>NC_067400.1:585381314-585694528 GCF_016432865.1 Antechinus flavipes
ACAACATATCATTTTCACTCTTTCTTTTATTGTTTCCTTGCATTTTTGTTTTCCTTCTCAGTTTTTTTCTTTCTAGATCTGATTTTTCTTGGGCAGCAAGATAACTTTATAAATATGTATACTTATATTGGATTTAACATACATTTTAACATGTTTAACATGTATTGGACTACCTGCTATATAGGTGAGGAGGTGGGGGGAAGGAGGGGAAAATTTGGAACAGATGGTTTTGCAAGGGTCAATGCTGAAAAAAATTACCCATGCATATGTTTTGTAAATAAAAAGCTATAATAATTTAAAAAAAAAGAAAACAATCTTTGAATGTATTATGAAAAATAAAAAGCTATTATTTTTTAAAAGAAAAAATTATCTTCGCATATGTTTTGTAAATAGCTTTAATCAAAAAAAGAATAATCCCAAATTAAAAATATAAAAGTAATCCTATTGAAGATTTTTAAAATGGAAATATGATCTCATTTGATCCTCATAGGAATCCTGTGTGATGATCCCCACCTTACTGTTGAATAAACTAAAATAGACAGAGGTTAACCCACATAGCCTAGAAATGTCTGAGCCCACATTTGGAGTCACGTTTTTCTGACTCCAGGCCTAATGAGCTATCCAGCATTTAAATGCCTTCCCAGCATTTTCCAACTACATGTTTTTGTTTTCTTTTCTTTTTCTAAAGACTGGATCTCTAGCTCATCTAGGCTAGAAGTGCTATCATAGACCTGCTCCCACTTTAAGACCTCTAACCTTCTCCATTTTTTTTTCTAGAAAGAATAATGTTAGGTCTTTTTTTTAATATGTACAATTATATTAAATATATTTTCACAATTAGTCATGTTGTGAAAGAAGTCTCAGAACAACAGAGAAAAACCACAAAACACATCAAAACAAAAAATGAAAATAGCATGCTTTGGTCTGCATTCAGACTCTATAGTTTTTTCTCAGGATATAGGTGGAATTTTCTATCATGATACCATGTTATTGCCTTGGATCACTGCATTATTGATGAGAGCTAAGTCTATCAAAATTGATCATCTCACAATGTTGCTATTATTATATACAATGTTCTCCTAGATCTGTTCACTTCATTCAGCATCCATTTGTATTAGTCTTTCCAGGTTTTTCTGAAATCCACCTGATCATTTCTTAAAGCACAATAATATTCCATTAGATTGATATAACACAATTTGTTTAGCTATTCCCCAATTCTTAGCTACCACAAAAAAGAGATTTTTTTATATTTTATAAATATTTTGTATTTTTGTACATAAATATTTTGTAAAATAAATATTTTTCCCTTTTTCATGATCTCTTTGGAATACAGACCTAGTAGTGGTACTGTTGAATCAAAAGTTATGAACTATTTAATTGACTTTTGGACATAGTTCCAAATGGCTTTCTAGAAAGGTTGAGTTAACCTATTCTTTTTTCAACTTAAGTCATTTCATCACTCTTTCTTTTTAGATGTCCTGGTGGTCCCTTGCTCTAAGGGATCACATGATAATAAGCATTATACACAATATAATGAGCCAAATAGGACAAGCTCCCAATCAGCTTAGCCCACTGCAGCTCAGAACTCTCCATCCCAAGAGATTAGCCAGTCTCTGTGTCCCAGGTAGGAGGAAGTGCAGATTTGAGTCATACTGATGGGACCTGGAAACTCTAAGACTTCTTAAAGGACAAATTCTCCTTGAACCCTGCCACTGTGGGGACCCTGCCCAAGGACAAACAGCTTCATTCTGTAACCTAGATGGGGCTAGTTGAGTTTTGAGCTGGAGACATCAATCCCATTGAAATGGAGAAACACCCATTCAATTCTAAGATTTTCTCTATTCCAGCTCAAGTTGAAATCTAGCTTGTAGATAAAAAGAGCCAACTTGGAACTCCACCCACTAGCCCGATCAAGAGCAACCCCCAAATTGTAGCCAAGGTTTATAAAAGAGCCAATCTAAAACCCTCTCTTTGAAGAGGTCCTAACATGCCATGCCATGCTATGCTATGCCATGCTATGCCAAGGAAACTTCTGCCTACTGGAATAATATTCTGTTCCAGTGTTACCCTCTGTTTTTCCTCAGCTTTTTCCCTAACAATACTTTATGACTCCCTGTCAGGATTTTTCTACTAGAAACTTTACTTTGGCTGACTTCCCAATGCCAATAATAAACCTCTTTCATCAGTCTAGCCTTTTTGGGTTTGTAAATTCCTTTACAAAGGATCTCTGTGCCACCAGAAGGGGGTTCCCCAAACTACTCCTCCATGTGTCGAATCCCAAGGGGGCATAGGGGAGACAAACCTCTCTATTTGGTTCCTTAAACCCCTAACCTGACATTAAACCTCATCATTTAACTCCCTGACCACCAGGAACCCTAATCTCATTTTGATTCCCTAAATCTAGACCTCATCATTTGGTTCCCTGACCAAAGGGAACCCCAAAACCTAAATCTCATCAATACCTGTCTGCAAACATATGTTATTTTTTATATAGCACATTACTTTATCTGCCCATAACAGGAAATTTGAAATGATAAAACACACAAGTGGAGGAAATAAGTTTCTAAATTAATACTAGGGCACCCACTATTTGTAGTACTGGAAAACTGGGACTTATCCCAGACTTTCAACTGGAGGGCACAGTTTCTGCCCCAGCAGGGTTTTAGACTCATTGTGTCACTGCACAATGAGAGAATAGCAAAGGTGGGGAAAAAGTGATGTTGAGTGTGTCTAGCCTCCACCAGCACAAACAACACATTCCTGTACTGAAGGTGGTCAAGACAGTAATGAATAGAGAGTATCATATCAATGGCAAACTTTCTTCCAGTACCTAATGAAGAAATTCTCTTCTCTTTTCTCCTTCTGCCTTTGTCAGAAACCAGAGCTTGTTATAATATTCTGTGGGTTCTATTTCAATTGGGTATTTGCAGTCTTTAATCTATTTCTAGGTTAAAAATAAGATCAATCTTAATTTTGTTGAGTCACAAATGTCTTTAACTGCACAGAATACAAATAGAGAGGGGCAAAAGTGGCTAGTCTGAATACATACAATTTAAATGGTCAAAGATCTACATCTCTGGCCAAATGTTAGGGAGTTCATCTTATGTGTAGGGTTACTGAAAACCTTAATTCTTAGACTCTCAAAAGCACAAGAAAGGGATTCCCATGGAACTAAGGACCATGATCCCTAGGCTAAAAACTGTTAATATCCACAGTGAGTGTCCATAGACTCACTGCACCATAAGTAATCTCCAGTCCTAGAAAGTGAGTGATCCACAAGCATCTATTCTAGGCTCCTGTCCTTAGGGGATGGGGGAAGGGAGGGGTATTGTGCATAGAGCATCAGACCTGCAGTCAGGAAGATGCATCTATCTTCTTGAGTTCAAATCCAGCTTCAGACCCTTAATAGCTGTATGACCCTGGGCAAGTCCCTTAACCCTGTTTGCCTCAATTTCCTCGTTTGTAAAATGAGCTGCAGAAGGAAATAGCAAATCCTTTGAGTATCTTTGTCAAGAAAATCTATGGGTCACAGGATTGGGGACACAAAGACTGAAAGGACCACAGAAGCCCTAGGTAAAAACCTTAAGCTCCAAGTCTACTGTACAAGATGGGGACCTCAGGTAAAACCTCCACCATGGAACAGAAGCAAAAGGTAGCGATCAAAGGGAAACCCCAAAGTGGATACAGTGGGAAGCAAGAGGCAATGTTTTGAGAGAAAGCATCACTTCAGTCAAACTGCACTACACACTGACATCTGCTGGTTCAAATGAATATATCAACCAGGAATTTTTGTGCTTTAATATTTCAGTTTTTTTTTCTTTTTGACTTGAAAGTTTAAATACTTTTCTAATTCTTCATTTTACTTCTTTTAAAGCAACTTCTTGCATAATTTATGCATGCAAATAATATATCAGTATTATAAGAATTTTAATTCTTTATGAATTTTAAATTTGCCATTTTTGCAAATTTGTATATATATATATATATATAAACTCAAGAGTAAACATTTTATATATACATATCAACCAGGAATTGAGGATTATATATATGTATATATAAAATGTTTACTCTTGAGTTTAAAGTTAAATTTAACCCAACAATACTTGAGAAAAATTGTTAGATATTAAATTTTCTTCTTATTTTCAATTTTTATTTTACTGGAGTTTTTCTTTCAATTTCTTCCATTTTTTGATATACAGTCTCTTTTTTTCTTCTGCAAAACAACAGAATCCATTTCTAGAAAAATCTTTTTGTCTATTAATGGACGAACTCAAAGACCATCTCATTAAGCTGTTGGTCCACCACACCATAGGGAGTAAATCCTCAATTGTCTTTTATGTAATCATTGCTTCTGAGGATTGAATTTCAGATTGGCAGTGGCTATTCCTAGATTCTTATAATGGAAGAGGGGAAAGGAGGAACTATCAATTGTCAGTTGAATATACCTAGTCAATTATTTGCCCAGGCTTGATTTTGCCAGTTTGAATGAATATTCTAAGCCATCTGAGACAGTCACCACTTTCCAAAGACTGTTGGGGAAAAGAGTTGGAAGAACTTCTATTAGAGGTAAGCTCCCCAAGGGCAAGGAGGGACTATCTTTTTCTTTAATAATTGCATCTTCAGTGGTACATAGCAGGCACTTACTAAATGTTTATTGAATTGGAATAATGGCCTAAAGTTTTCAATTGACAAGTTTCAGTTCTTTTTTTTTTTTTTTAAATAACTTTTTATTAATAGAACACATGCCAGGGTAATTTTTTACAGCCTTATCCCTTGCATTCACTTCTGTTCCGATTTTTCCCCTCCCTCCCTCCATCCCCTCCCCCAGATGGCAAGCAGTCCTTTACATGTTGAATAGGTTACAGTATATCCTAGATACAATATATGTGTGCAGAACCGAACAGTTTTCTTGTTGCACAGGGAGAATTGAATTCAGAAGGTATAAATAACCCGGGAAGAAAAACAAAAATGCAAGCAGTTTATATTCATTTCCCAGTGTTCTTTCTCTGGGTGTAGCTGCTTCTGTCCATCTTTGATCAATTAAAGCTCTCTTTATTGAAGAGATCCACTTCCATCAGAATACATCCTCAAACAGTATCGTTATTGAGGTATATAATGATCTCCTGGTTCTGCTCATTTCACTCAGCATCAGTTCATGTAAGTCTCGCCAGTCCTCTCTGTATTCATCCTGCTGGTCATTCCTTACAGAACAATAATATTCCATAACATTCATATACCACAATTTACTCAATCATTCTCCAATTGATGGGCATCCTTTCATTTTCCAGCTTCTAGCCACTACAAACAGGGCTGCCACAAACATTTTGGCACATACAGGTCCCTTTCCTTTCTTTAGTATCTCTTTGGGGTATAAGCCTAGTAGAAACACTGCTGGATCAAAGGGTATGCACAGTTTGATAACTTTTTGAGCATAGTTCCAAATTGCTCTCCAGAATGGCTGGATGTGTTCACAATTCCACCAACAATGTATTTGTGTCCCTGTTTTCTCACATCCCCTCCAACATTCCGCATTATTTTTCCCTGTCACTCTAGCCAATCTGACAGGTGTGTAGTGGTATCTCAGAGTTGTCTTAATTTGCATTTCTCTGATTAATAGTGATTTGGAGCATATTTTCATATGTCTATAAATAGTTTCAATTTCTTCATCTGAGAATTGTCTGTTCATATCTTTTGACCATTTATCAATTGGAGAATGGTTTGATTTCTTATAGAGTCAATTCTCTATATATTTTGGAAATGAGGCCTTTATCAGAACCTTTGATTGTAAAAATGTTTTCCCAGTTTATTGTTTCCCTTCTAATCTTGTCTGCATTTGTTTTGTTTGTACAAAAACTTTTCAATTTGATATAATCAAAATTTTCTATTTTGTGGTCAATAGTGATCTCTAGTTCTTCTTTGGTCATAAATTCCTCCCTCTTTCACAGGTCTGCGAGGTAAACTATCCTATGCTCTTCCAATTTATTTATAATCTCATTCTTTATGCCTAGGTCATGAACCCATTTTGACCTTATCTTGGTGTACAGTGTTAAGTGTGGGTCAATGCCTAGTTTCCAAGTTTCAGTTCTTTAGAACTCTTAAGTATGTGGGTCATACAATATTGCAACAAAGTGCACTGACTCACAGAAGATAGACTATGGGATTCAATGTCTATATATGTGATACGGTAGCTAAAGGAAAACCAACACTCTCCCCATCTTAGGGAAGTCCTCAATCTGATGGGGAAAATATATTCCACACATGAAATCAGAATTTTAAAATTCCATACTCAAAACATCTTATAAGTCACAGGTGGAAAGGGTCTTTCATACACGTGGGTCCTCATTGAAGAAAAAGGGCTCTTTTTAAAAGTTGGAAATTACAAAATAAATAAAAAAAATTTTGACAAAGATTCTTGATTTTACAAATAATTCTATGCAGAAAGAACTCTACTTTATATGGAAACTATTATTTGATTAACAAAAATTTTTAATGTATACTTTTTCAGTTTCATACATACTGTCTGAAGCAAAACCCATTTATATACAAGATGCTAGAATGAGGGACACAGAAGTATTAGAAAAGTTGGTTGGCTTAAACTGGTATGACTTCTGCAGGAGATTAGTTTGGAGTAGCAAGGATCTAGGATTGATTAGATGTCCTTAAATGCTAAGCACAGCAAAAAGAGCTTTAAAAAAAAATGCTGGAGGCAAGAGGTATAAAAATCAAAATAGGTAGAAGTACTGCTTGATACTTATAGGACAACAATGAACAATGCAGAAATGCCTATTTGACTTTTATTTCTGCTTTCTTGATATGAAGTATAATTTTTGTACTGGGAAGGCGATAAGAAAGATTTTTTTTTAATTTTTTATTAAAGCTTTTTATTTACAAAACATATGCATAGGTAATTTTTCAACACCAACCCTTGCAAAACCTTGTGTTACAAATTTTCCCCTCCTTCCCCTCACCTCCTCCCCTAGATGTCAGGCAATACAATACATGTTAAATAGGTTAAATCTAATATATGTATACATATTTATACAATTATCTTGCTGCACAAGAAAAATCGGGTCAAGAAGGGGGAAAAAAATGAGAACGAAACAAAATGCAAGCAAACACCAACAGAAAGAATGGAAATGTTATATTGTGGTCCACACTCAATTCCCACAGTCCCCTCTCTGGATATAGATGGTTTCTTCTTCGCAATCTGATCTGAACCAATCTGAATCATCTCATTGTTGGAAAGAACCACATCCAATAGAATTGATCATTGTATAATCTTGTGGTTGCCATGAATAATGTTCTCTTGGTTCTGCTCATTTCACTCAGCATCAGTTCATGTAAGTCTTCCCAGGCCTCTCTAAAATCATCCTGCTGATCACTTCTTACAGAACAATAATATTCCATAACATTCATATACCGTAACTTATTTAGCCATTTCCCAGCTAAGGCACATCCACTCAGTTTCCAGTTTCTGACTGCTGCAAAGAGATCTGCCACAAACATTTTGGCACATATGGGTCCCTTTCCCTCCTTTAAGATCTCTTTGGGATATAAGCCCAATAAAAACACCACTGGGTCAAAGGATATGCACAGTTTGATAACTTTTTGAGCATAATTCCAAATTGCTCTCCAGAATAATTGGAAAGATTGTTAAAAGAGAGTTGGAACCCAAGATGAGATAGTGAGGGGCATCTAAGTGCTCTCAAAGGGGTTTGATACCATGCTTGGATGAACTATAACCTAGAGAACTAAAAGAGCTCATAGATGTGATTATTGATCCAATATCAGAGATCTTTGAAAATTTATGAACAGCTAATAAAAAACAATCTGAAAGAAATTAGTTTTAGACCAGTATCTAACACTATATACCACAATAAGCTCTACATGGATACATGACCAGAAGTGAAATGTCATATCATAAATTAGAAGATCATGAAAGAAGATAACTTTCATAACTATGGATAGGAGGATATATCTTGACCAAACAAGGGACAAAGAGAGCCACAGGAAATAAAATGGACAATGTTGATTACATAAAATTAATTTTTAAAAAATAAAATCAATGTAGTTAAAGAGAAGAAAATTAGCTATACTGGAAAAATTTTTTATCAGTTTCTCTGAAAAGAGTCTGAAATCTAATATATACAAGAAACTGATTCAAATAGAAAATAACAAGAGTCATCCTCTATTAGATAAATGGTCAACAGATATAAATAGGTAGTTTTCAACAGAAGGAAAGCAAAATATCAATAACCATATGAAAACATGCTATGAATCACTGATAAAGAAATATAAATTTAAACAAAGCTGACATTTCATTTCATACCCATCAGATCTACAAAGTCAATAAAAGAAAAACTAGAATGGTTGGAGGAAAAGTGCTGGGACAGGCCCACTAATATTCTGTTGGTAGAGCTTAAATTGGAATTTACATTGCCATTATCAAAAGCAATTTGGAATTAATACCCCAAAAGTCACTTAATTTTGAATATCCTTCAATTTATCAATGCCCTAACTATAATTATATCTGTATAGCCATATATTTTCCAAAGATGTCAAGAAAAAGAGAAAGAATACATTTGTAAAAAAATATATACATGGCATTCTTTATTGTAGGAAAAAACTGGAAACTAAGGGAGGGTCCAATTGGGTAATGGCTAAACATACCATGATAAATGAGTGTAGTAGAATGTTACTACAATTAAGAAATAATGAAAGGGATGGATTCCAAGAAACCTGAGAAGACTTATATGAACTAATGCAGGTTGAAGTGAACAGAACTGGAAGGATATTTTTATAATGACTACAATTTTGTAAAGAGAAGCAACTTTGAAAGACTTAAGAATTCTGATCAATATGATCTAATCATATGATCATAATCATATGAAGATAAATATGCTTCCTTATTTCTTGACAAAGCAAAGTGAAGTAGAAATGCAGAATGGGACATACACATGTATGTATATACATGTATATGTATATACACAAGCATGGTCCGACAATATGTGGTTCCAATATGTATGATAAGTATGCCAACTTGACAAAAGAGGGAGATTTTTGGTTTATTTGCTTTTTTAACTGAAGGGGGGGCGGGAACTGAGGGAGGAAGTGAAGGAGAGAGAAAGAAGCAAAGAAAGAGAGAGAGAGAGAGAGAAAGAGAGAGAGAGAGAAAGACCATAACTGAAATATTTTTAAACTGCACAGAACAGAAGATGGTTTATAAGGAAACAAAGTAGATCAGCTTTTACAACTAATTGCCAAATTTAGTATGTACTTTAAAAAAAACTGTAATGGAATTTTATTTGTATTTTCATATACAATACTTTCCATGTTCTTTTTTGTACATTGAAATGTCTTAAGTTCGTGGATGTTTGTCATGTTCAAAATTACTAGTTTAAAAAAATTTTAAAGAACAGAGAAGTCTTATAAGAATGGAGAAAACCAAATATCAGTTTTTAAAAAAAAGAAGAGGATGTAGTTTATCAACTACGGTCAATGAGAATGCCTTTAATTATCAGCAAAATTCTACAACATATTATTAAAGAGATGATTTAAGAGCAAGAAAACAGGTCAAAGCAGAATAACTTCATTTCCTATTTTTGACAGAGTTACTAGACTGGTTGATCTGGAGAATGTTGTACACAAAGTTCACTTATATTTCAGCAAAGCACTTGACAAAATTGTTCACGCTATACTTATGGATAAGATGGAAAGATGTCAAATAGATGATAGTACAGTTAGAAGGATTAGGAATTAGTTGAATACTACTACCCAAATACTAGACATTAATAGCATTGATGTGTCAGAGATCAAGAAGTCAAGAAGGGTAAGGTTTAAGAAATGGCTATCGGATTTGG
Source organism: Antechinus flavipes (assembly GCF_016432865.1). Taxonomy (NCBI): domain Eukaryota; kingdom Metazoa; phylum Chordata; class Mammalia; order Dasyuromorphia; family Dasyuridae; genus Antechinus; species Antechinus flavipes. The sequence continues at coordinate 585,391,175 of NC_067400.1, forward strand.
CAATTAAGAAATGACAGGTAACTTTGGAGAGAACAATCTCAATTGAATGATAGTTGGATTTTCTCAAATTTCACTCACTAGCATAAATATATAAGGGAAGGGAAAAGGTGGTAAGAATAAATAAAAGGTTGGGACCTGGTAGGACAAGATTAGTAATAGGATAAAGAGACAAAGGAATGACTTGAGAGAATAATAAATTGAATGGAGAGGACAGGGTAGAGTTGAACTGGTTCACTAAGGAAGGGACCAAAATGAGGAAAGAATAACTAAATTCAGAAGTTATGGCCTGAGAAAAAATTGAGGGATGAGGGCTCTGAAATTCAAGATGGGGACAAACAATAGGATTGAAGATGGTAAGGCAAAAGGAAAGCAGAAATAATAAGATTATGATCAGATAAAGAAATTTCAAAGTTCATGAGCAAGGAAATGGAACACCAGTAGATGTTAGCAAGATAAAGGTTAATAACAATCTCTGTAGACAAGGTGAGGTAGAGGGGGGAAATGAGCAAATTGAGGAACTGATTAGTTAGGGTGTTTAAGGAAGTGTCAATCGTAATACTGATGTCCCCTAATATAAAAGGAGTTGAGGAAAAAGACCGTGAGCCAAGTACTTGAAAGAATATAATATCTGACATTAATATATATGACTGAGCTTCAAAGAAGAAAAGGCTACTCAATAGTGGTGGTAAAGTCTGGAAGCAGCAATGGGAAGCAAGCAACATATCGCTACCACAACTAGTAAGGTGGAAGGCAGGAGGAGGAGGTAACAAGGTTGAGAGCCAGGTCTTATTGAGTATAAAAAAAGGTGGAAGGAGAAAAGAAAAAATTTAAAGTGAAAACAAGTCTCATCATTATGGAACAGACTTTCCTAAGAGTATGGTGGACACTGAACAGTGAAGGAGAGCCAGGTATTGAGAATCACTGGAATGATGCGTCTGAAGGGGTAGAGTATGCTAACTATTGAAGAATGAGTTAGAGCAAATTATAGTTCCCAGGGGACTTCAGTGTGAAAATGAAGCAGCTCAGAGTGGGGTAGGGGGAGAATGAACAGTGTCATAATATAGAGGTTGTGTCCTTGACAGAAGTCAAGAAGAATGGCTGGTTTATTGGGAAAGAACATGTTTTAAACATGTTGAAATTGAGTTATCTATGGGTCACCAAGGTAAAAAAGTATGGTCAATAGATGAAAATAAAGTGGAGAACTCAAGAGCGAAATAAGAATTGGAGATGCAAGTCATAAGCATAGAGATGACAATTAATTCTATGACAAAAGAGAGAGAGACAGATGGACAGAGACAGAAAGAGACAGAGAAAGAGAAAGAGAGGGAGAAGAAAAGAAAGAAGAAGAAAAAGAGGAAGAAGGAGGAAGAGGAGGAGGAGGAGCAAAAAGAAGAGGAAGAGGAGGAAGAAGAGGAGGAGGAGGAGGAAGCAGCATTGAGGTTTATCCACACACATAGTGGAGTAGAGTATGGGATAATGAACCTACACAAGGACTTCAGAAAGTTTGGTTCTTTTCATTTCTTTCTCTCTCGGACAGAACATTAATCCTTAATGTTAAAAGGTATTAGAATCAATATAAAGTAAAGAAAGGTCTAATTCTATGAGTTGGGGGGAGGAAGGGGGACAGGTTGGGGATTTAGCCCATGAGCAAATTTACAAAGATTTGAGGTCTGAGGTTTCTGATAATTTTTGAGTATACTGTCAAGATATTTGGAGACGCTCCATTTCTTAGAGCTTAGACCTAGGAAGCAAGCCGTGTCCTGAGCTTGGCTTAACAAAAATTCTTGGTGCTCTGGACGATTTCACCCTCTGGCAAAGTGAATTGTTTTTATTGACCAATATCAGGTGTTCCCTTTAGGATTTATGCCCCTACTGTGATGGGGCAATCTCTATTTCTTGCTCACAATCTCTATCTCTTGTAACAGCCAAGTAAACTGAATTAAGTACTGCAGTCCTGTTCCCACCACACTAACACAGATTCTATATCCCACCAGGAGACACAAGCCTGCCATGGCAAATGCTACTCAGGACCTAAGAATGATCATGTCTCACTGATGAATATAAAGTACTGCCATTGCCCAGCATATTAAACCCTCCCCTTCAAAAGGACTTCTGCTTGCATTTTACTAACTTTGCAGTTAAAGCTTTTGCTTGATCCCTGACTCTCCTCTCTCTACCTTAGTCTGTTCAGTTCCAGCTATCCACAAGTTAAAGATGGGTAAAAAGTTCAGTTAACATTCCCTACAGGACTGCTTTCTAATCAACTGACTGGTTGCATTTGAATCTTAAAAAAAAATTATGGAACTAAGCCTAAAGGGGATGTACACCTTTTGTAATTACTTCTAGATCAGTATCAATCAGCATGGCTACATACAAAAACACAAACTCCACTTTATGTGGGAGGTGCTACTTGCGATTATTCTGGATTTTCTGATTTTTTTCCTTTTTTTCTTTTTCTAGTTTTTCTTTTTTTTTTTTTTTTCAGATTGATTCAGAGCTATTACCTTCGATAACTGTGGCCTGGATGGCACAAGAATGATGCCTGTAACCAAAAGGAGAATGTACAATTGATATAGGAGAGACTGAATTTCAAGGACCATGCATCCAGAAAAAAAAGGGAGGACCAAGGATAGAGATCCCTCAGGACCCTCATCTTCAACTGCTGACCAATCAATAGGATCTGACACAGAGGCTATTTTGCCCAACCCATACACCAAAGGAATGCCCCTATTACATATTCAAATGTCCATCCAGTCTCTCCTTCAAGATTCTGGGGGAAAGAGAAGAAAGGTCAGCACTTCCTCAGGAAGATCCTTCCATGTTAAGATAGTTGAAGTTGGACATTAAATCCAAATGATCTTTAAGCATATTTCCTGGTTCTGCTTTCTAAGGCAGAATAAGCCTAATTTTCCCTCCAATTTCCTTCAAACACTTCTCTTCTTCAAACTAAATATCCCAAGTTCTTTCAGTCTAACCTCTTATGACATGACATGGTTCCAAAGCTCTTTATTATCATCTTCACTACCTTCCTCTCAATACTCTCCAGTATATCTCCAGTCCCTTTTAAAATATAGCATGCAAGATACTCAATAATAAGTAACTAAAAACAATCACTTGGAAAATTTTTTCTTGATGATTTTGAGTTTTGAGCTAGGTTAGTTTTTGTTACTATTTTCTGAAAGAAGTATTTTTCTCCTTTCCCTTTTTATTTCTTCTAAGTGCTTATTTCTGAAACATTTCTTTTTTGTTCACTAGATTTTTTTTTCTATTTGTTCCAGGCCAGACTGAAAAAAAGCTGGTCCAGTGATTCAAGTTAAATGGACAATCTAGAGGTTAAGAAAGACCTATCTATTTACCATGACATGAAAAAGTTATTTTACAAAGGGACAAATTTCGACTTCTGCATTGGCCATAGCAGTACATGGGCCTGAGGTACCCTCAATTCCTGGAGCTGGTTATCTGAAGCCATGCCAATAGCTTCTGTCCTAGAACCCCAAACCCATCAAGTCTTTAGTACAGCTTTCCTACCTTTGAAAACAAAACTACCCTGTGTTCCACAAGACAGATGTTTTTATAACAGCAATTCAGAAATTTTTAAATTCTGCTTTCTTATTTTGCTTTATTTTTTGCTTTCCCCATAGGTATTTCCTCCTTTGTAATTGGTCCACTCTGCTCTACAGGATTATAAAAGAATGCCTGGTAGAAGGTTACATGATTGGTAAAAGATCATTCGTATTTCTGTGATACTGAGTTAATGGCTATTATTTGCTTATTCAAAAATTAATTGTTAGTATGTATGTATAGTCATGGCATCCTTCTGTACATGTCAGTTTGTTATGAAACTAATTTTCCAGCCTTACTGTTCTATTTGTTCTATTTTCATCAAGGCAACCATTGCTGCATTGTTTTATTACTACAGGATGCTTGGACCTCAATTCATCACTTCCTGGAAAATAGAGAGAAAAGAAATAGAAACAGTTTCAGATTTTATATTCTTGGGCCCAAAGGTCACTGTAGACAACTACTGCAGCTATGAAATTAAGATACTCATTCCTTTGGGAAGAAAACTATGGTAAATAACCAAAAAGCAGAGCCAATAAAAGTTCACATAGTTAAAAATTATGGTTTTTCCAGTAGCCAATGTATGGTTATGAAAATGGGCTACAAAAAAAGCCAAGTATTTCAGAAGCAATGTTTTTGAATTGTAGTGATGGAGAAGACATTTGAAAATCCCTTGGAAGAAGGAGATCAAATCAGTCAATATTTAAAGAAATTAACTTGGGCTATTCACTGGAAGGTGAAATACTGAAGTGGAAGTTTAAATACTTTGGTCACATAATGAGAAGATGGGACTCATTGGAAAAGACTCTACGGGTGGTAAATATTAAAAGCAAAAGGAAAAGGGATGGTAGAGGATGAGGTGAATAGAGTGCACCATGGAAACAATGAACATTAATCTGTACAGATTTTGAGATATGGTGGAAGATAGAAGAGCCTGGTGTGTTCATGGGGTCATGAAGAATTGGACACGACTGAATGATTGAACAACAACAGGAGAAGAAAAGGTCTAATTTGTTCTAAATATCATAAAATCTTTGAAAATCACTCTGTAGACAAATGTGAAAAGACTCCAGGGACCTGATCTAATGCATCATACATGCATAAACCAATCAATAGACATTTATGAAATGTCTACCATGTGCCAGGCATTATACTAAGTACTGGGGATACAAGACAATAATTAAATAATCCTTGTCTTCATATTCTAATGAGGGAGAAAACATGTACATATACTGGTACATACAAGATCTCTATGTAATATTTCACTGAGACTCACTCAAAATCACTCACTCCAGCAGGTTGGATCCCCTAGTATTGATACCAGGATTCTAGGGTGAATTCTGTGGGTAGGTTGTTGCTGTTGCTGTTGTCCTTTGATCTAAAAAAAGGATCATACTATGGATGCTCTGTCCACAGGAATATAATTTTTGATCACTTATATGTTGTAAGTTATTTTAAAGTCTTGGGCCAAGCTTCTGTGGCTCGTTATGAGTAGATATCCTCCAAACACTAGCTCACAAGCCCCCCCACAAGTAGGCTTCCCTTTAATCAATAAACTCAGCTCTTCAGCAAAGGTATTTACTTAAATCTCAACATTTAATCAAATATTCAAAGCAAAAACAATAATTACAATCATTTCCCCCAATACCAGGGCACTCTATAATAAATACACCTAAAGTTGATTACAGGGGGAAGACTGGACATAAACTTCAAAGAAAAATGGTAATAAAGTACTGTTGTGGAGGATACACCCAGTTCTACAGTGGTGGCTATGTCATATAAGTTAAAATGTTAAAATGGCTCTTTCAGTTAGGGTAATATCCCTAAGTTTAGAAACTATCAGAATTTTTGAGAGGTTCTCCCCTTTGCCTCCCTCAAAGCAATAGCTCTGAAATTGTATGACCCTCCAGTCAAGAGATGTAGTAATCTTGCCTCTCCCTTGTCGATTTTTCTTTACTCAAAAGCCCCTTCCCTCAGTAAGCCACTCTATACTGCCTGTCACTTACAAGGGTAATGCATTTCAGTTCTCTTTCATTTCCCAGCCTCTGGGAATTTCTCTATAGAAAGGCTAAGGACAAAGATGTGAATGCAGTCTAAATCCTGTAAATTCTAATTAATTGTTCTTCTGGTCTCTTCATATTCAAATAAGACAGAGATTCCTTAATTTTGCTGGTAGTTTCAGAGTCGTTTATTTGTTCATAGCACCCTATATTAAAAGAAATACTCTTCTGCTTATCAAGCACTATAGTTAAGTCCAAATAATTAGATAAATATCTGTGACCTAATAACTTAGTGATCATTTGAAAAAATACACACAAATTGACAAAGAAAAAAATTTTATTTCATTTTTAAGTAACTACTTGCTAATGGAAATGTGAGCATCTATTGGACACTGTACAACTTCTCAACCCTTGGACAACCTCATTTCTTGTTCTACATTGATTTCATCAGTGTGGTTTTATCATAACTGCCAAAAACACTGTTTTGCAAAGATGTAACCTTGAAGATGAGAAAGTTCAAGTAACTGCAGAAAGTACAATTTATCTCATCTATTCAAAAGTATCATGAAAAGGAATCTAATGGAAAGGGAGCTGATAGTAAAACTGAACTACTTCTCTGTGGTAGTGTCTTGAGGTGTCAACAGAGCACAGTAGGGAGCCTCTGAATTAAAGTATTTAAGCAATCATCCTTCTTAGGGTTGGAAATGTCTATTTTTGTATCTTTACCTTATGATGTCTCTGTCCTTCCTCTGAAGACTTTCATATTTTGCTGAAATCTCACTGAGGCACTACCTACATCCACCACCCCACATTTCCAGCACTTTTAACATATACAAAGCAATTTTAGACAAGAAGACACTAGAGCTAGGCAGTGTGCTAAGTGCTTTACAAATGTCTCATTTGATCCTCACAACAATCCTGGAAGATGAGTGCTGTTATTTTGTCCATTTTACAGGCAAAGAAACTGAAGCAGACAGAGGTTATATGACTTTATCCATAGCTAATAAGGCCAGAAAAAGTAGCAAAAAAAAGTACTAGTCATGCTGTCTTCAGGAGAATATAAGTACTAGGAAACACTTGGAATGTGTTGGCACTGATTCTTACCTCTGGGAGGAGACAGTAAGCACATAAGCTGGTAAACATAAGTGGTGACCAATCATTTTACCTAATACCCACAGATTACCCAAAAAGAAAACAGAAAGCTTCCATAATCACTAAAGTAGTAGAGGGAAAGTATTTCTTATTCCCTACCAGGGTCCATTTTGGCTGAGGTAGAGGCTTGGAAAGTAAGTTACTCAAGAGTTGTCAGTTTTGGCCAGCATCAAGAAATTTCTGCCTATAGCTTACCATCTCCAAGGTAAGGATACAATGAGGTTGGCGAAGCTGTCCCCGTGCACATCTTTTTATGATTTAGTCACATGTCAGGATACCCTGCTTCACTGATAAACCTAAAGGATTGAGTTATACTGAGTAACAAAAGTTCTGACAAGACCAGAATTCGTATTGGCCAGTACATGTTCTTCCCAGTAGGACTATCTACCTAGAAGAGGTAACTAGGCCCTTACTATATCAGGGTAATCTTTCTAGTGCTCCCAAACTTAAGCCGTTACAAACCTTTTTTTCTTTTCTCAATCCTCCCACAGCACCCCTTTCCTTCACTTTTTTCTCTGATGAGGATCTAAATTTATACTTTACCAAGTAAATCTAAGTCACTTATCTCAAGCTCCCTCTTTTTCCCCATCCCCAGTTCTCACACCCCTCTGACATCATTCTGCACCAAATCAAACTGCTCGACAACTCTTTAGCTCAGCATCTCTACTTCTTTATTCTCATTCTCTTCTGACCTGAGACAACTTATCTTTTGATTTCATCATTCAAAAGAACCCACTCTCTTCAAAGTTACCATTGATTTCTTAAATGCCAGATCTCATAGTATTTTTTCCCACAGTACTCAACTGCTTTAGCTTCTCTGTTCTATCAGCACTTGACCACTCTCTTCTTATATCTCTTCATTAGGTTTTCATACCACTGCTGTCTCTTGTTCTCCTTCTATCTGCTTGACGACTCCTAGTTCTTTTGCTTTTGTGTCATACATCTCATGCCCCCATGAGTGTCCCTTAAAACTGTCTTGAGCCGTCTTCTCCTTTCTCTTTACACTCTCATCTGAGTGATCAGCTTCTAACCAGTTCAGTTATCATTTCTAGGCAGATGATTGTCAGATCTAATTATCCACCACTATTACCTTCCAACCTTTAGATCTGCATCTCAAACTACCTATTGGACATTTCAAACTGGATGTCCCATAGGCAACTCAAACTCATCATGCCCAAGATAGAATTTACTATGTTTTCCTCAAAAATCACTTTTACAAAAAAACTTCCCTATTACCAATGGTTCCACCACACTTATGTTCACCACCTCAGTGCCATCCTTGTCTCTTCACTCATACTTATCCCATATATCCAATGTTTTAGTAACCCTTGCTGTTTCTCTCTTATGTCATTCTCTCTCTACTCCCAGACATCACCCTAGGTCAGGCTATCAGCTTTCACCAGGACTACTGCAACAATGCCCCCCAAACTGATCTCTCTGCCTCAAGTCTCTCCTTATAGTTGATGAGTCATCAGTTGTTTCCAACTCTTTACAATCCCTTTTGAAGTTTCATTGGCAAAAAAAAAAAAAAAATGTTGTAGTAGTTTACCATTTCCTTATAGTAAATATCTGATTTGAATTCATGAAAAGTCTTGCTGATCCCACGTCTAGTGCTCTACCTGGTCCACTGCACCACCTAGCTGTCCTATCCTGTTATATCCCTACTCCAGAAACTTCCTATTGCCTCTAGGATAACCTACAACTCTAAAATCCTTCATAACGTGGCTCCACACTCCTTTTCTAGGTTTATTACAAGTGACCCCTTTTCATGAACTCTACATTCCTCTTATATAACCTTTAATCTCCATACCTTTTCCATGACTGTCTGCCATTACCATTTTCCAAATGCCCTTATTCTTCTCTACCTCTTAGAATCCCTAGTTTCCTTCAAAGCCCAGTACATGAGCCACCTCCTATAGGAGGGATTGATTTCCTGTTTCCTCATTTACTAGTGCCTCCACCCTCAATAATTACCTTAAGACAATTTAAAATACATTTTGTATTTACTTATACATATACATACATGTACATCACCCCAACAGAATGTAAGCTCCTTGATGGCTAGTCCTTTGCTCCTCATTACCCAGGATCTAAGAGATGCTTCAGATTAATAAGATAATATTCTGGATATGGCCTTCCAAAATGAAGCTCACATCTTTTCATAATTTCCAAAAGAAGAGCATGAAAAATTTTGTTAAATACTTTGCTCACGGCTAGGCAAAATGTATCTACAGCACTTCTCTATAAATCTATATCTATAGCTATCTATCTATATATATGTATATATCTCAGCACTCAACTGTTTCAAAACTTGTCAAACTCAGTATTCAATGCATTTCAACAGGAAATAAAATGTTTCAGCACTATATCGTTGCTCAACATTTGTTGTACTTTGTTGTTGTCTTGATTGCACAGTAGGAATCTGGGATTGGCCAGGTATACTACCCAGCCCCAGGCCCCACTGCTACTGACCCGAGCTGTGGACAGCTCCTTCCCAGAGAAGGTTGCAGGTGTGCAGGACTGTCAGTCTGGAATCCACAATACTGAGGTCGTTTGCATCGACAAGCAGGTAGTTCTCAGGGCAGTTCCTGCAGGATGCTGTGGCTGCAGACAGTCTCCTGGTTTCCAAAAAGGTAGTATTGGAAGGGGCACGAGAGGCTGGTCTGCTCAGCAGAAAATCAGCACAAGCAGTGGCAGTGTCACAAGCGAGAACCCATGCAGAGTTGGCAGTGGCCACAGAGGAACTAGGACTACAGACCATAGGTTCTGCCTCCACATCAGGCACTATCCCTCCAACCCTCCCAGGGAAGCATGGACAGTGTGGGTTGGGAGAAAGAGCATAAAGGCCGGGGTTTCTCTAAGAAAGTGAATTGGGTCAAGAAAGGAAGAACCCAATAGGGCTGGCTTATTTCTCCACAGCTGGAAACCCAACTTACCCCTTTGGGGAACTAGAGAGAGGGAAAGTGGTAAGGCTGCAGACAGGAGATGTACTCCTTATGGGAAAAATTAGTTTGGTACTTGTTTTCACTATTCATGCCTTCTGGAACCAATTAACAATGAACACTGAGTTACCAGGGGTGTGTGTGTGTGTGTGTGTGTGTGTGTGTGTGTGTGTGTGTGTGTGTATGTGTGTGTATGTGTGTCTGTGTGTGTGTAGATGCATCTCCATATATATATGTAGATAGATGTAGACAGATTTGATAGACTGACAGATAGATCCCTATCAAATAAAGTTTGCCTGGTTGTAATTCAAATCTAACCAAGCCATGCTGCCTCCTTATGATCACTGCTTTGTTTTCTATTTGTTTGCTAACCATACCTTCAATAATACATTCTAGAGCTTTGCAAGCAACAAAAGTCAAATCCACTAGCCTACAGTTTTTGCTGAGGCTTAGCAACTCCCATTTTCTTTTCTTTTTTAAAAACCAGATATTTACCTTTCTCCAACCATCATTACCTCTCCAGGTCTCCATGAAGTTTAATGAAAGTCAGAGTAAAGCAAGGTGGATAATCTTTACGAGTAGGGCAATCAGGCCACAACAACTAATACATCCATCTCCATGACCAGGATAGCCCTGCCAACTAGACTGGAATATTCTTGTCAGTCAGTCAGAGGACTCTCTTTCTAGAACAATGGTGATTCATAGAATCATAGATTTAGAAAACACATTAGAGATCATCTATTCCTTTCCTTTTACAGATGAAGAGTTTTAAGCATAGAGGGATTAAATGGTTTGTTAATAGATATATTTGATATATGTTTAAATATGTTCATGTTGTCTCCCCTGATTAAAAAAAAAGGTCTTTGAAAGAAGGGAATTTGTTATTTTTTCATTTCTAGAACTTGATAATAGATGGCACTTAATATTACTGTTCATCCTTCATTTACAAAAGGACCAGACATCACAGGTGATCACTTGCAAGTGAACTGAAGTGAGGCAGAGTTGCACAAAGTTGTCAGTCTCACTCTCTTCCAGTCTTGGAAGTCCAATGGCAGGACTTGTGATGGTCTGAGATGCAGGGGATGAACTTGGGATCTTCAGTGTCTGACCAAGCTATGAGTACTCCACAGTGCCAGCTTCAGCCGCCTTCACGGTCATTGCAACAAACTGTTTTCACTGCCCATTCTGCCAGGGGAAGGCTTCACATGCTTGGTGCAGCCATCTCCCTAATTCCCCAATAGGTCTGTGGCCTGTTGGTTGACCTTAACAATGACCTCCCCTCTGCCAAAAGTTTCACTGAGATGTGGTCACTACTTAAACAATACCTAACACTTATTGCCTTCCTCTCACTCCTTCTCCATTGTAACATCTAGGAGGACTCGGTGATTTGAGTCCTTCATGTCAGTTTTTGGTATAGTTTCATTTACCACTCAGGATCACCTTTTCAAGACAATGTCAAGGGCTCCAAACTCAACTTACTTTGGTTTTGAAAAAACTTATATATTACCAAATTGCTGCCAGTATTCCCTTATTTTTAGCCAAAGTATAAGCCAGAGTCCTTAGTATGGTTTTAAGAACATGAAACTCTGCTGCTTATCTACTGTTTCTGTTTGATGCACTGAAGACCCTTCTAGCCAATAGGGGATAAGATTGAATCCTGTCTCAATATGAGTCTGATATATAACCTAACAGTAAGTAATAGTAAGGGCAGTAAGGGCAGCTAGGGGGCACAGTGGATAGAGTGCCAGTCCTTGAGTCAGGAAGTTGTTCAGTTCTTTCAGTAATGTCCAATTCTTCAAGGATTTTCTTGGCAAAGATAATGATCTGCAATATCCTGCTCCAGTTCACTTGACAGATGAGGAAACTGGGGCAAAGAAGGTGAAGTGGACTTGCCCAGCGTCACATAGCTAGCAAGGATTTGAGGCTAAATTTGACCTCAAGAAACCAAATCTTCCAATATGATCTGAGTTCAACTCTTGCCTCAAGATACTTACTGTCTCTTGACTTTATGACAAGGTCAAAGTCATAAACTCTGCCATTTTATTACCTTGGCTTTCCTTTTTTCCAAGTTCACCTCTTCTGTTTGCATTTTTTCATTAATATGTATGCATTTTCATTCACATATTATACTGTTGGAGCAGGGATAAAACACTGAGTAGGCTATTACATTACCCCTCATCTCAAGGCTCTTTTATCTGGGATGCCTTGTTTGACACTCTCAGAAATAGCAAGTATGGCTCCAACTTGAGTGGGGAACCATACATAGTTAGTGCCACGCTTTTAACTCAAAAAAAAAAAAAAAAAAAGCAACAAGATCAGCCAAAGAGATAAGTAGCAATGGCCAAGGAAATCAATCATCCTTACCTGGGATCTTGACAAATCAACAAATGTTTATAAAATATCCATAAGCCAGACACTAAATTAGGTACTGGGAATGCAAAAACAAGAAATAGCTTCTGTCCTCAAGGAACTCACAGTCTAGCTGGAGAAAACTGGTAGCATTATATAGAAAATAAATACAAAGTAATGGAAGGAGGAGATGGGAGAAACACTAGCAGCTAGATCAGGAAAGGTTCCATGTCTATGTGACAGTGGTATTGAGTTCAAAGTGCCTGACACTTGGATTTGGCTTTTATTTTAGCCCAAGCAAAGTAGATTTGTCTGCTACCTCAGATCCAGTAGGTAAGTCCTTAGGATGTTGGTTGATTTTTTGGTGGGTTTTGACCCTAGCATTGGATAAAGACAAATAATAACCTCATGGATTTGGATCTGGAAGGGAACATGGAAGTCAATCATCAATTGCTTCATAGCATAAATGAGTAAACTGAGCCCTCAAGGGGCTAACTAATAATAAAGGGGAAGAGATAGGTGACAAGAGCCAGGCTCTGAACAGTGCTTTTCTGGCTCCATAACCAGGACTGTTTCAGCTCTACTTCCTACATCTTCTGTCCTTGCACCTCTGCTCCTGTTCCTCCCATCATCCATCCTGAGGCAGACCCCACCATGAAGAGGAGCCAGTTGCCCTGACCTAACCCAGGGTGGTGCCAGGTGGGACAGGATAGACCAGGACTTAGAGGCACTTCCTTTATTATTAGTGGGTGTTTTCACCCTTTCCCCTCATTGGCTAGAAACCTAATTACCATAATTACTGGAATGAATTCTAGCCCAGGTGCAAGTTTGCTTCCCAAGTACTCTCCTTACCAACAAGAACAACCGAGGTTAAAACCATGCCCTGGTATTCTTTTCAATTCAATAAACTGGATTCAATAAAAACTTATCAAGAATCTGGCAAAACAAACACATTGAAATAATACTTGCACTGAAGGGGTACAACATATATACAGATAAGATAGTACAATGAAAAGTAAGGGAAAATCAGTCACTAATAATTAAAGGGATCAATAAAGAGTGACAACAGCTGAGAGGATTTCAAGAGTTAGAGATGAGTTCTTTCAACTTAGTCCTTGGGGAGATTGGGCTCAAACTTAGATACTCAGATTCAGAGTCACATTCTCCCTACCAAGATGACACTTCTGTGTCATAGTTGTGGATAAAGTATTCACACTTATTTTATGTATATGTTCTATCCCCCTCCATAGTTTCCTTAGTTCTCTCTCTAAATAGAGATAACACTTTCTATCACAATTGCCTTGAATCACTTCATTGTTGAAAAGAGGAAGGCATTTCTTTGTACATATAATTTCAGCACCTGAGTACTGTCCATATGGTAGTTCAATTGTTCTCCCAGAAGTCCCCTGGGTCTGATCTTCCTTAATTGTTCCCAACTTCTATTTTCATGCTAAGATAGCATTTCCAGGAGCAAGTGGAGGTGAGTGACACTTTGCCTAAGCATGGTGAATTTGCCTGTAGTAAGTGAAGACCAAATGATTTGAAGCAGATACTATGGAAAAAGAGATAAATAGCTAACTCCACAATTCATATTAGCAAAATAGAAAACCATCATTCCACCTAGACTAGCCTTTCCATCTTAGAGCTTTTTAATTAATTTTATCATTTGCATTTAATATTTTATAATTAATGTAAATCATATTAGATGTAGACACCTTGTTTGAATCAGTTAATCAAAAGTATTAACTAAATGAGAATAAATCCTTAATCAATCTGAAAAGATCAAAAGACTTTGGATCATTGTATAAAGAAAAATTCTGTGACTGATTGAGAAGACAAAATCACTCCTCTTAGGATACATATAAAAATAGTAAGCTAGTTCAGAATCTGTCAATCAAGTGGAAGAAGACTTCAGATTTGGAAGTTAAAGATTTCAGGCCCTTGGTAGGGACAAGTGATGAGAGAGTATCTCCTTTATCCTTTCCCTCTTCACTGACCAGAGGAATTGAGCTAGTAGGTGGCAATGCTCTAGCTGGGAATGGAGAGAAACAAGCTATAGTCAAACAGAAGGTCACCTGGAAAAAGACAATAGACTATACAGACATAGAACTGTCAAATTATGACTTTGTGAACTTCAGAATCTCAGAAGATCTGGAGATCCCTTTGGTTTTGACAGGGGTGAAACTGTGTCCCTTTTAATCTGTAAAATAATAACTCTGAAATTGTGTCCCCTTTGATTTCTGGCCTCCCAGACTCCAGAAAGTCTAGAATGCATATTTCCCAGACTGGGCTTTTCTAAAGCAAATCCACCCTCCCCACCCCCTACCCTGATCTTTTGGGAAGCTAGATTCCCATTCAGGAAGTGATTTTCATTCAATTGGGAGATCTGGGTCTGATACTCAGTGGCTTGAAACGCCAAGTATCTAGGCCTGGGCGTTGACTTTCTTTTCAACTGGAAGTTTTAGCCTCAGACTCTACAAAGGACATTCTAAACTCCCTATTTTTGCAACAGTCAAAATTAGTATGCTTTGCCTCTTGGCATAGCTGCCTATCAGGACTCCTGCCCACTCTGAAGAGACCTTCTTCTTAGTGAAAACTTCTTGTTATTTCTCTGCCAGGACTTTGCCACTGAGGAAGTCAGTCTTCCTAGCAAAGCTGACTTCTGCAGTGCCAATAAAACTTCCTTTTTTGCCACTGATATTTCAGGTTCACGAATTCTTTCACATTCTGAGCAAAAGGGGATTTCCCCACAACTTTCTGCACTGCTACTAACTGCATCAGTTTCAATATCAGTATCCCCCCTCATTAGCAGCAACATGACTGGAGAAGCAGTGGTTAATGACAGCAGTTGGCTCCAGCAGAAACAAAATGAAGGCAAACTAGGCTGACTGAAGAAGGTCCATCTTCAGGACCTCAAAACCCTCTATAGTTTCATCTAAGGAGAATTTTATTAGCATTCAATAAAAAGGACTTCCGGTAATCAGAAACTATGAACTTTTTTTGCCATATGTGTTCTCTATATCTGTATCATAGAACCATTTTTATAAGTATGAGCCCTTGCTCCTGTGCTACCTAGACTGGGGTAGAGTGGAGGTTAAGGGGGAGCAGTGCTTTTATGACAACTGTTCTTGCTATACCTGCTTATTAGATACCCTTTCTGAAAGCTTAAATCTGACTAATAATCAATGAGAAGCACACTGGTAGGGGCTCATGAATAATAATACCAGAGACTCCAAGCCTCAGTGCTACCCCTAAAATCCTGGAGAAGTTGTCAACTACTCTCTAATATAATACACATGAAGAAACAGAAGCTCTGAAAGGTTAATGTAATTTTTCTAAGTTCACAGAGCTAGTTAGTTTCAATTAAAACCAGAACCTACGTCTGGCAAAGAATCAGAAATCGAGGGGATGCTCATCAATTGGAGAATGGCTGAACAAGTTGTGGTAATGAATATAATGAAACACTACTGTGCTATAAGAAATGATGAACAGGCAAAACCTGGAAAGATATACATGAACAAATACTAAGTGAACTGAGCAGAACCAGGATAACATTGTCCACAGTAACAGCAACAGTGTGTGATATCAACATTGACAGATTTAGCTTTCTTCAGCAATGCAATGATAAAAGACAATTCCAAAAGACCCATGATAAGAGAAAGAACACATATCCAGAGAGAGAACTATATATCTGAATGCATACTATTTTTCCCTTTTTTGTTGTTTTTTCTTTCTTGTGATTTTTCCCTTTTGTTCCAATTCTTTCACAACATGACTTATATAGAAATATGCTGAATATGATTGTACATGTATAATCTCTATCAGATAGCTTGCCATCTTTGGGAAGAGGAAAAAAAAGATATGGGGCTCAAAATCTTATAAATGCAAATACTGAAAACTATCTCTGCATGTAATTGGAAAAAATAAAATGCTATTTAAAAAAAAGGAAGAACTAGATCTTAAATCTCAAGTCTGCTGGTCAAGTATTCATTTCTTTATTGCATAATGTATACAAGAGTCTGAGGTCCAGGGTATTCCCAGATAAGTAAATTTATTCAGAAAGAGAGACCAGTTGGAATAAAAAAGTAGATAGTGGACTTCTCAACCTCAGATTTTTTTGTCCCCCAAGGGAATGTGAGCATCCAACAAGAATTATTTTAAAAAAAATAGGAGGAATTATGGCTTAAGATAGATGACAACCTAAGACTCCTGAGGCACAAGCAATGGAACTGAATTTCTCTGTTCTTAGCATTCTGGTTCATTTTTAATACAATTACTTAATGTTAAGGTAGGAGAATTTAAATTTTATCTGTTCCAGCATTTACCATGCATGATTAAAAAAAAGTATTTTGTCCAAATGTAAACCTAATATTTAGAAAAATCAATATATTACATTTTCTGATACAGATTGAAAGTGGGCAGGACGACTTCTGAAGTCCCCTTCATTTATGACATTCTCCTATGAGTTCACCAATGTCCTTTTACTTCCCAATTGATTCCACTTAGAAAAAGACTCATCAGGAAGGAATTTCTTCTAGTTCAAAGAAGAATTAGAGATCATTATTGATCACAAAATAATTTTGATTATAAATTTAAAAGTTTTTGTACAAACAAAACTAATGCAGACAAGATTAGAAGGGAAACAATAAACTGGGAAAACAGTTTTACATTCAAAGGTTCTGATAAAGACTTCATTCACAAAATATATAGGGAATTGACTCAAATTTATAAGAAATCAAGCCATTCTTCAATTGATAAATGGTCAAAGCATATGAACAATTTTCAGATGAAGAAATTGAAACTATTTCTAGTCATATGAAAAGGTGCTCCAAATCACTATTGATCAGAGAAATGCAAATTAAGACATCAGATACCACTACACACCTCTCATTACAAATGTTGGAGGGGATGTGGGAAAACTGGGACACTGATACATTGTTAGTGGAACTGTGAACGAATCCAACAATTCTGGAGAGCAATTTGGAACTATGCTCAAAAAGTTATCAAACTGTGCATACCCTTTGACCCAGCAGTGTTTCTACTGGGCTTATACCACAAAGAGATCTTAAAGAAGGAAAGGGACCCACATGTGCAAAAGTGTTTGTGGCAGCCCTTTTCATAGTGGCAAGGAACTGGAGATAGAGTAGATGCCCATCAATTGGAGAATGGTTGAATAAATTATGGCATATGAATGTTATGGAATATTATTGTTCTGTAAGAAATGACCAGCAGGATGATTTCAGAGAGGCCTGGAGAGTCTTACATGAACTAATGCTGAGTGAAATGAGCAGAAGCAGGAGATCATTGTACATGGCGATAGCAAGATTATATGATGATCAATTTTGATGGACATGGCTCTCTTCAATGAGTTGAGTCAGACCAGTTCTAATTGTTCAGTAATGAAGAGAGTTATCTACACCCAGAGAGAGGACTGTGGGAACTGAGAGTGGACCACAACATAGCATTTTCACTCTTTCTGTTGTTGTTTGCTTGAATTTTTGTTTTCCTTTTCAGGTGGTTGTTTTTTTTTTTTCTTTCTAAATCCATTTTTTCTTGTGCAGCAAAATAACTGTATGGATATGTATACATATATTGGACTTAACATATATTTTGATACATATTGGACTACCTGCCATTTAGGTGAGGGGATGGGGGAAGGAGGGGAAAATTTGGAGGTTTTCCAAGGGTCAGTGTTGGAAAAGTACCCCTGCATATGTTTTGTAAATAAAAAACTATAGTACTAAAAAAAAAGAAAAAGACTCATCACCTGTTACAGCAATGTTCTATGTCTTGTTGCAGGAGTCTATGCCTCTCAGTTTGGCCTGAGTAATACCAAACCCGAAACAGTTACTACTCAGCCCCCTGAACTAAGAAATGGAAAAATAAGGAGTCTGGAAAACTAGGTTTAAAAGCTACCTGTTATTGCTTACTTACCTCTGTGACCTCAGGCAAGTCAGTTCCTTTCTTGGGCCTCAGTTTCCTCACCTACAAATGAAGGCAGTTAAACTAAATGACCTCTGACATTCCTTCCAGCTGTAGTTCTATGATTCTGTGATCCTGATGTCAGGTGCTACAATAAATACATCAGACAAGACTCTGCCCAAGAACTCTGGATAAGTAGGGGAGAATAGGCATTAGGTATAAAACAGTATCATTCAATGCATATCCCTAATTACTTTTTCAATCTGAGGGTCAGTGCTTCCATCCAGGGATAGTTTATTGGTAGCTAAGATACTAAATGCTAGGATTATTATCCAATTATTAGTTGAGATGATTAAAGAGAATTAGAGATTTTTTTTAATCTACAAACTTCCAAAACTGCCTTTTCTAAAAAAAATTAAGATCCTAAGTCCACCAAACATTATTTGGGTGGAAAATAGTTTGAAAACCTCTTGAATGATCCCTGAGAGGACTCTTCCTGGTTGAGGAATTTACCAATTATTCAAAAGACTGATTTTGACAAGGCCTAGAAATTACAAGAGGCAGGGAACCCTACTATAGTTTCCACTTCCCTCAACCATTTCTATCCCTCATATTCCACAATGCCCACCTTCTTCCTGCCTCCTGACATAATCATCTTAGCTCTGCTGGGGTCCCTTATTTTCCAGTTGTTATTCTGCATCATGGTAAGAGTCTTAGGAAAAGTCCAAAAGTCACATGATCTAGAGATGGAAAGCACATTGAAAATTACTTAGCTCGATGCTCTCATTTTAGAGGTCAGAAAAAGATCATGTGATCATAGATTTACCGTAACCTTAAAAGTCACCCAAACCAATCATCGCAATTTACTTTTTTTCTTTATTAATTGTTTTATTTTGGGAGAGTTATACATGTATATTAACTTTTTAAATATACATTTCTTTATGAATCCCTTTCTCATTTTACAAAGGAGAAAAATGAAGCCCAGAAAAATTATCCAATATCATATAAATAGTAAATAGCAGAGTCAAGATTTCAACATCCCTCTGACCTGTCCTATAGTCTATCTAGAGGCAAAATAACTCAGCAGGGCATCAAAGTGCCTTGTCTCCTCTCCCAGCTATCTCCTTCATAATCCTAACTCTCACCCAAGACTGGCAAACTTGGCACTAGGTGTGATGAATTATGATCCTGGCAATAAGTTTCTCTGCTCTTTACTATGTTAGCTCACTTCTCTCCAAAATCCAACTAAAAACATTCTCTGAGAAGTCTTCCTTGATTTATCTGGCCTAGCTCTAGTCCCTCTATTAGCCTACATTTCTGGAATGCTCACGTCTTCATATTTGATGGCAAACTTTATATACCCTTAAAACTAGAAATAAGCCACCTCTGGCCCATTCACCCATTATTATGTTTCAGAGAAATATATTCCTCCACTCCATCATTTTAACTCTGGCCTGAGGACTCAGGAAAACTTTAGCTACACAGCAGGACTTGATGAGAAACTCCCAATGGAAGACTGAGCTTCAAGGATAGTAAGTTGTTAAGATATTTCTGGGATGATTCACCGTTTGGGCCATCGTTATCCCTTGTTTGTAGCCAGGTACAGGGTGAGGTGCCCTCATTAAAATTAAAAAGCAAATGGTGAGCAATAGCTAGAGCCCAGCTCTGAGTCTCTGACTCAGAATCTCAGGCTGTGTGATCTCTAGAAGGTGGCTTAGCCCTTCTTTACCCCTGTTCCCCTTACCCTATAAAATGGAATGACTGAGATAAAAGGGAATCCAAGACCATGAGGCATTATTAGCAAGATGTGAGAGGGCTCCAGACTATGTGTCAATGTTTTGCTGAGGATGTAGTATTAGAATCAAATCATTAACCCTAAATAACTTTGATATGGCCTGTACCACTTAGCTGAGCAAAATAGTCTTCAACAACTATTTCCAAAAGAATTTAGGAAAGTCACATGCTCTGACAAGTCTCATCCAATTGCCTGTCCTTGAAAATGTTTCTATGCATGGACTTACTTGGCCTCGACCTTTTCCATGGGTCTCTTGCCTCTGCTTCCAAATCTCAAGAAAACAAAGGTAGGAGAATGGGGACAGTAAAAAAGCAAGTCGTCCCTATGCTCATCATCTCTCCAGCTCCTAGATGGAAGAGAGACTGTGATGACAATGTTGTACTTTGATTCTAGATTCCTGTAACACAGACTGAATTGAATGAAATAGGGCCTTGGCCTGGAGGTCAGGGGAGGTAGAAAGAGGCCCCAGCAGAGCAAGGGTGGATAGGACCATCAATCTAGCCAGAATCACTCCTACTGATCATCTTCACAATGTTTCCTTTATTCTTGTCCATGCTTGAGTTTAATGGCAGAATCAGAGAGAGAAGAGGCTGATGGGATGATCCTTCTCCAGAAGGTATGCAGGCAAGAGGGTTTCTCTGCCAGTACTTATATTTATATCCTCCTGGACAAAGTGCAACAAGACAGATACTACTACTGGCCCAGAAGAGTTTTCCAGCTAACACAAGTGTGACAGTATTTCTTGGGAAACTAAACCATCTAGATAATTGGAGATTATCCCATATATAATACCTTGGAGCCTTTAGAGAGCATTGCTGTTAGGTTAAAGAGCTGTGTTAGAGAGAATGAGAGCAATAAAGAAACCCATTAAGGTTTAGCTCAGAGCTTTAGTTTTGCATCTATAAGGGCAGTTGAAATTCCAAGGAGACCAACAATGGGATCCAGCAGATCTGGTGAACCTGGGCCAAATCATACAACCCTTCCATTCGATTCCACTCAATACCTTGGAGTGCTTATGATTAATCAATGGAAATAGAATTTCAGTACCTTGGAGTAGGGGGTAAAAGGAGAGAATTTGCTGATGGAAAGCCGAGAGCCACGGGGCCACTGGCCACACCCCGACTCCCCTCTGATAACAGGCCTGACTCCCAGGCGTGAGAACTGGAAGGATCATTGCATCACTCAGGATTGGGGATTAATGACAGGGAGTGGACTGGATCCGGCTACTTAACTAATCAGAGAGGAGCCTGAGACAGCAGAGGAAAGGTTCCAGATTTGAGACTACTACTTTCCTCCTTCTCCTGTTTGGTTTCCCTTCGCTATTATCTTCTCTCTTGTCACTGGGATGAAGCCTCCACCCATCCTGCTCTTCCTTTGCCTCCTAGGTAAGTGATTCTCTCTTCCCTAAACCCCTTGGGATGGTGGTTTTCTAAACACACATAGCCCTCAATCCCTTTGGAGAACCCAAAGTTCCCCAATAGTTCACCCACAAGGGAAGTCTAATCCATATGGGCTCAACCACTGCACAGGGAGCAGAAATGAGTTTTGGCTTAGTATACTATAGGAAGTCCTTAACTCAGTCAGGAGACCCGGATTCTAATGTTAGCTCCTCAACTAACTGTGTAATTTTGAACACTACATGGTGCTTCCTAGGGCCCTCTTCCCATGTATAAAATGAGGGATTTGGACAAGATGACATTCTACTTCTGACAGTCTACGTCTACATGCCCTCTTTAAGGTTTAATATTTTTTGTCCACGATTACTAACTTACACTCTCTAAATGATCTCTAAGACTCCCTTCAGTTCTAACTTCTTATGAATCTCTAAGTCAAGATGTAAAAAAAGATAGTTGAGAGGAACCTCCATATACATTACCCCCACCAAAGAGAGTCTAAAGTTCTCAGGGACACATTTTTTCTTCTTGAGATTTGCAGCCACTACTTGTAGGCTTGGACTAAATCATCAGAGGTGGGAAACAGCCTAAGACTAGGACCCTGCACCAGTGAATCTGCTCTTCTGTGCTAGAGGGAAATTCAGATTAAAATGGGAAGGCCAAGTAGCCTCCATCCTTATGGATGGCTTCTGACATGGAACTCTAAACCTACTTCTAGCATCACTTTTTGCCTCATGGACCTCCACCTTATCCCTACCCTCTATCCTAAAAAAATCTCCCCAATGATTAGCACCCACTGCATATAGAGAAGTACCCGAAAAGCTATTTGAGGAAACGATGAGAGGTAGAAGTAAGCAGTGGAAAAGGTTTGGGGAAATGATAGATTTAGGGATAGTATTAGATAAGGTGATTAGAGACATGCTGGGGTGCCAAATGAGATGGAACAGCTTTTCAAGGGACATTTGGAGATAAAGAAACAATCATAAATACACTGGATAGTATTTGGAAGATGAGGATGATATCTAGGGTGAGATAGTTGGGGCAATATTTGGAAAGATGATTGGAGTCATATTTGGGGAGATAATTAATGAAATGCAGGAGTAACTGGGATGATATTAAGAAGATGTTTGGATTGTGCCCGACAAAATTCGAACGCATGGCCCTGCTTATAAGAATAAGTAGGACCAGACCAGGGACTGGGGCCCTTCAGGCAGGGCAGGTGGCTGGGACCTGTGGCAGGTTCAGCTGTCTTCAGTTTTCCCTCCCTAGCGGTGCCCCTGGCCAGTGGGAACCTACTACAGTTTGGGTTCATGATTGAGAGGCTGACGGGGAAGTCGGCACTGGACTACAATGACTACGGCTGCTACTGTGGCATCGGTGGTTCCAAATGGCCTGTGGATGAGACAGATTGGTAAGGAGACAGGCATGAGGAGGTCTGGGAAGAACAAACAATCCCTCCCCCTTTTTACCAGAATCCCTTCAACTCTGGTGTTCAGCCACTATGTTCCCTGAAGGATCTCTCGGGACCTGGGGGTTTCTCTCTCCCTGGATCCAGACTCCCCTCCCCTGGTCCCTCGACACCTCCCCCACCAGGCTGTGCTATCCCCACCAGGTGCTGCCATGCCCATGACTGCTGCTATGGACGGATGACTAAGCTAGGCTGTGATCCCAAAATGGAAAAGTACAACTTCTCTATTACAGAGAACAGCATCATCTGCGGTAGGTGAAGAAAGGGGAGAAGGGTAGGAAGTCACAAGAAATGCCATGAGATAGAAGTGGCAGATGAAAGACAACAGGCAGATGTCTCTTGTAATTGCTTGGGAAGGTCAGATCTCTCTTCTGTTGCCCTGACGTTTTCCCTTCCCCTTTTAGGGGGCAGAACTTCCTGCCAAAAGCTAACTTGTGAATGTGACAAGAATGCCACACTGTGCTTCCGAGACAATCTCAGCACCTACAACCACAAGTATGCCCACTACCCCAACAAGCTGTGCACGGGCCCCACTCCACCATGCTGAAACCCTGGGCAGAAAGTCACCTTCTCCTTCCCAACCACCACTGTCTTCCCACAAAATCTTCTTCCTGTCTTTCCAGACATTCAAGGGACTTGTGACCAGAATTTTCTC
The DNA here is from genome assembly GCF_016432865.1 of Antechinus flavipes. Lineage (NCBI taxonomy): Eukaryota > Metazoa > Chordata > Mammalia > Dasyuromorphia > Dasyuridae > Antechinus > Antechinus flavipes. Next base: position 585,414,413 of record NC_067400.1, read on the forward strand.
TCAAACACTTAATAAATGTTTATTTGGCTATCTCTGGAGTCTTCCTTTCCCTGAATCATCTTTTCTTTGAGGAAGCTTTTAGACTATGGCTTTGTTAATAAATGTCAGTTTTTCTGGCCCAGTCCTCCTTTTGGTAACAAATACTCCGATTTCTTTGAGGTACTAGCCAAAACATCATCATCCCCAGCTAATCAATTCCTTTTACCTCAGACCAACAGAATATTTAATAATAATAGTAGTTAACATTTAAATAAGGCTTACAATGTGCTAGAGACTTGCTAAAAACTTTATAATTATTCTAACAAATGTAGGGGGTAAGAATTTTTTAATCCCCATTTTACAGATGAAGGAACTGAAGCAAACAGAGGTTAAGTGCCTTGCCCAGAGTCACAGAGCTAGTGAATGTCTAAGGTCAAATTTGAACTCAGGCCTTCCTGATTCCAGGCCTGGTACTCTAGACACTATAGCATCCAGCTGCCTCTAATTCCCTCTGAATTAGAAAAGATATTAGAGCACAGATTGACAGTTGAAAGGAATTTTGTTAAAACTAAAACCATTTATAATAACTATCATTTAGATAGTGCTTTAGGCTTACAAAACATTTGCTTTGTATTATATCATTGGTCCTCACAACACTTCTGAGAGAGACTCCATTTTACAGATGAGTTTGCCCAAGGATCACACAGCCAATCCAACTTTCCAGACTTAAGTTCAGTGCTCCACCTTAGAAACAATAATAATAGCTAACATTTATAAAACATTGTAAGGATTCTAAAATGCTTCACAAATATTCTCATTTATCCTTACAGTTACCCCATAAGGTGCTATTGTTGTCGCTCTATAGTTAAGGAAACTAAGGCAGGCAGCACTTCTATGACTTGCTCAGGGTCACAAAGATAAGCATCTGAAGCAAGAGCTGACTCCCAAAGTCAGCAATGAACAAGGTCTCCAGAGGATGTCAGGGGTGAGGAATCTCACATATCTGAAGTTCACCCAAGGCCTTATATAACCAAAAGAGGGGCCAAGAAGTCCTCTGCCCAAAGATGGACTTTCCTACCACCTCTGACTTAACCATCTCCCTCATTACAGAATCGTGGAATTAAAAGGGGCCCCAGCTATAATACCAAAGAAAGTGAGGCAAGCAAGAGACTTGGTTTTTAATCTTTAATGTGGAGTTTAAGCTAGCTGACCAGATGGCACTCTTGTCCAAAGCATTCAATACAGATAAACTGAGGCAGGGAACTTATATAGAGTTTTAACTAACTGGGGTTTGTAAACAGAATACATAACCTGAGTATACAATCTTACGGGGAAACAAAAGCAGATAAAAGAGGAAAGAATACTGGGAAGATGGACAAGCCATAATGCCAGGAAAAGATCATAACTTAATTCTGATTGAATAGGGGTCAAGATAAGAAGGTCGAGGGCAGGAGACAGCGAGGTGAGGGGCAATACTCAAAGGGAGGAAGAATTATCCTAGCAAGAATCGAGATAATGCACCTGGAGTTTATGACAATGGTATGTAAAGGTGGTCAGAGCTTCAAGGTTTTTTTCTAGGCTCTTTTTAAAAACTCAATTTCCAGTCCTAATGGTAAGGAAGGGGAGGGGTGGCTAGGATTTTTTATTCAGGACTCAACACAGCAACCATCAAACCCAGGGTCCTCATTTTACGAAGCCAATTCAGCAGGTATCCCAGGGCCCACTATGCCCAACACAGGCAAGAAGGACATCGAATAAGGAGTATTGATGACTTATGTGGCAGAAAAGAAAGTATTCTGCCTTCTGGATTCAAGTAGAAAGTGTGCCAGAGTCAGCTCAGTCCAATTCACAAGAGCTTACTGTTAGATGTTCACTGCAAGCCTCTAAACCTTGGAATCCCATGAAAAATACAAACCAGCACCTGATTCATGGTTTTGTTACTTATCAAGACTTAAGTAACAGAAGATCATGTTGAAATGCAAACCATACTGGTGTGTAGTAAGCTTTAGAGAGCCAGTGGTTCAGTGTTTATCAGGATTCCTCTGGCCCATCCAATCCCATCATTTTTCAGCTGGATCACCCTAAGTGAATCTTTCACAGCCTCTCTAAGTCCCAGCTCCTTCTTTTGTAAAAATGGGCATTAGCAGACATATACCCATTAATTTAAAGGGCTTAGAGGGAAAAGAAGTTCCTCATACCCTAAAGTAAAATACCATTGTATTCAATGTGTCAAGGATCTATGCTTCATCAGTAGGAGCATTCTCTCTACTGACAAATACCACCACCTCTGGGTACCTGATGTCTCTTCCAGAGGTTGCTAAGGCCCTTCCAATGTAATATTCTACAGCTAATACCATTTTATAGCCTCTCCCCAAACCTAGGCTCATCCTTGAGCTTCAGAGACATCACCAGGTCCATACTTGGCATTTGTTTTTAATTTTTTTATTTTGGCCATCAGGGAACAAAGTATCGATGTCACGGACATCCCAGATGCCACCAAGGGAAACCTCTTGTGCAAGAAGCTGAGGATAAAAAGAGAAACATGCTCAATTCTGGCCTTGAACCCCCCACCCCTGCCCCTCTTCACCCTGGATCATACAGTCTAGTAAGTAGGGTGAGAAAGATATGGAAATACATTTAACCCAAGTTCAAACACAGTAAACACAGAGCAATCAAAGTGACAATCCAAGAGACTGCAGGAAGACTCTCATTTCTCAAGGTTACATGGAGGAAACACTACCCCAAGTGAGCCCACCTCTCCAGATTTTCCATTCCCTGACTTGGCCTCCCTCAGCCTCCCTCTGGGGGTCAGCCACTCCATCTCAGTCCCCTCCTGGCAGGCCCCTTCATGATCCCCACCCCACCTTCTTATCTCATCTCCTGAGGGCAGGGCCTGCCTTTGTTTGGCAGTCACTCAGCCCAGTCCCTGCCATGCACGAAGTCCTCAATAAAAGCTTGTGACCTGCCTGCCCACCTGAAAAGAAGGATTTAAAGAGTCCAGATGAAGGAATAAGGGAGAGGGAGGGGGAAAATGAAATTGAGAAAGACAGGTAGTTTGGTTACAGTGTAGAAGAGCTAATGGCTAACTTTTATGGAGTCCTTTCAACTCTGCAAATACATTTTGACATGTGAACTTTTACAACTCTGTGAGTTGATGGCATTATCATTCCCATTTTACAGATGAGGAAAACGAGGCTCAGAAGGTGGTCTCACCCATCACACAAGTAGTACAAGTCATAAAGGGATTCAGACCTGGGCCCTGCTAACTTCAAGTCCCAGTGCTCTTTCTACCCCCCATCATATAAAGGGGAGAATGAAATATAGCTCCAGAGAGGCTGGAGTGTATTGTGGAAGACCATGAAAGCTAAGGCAAGCTCAGAAAGAAAAGTAACAGGTAAAGAACCTGCAGTCCAAGAAGCGAAGTGCTTGTGCTTGTGCATGAGGCTCATGGTAAGATACCGCATCTGGAGCTGAAAAGGATCCTGGGGGAGCACCCAGATCAGCCTCCTAGCCTTACAACTGGAGAAAGGTAGGCCCCACAGGGACAGGGGCTTCCAGGGAACCACATTTAAGGGTTAAATGCCACAGTGGAACTCAAACCCAAAACTTCTAACTCCAGATATAGTCCTCTTCTCCCTGAATCATGCTGCCTCCAATAATTGTACATGTCCTGGTACTCAGCCCAAGGCCTTCTTCACTATCTGATGCCAGATTTAATCTGATGAGAAGGCTGTGTGAGGTGTGTGCCTCTTCTCTGAGCTAGCCAAGGACTGACAGCCCCACTGTTGTGGATCAGGACTAGGGGCCTCTCATGACTGTCCAGCCTTTTTCCTGATGCCCTTACTTGTCTCTCTGTCTGTCTCTCCCTGTGTCTCTGCCTGTGTGTGTGTGTCTCTCTCTCTTTCTCCATCTACCTAGAGAGCTGAACCGTCCTGATAAAAGAGAATTAGATTTGCTAAAAGCATTGTAAATTATTGACTGTACACCCTGCTCTCATTCATCCTTTCATAGACCAGGCTAAAATAAAAAGCCAGAGCATGTTCCCAGGCTTTCATTCTAGCTAACTTTCCTATGAGGAGTGGGGAAGTGAAGGAACAATAAGAAAAAAAATTGTCTTACTTTAGTCAAAATATGCATTTGGGGCCCCAAAGTAAAAATGTGATCACTGGGGTCCCATCCTCAAAAAGAAGTTACTGGGCACTGATAGACCCCTAAAATGGTGACCACTATCACACTGGTTCTTCAAGGGTCCTACTCAGGCAGGGCTGAGCTCTACCAATATAACCTGAAATCTTCCCAAAGACATACCAGGTGTCACTACCTTCCCTTCCATTCCCATCCCATCCCCTTTGCCAGATTTGGGGAGGGGGGTCCAGATGGCAAGAGGCAATTCATTCCCCCATATCACATGATATAAAAGAGAGACTTGAACTTGGAGTCCCAAAGCCTCAGTTCCAATTCTGGCCACCCCCTGGTTCACATGGCTGTGAACAAGTCCCTTTACCTCTCTCAACTGTTTCCTTGTTAGTCACATGAGAAGCCCAGAACCAGAATTCCAGGATTTTCAAGTCAGAAGAGACCTCCAAGGCCAAGCAGTGCAGGCCATACCCAGTACAAGGCACTAGTGAGTCACCAGACTCTGAATGAAGACCTCAAAGGAAGGGCAGTCCATACAAGTGCTTCCTTATAGCAAGACTAATTTTACCTCTGGGGAGCTTCTCCCAGGGCTCCTGGTTCTGCCCTCGGGCACTCAGTAGAACAAGGCTCATTCGTCCTCCACAGAGCAGCCCTTCAAAAACCAAGGCTGCTCCTCTTAAAACTCTTCTTTTCCAGACTAAACCTCTCTCCTGGTCCTTATGTGGCCTAATGCTAGGCTATTCACCACCCAGAGTGCCCTGCTCTGGATACTCTCTAGCTTAACAACATTGTTCCTAAAATGTGGTGCCCAGAATGGAACACAATACTCCAGATGTGACCCACAGGATAGAATCCAAGCTTTATTGCTTCCTTATTCCTGGAGACACGTGCAAGCTTTGTGTCTTGAATGCAGCCCAAGATGCCATCAGCTTTTCGAGATGCCCCATTCTACTGTTCTAGACCATAACAGTAACAGAACTCTGGTTCAGGAAATCACTGAACTAGGTTAAAATCCTGTTGTTGAGGCTTATTACCTGTCTGACCTGAGCAAGCCACCTGATTTCCTTGACCTGTTTCCTCACCTTAAAATGAGGGGATTGGTCCAGATGGCCTCTGAAGTCCCCTCCTGCCAGTTCCCTACTAATGCCTTCACCAAGAGTGTGATGGGTGTGTAGATGACTTTCAGAGGGATTTATTAGAATCAGCAGAGCAGCCATGTGGGGTGACACTAGCTGATGCTCCCTCAATCACAATTTTTCATTATTAACAATATATCAGAATTTTTCCATGCCTTCTGTATGTTTCCCTCTTTCAGGATACCTTGTGAATCAGTCCTTCAGCCTTCTCCAAACTTTATCAGCACTCTCCAGCACACAGCACTTCTATGAAAGCCTGGTCTACCTTGGCTGGTTTTTCTTGTTTCTGCTCCCTTGGGTGCCATTCATACCGCTTCCTTAAGTGCAGCCAGAACTAGTGCTAAAATCCAAGGAAAGCAGCTCTACTGCCCTTCAAGTTAAAACCAATTGTTTTAAAAATCTTTGCACATATTGTCCATTGTTCTTCTGCTGGTTTTCTTCTTTCCATCTTCACCCTTAAATGTCCTCAGGGTGACTTTGTTAGAGTTCAGGCCAAACTTCCTTTAAACTGGTTCTACCCTCCAATTCTTTCTGTTAAGGCAAAACATAATCATCAATCATTCTTCTTTGTAAGTTTTATAGATGAGTTCATATGCTAAATCAATGCTATTTGGCAACAGATTTTACACACACACACACACACACACACACACACACACACACACACACACCATCTCCTAGAAAGCTAAACTGGGAGTTTTTTGCATTCTTTTGGCATCCATGCTATAGCAATTCATTTACATGAGTTAAACTTTTGCAAAAAAAAAAAAAATTCATAATGGAGCAGATGTAATTTCTGTTGTACAGTTTTCATTATGCCTTAAATATTCTTAAACATACTTTCACATAATATTTGTTTAAAAATACTTGTTCAGAGTTGTTTCAAATGCTTTCTAGATCAGCCCTCTCATTCAAGCCAGTGATTCAGGCAGATTTGAACATCATAAAATGTTCACAGATCATAAGGTTCAATAAAAATTACTTAAAATAGGACTAAAAGGATATAATTCATTAAAACAAAGGTTGTAATCCTTTGCCTCTGCATTTTCCAGGCAAATAACACTGGGTCAGAAAGATGTCTTTCAGAAAAGTGGGAGCTGTGTCACATAAAACAAGTTAACGTTTTATAAGACACTATAAGGTTTGCAAAGCACTTTACATGTTACCTCATTAAAACCTCACAACCATCTTGGGAGGTGGGTGCTATTTTTATCCCCATTTTACAGATGAGGAAGCTAAGGCTCAGACAGATAAAACTACTTGTCCTAAGGCACATTGTATCTGAAACAGAATTTGAACTTAGATTCTAATTCTTAAACTCAATAGTATATCGACTATGCCATCCAGATTTTAGGAACTTCAGGAATACCAATTCCCCACAAATAGCCCTTTCTTATGCCTGTAAACTTCTGGAACAGCTAAATTCCAAGGGAAATTATTCTATTAAAGTTGTGGTATATATATAATATTAGATAGAATACTGCTGATATACTCTAAGAAATGAAGAAATAGATCATTTCAAAGAGACTGAAAAGACATATATGAACTGATGAAAACTGAAATAAGCAGAACCCAAAGAATAATTTGTACTATGACAACATTATAAAACATTCTTGAAGACTTTTATAAACTAATGAACATTGAAATGATCAGAACCAAAAGAACAAAAACAAACAACTTTGAAAGTTCTAAGGACTATAAATAATTACATAATTTCAAAAGATTGATGATGAAATAAACTATCCATCTCCTAACAGAAGTAGGATAGATTTAGCGTACAAAATTAGAAATATATATTTTCACATGGAAAGAGTTTTCCTTGAGTATGCATATTTATTACAAGAAATTTTTTTGTTTGTTTTCTAAATGGCTAGAGTTGGAAGAAAGAAAATAGATTACTGCTCATTCAAAAAAAATAACTTTCTTAATAGAGTTCATGTCAAATGTTGCACATGCTTTCAGATGAGAACAATCAGAGTAGAAAATTTTTCTGATCTTCAAGACCTCTCAAACCTTTCCCAAATAGGATTTATATACAAGAAATAAAAGCTATTTCAGTCGCCTCCATTGCCTAGTACAAGAAGAAACTGAACGACCTAACAAAGTAACAAAACCTATAGCAGAGAAAACTAATCCCGATCCCCTAATGTACTCACTCAGCCTCCTCTCCCCTACCACTCATCATGCTGTCTCAGCAGAACTGCACAAGCTGACCAATTCCACACTCTTACTCCCATTTTCCAATTTTAGACAATCAAAAGGCAGAAGCCTGCTCCAAGTAAAAAATAAAGAAATAAAGAAATAATCAAGCATTATAGAACCTAGTACTGTAATAGAATTTGGTAAAAGAACTAAGGAACAGAGGAACTAAGCATTCATGATACGCCACATGATACTCCTGAAGGAAAGAGCCTAGCAGGCAGCTAGGGCAAATTATGAACCTCCAGAAATTACTTCAGACAGAATTTTAGGCTAGTGAACTGTGAATTGCCTGGAATGGGAAAAGGCCAAGATATCTTTGAGGTCCAGACCCTGAGGAAAGCACATTCAAAGGAGAATAAGCCAAAAAGTGGGCAAGTGGATCCTATTAAAAAAAAAAAAAAAAAAACCTGGAATTACCAAAAATCTCACACAAGTAAGAAAATTCAATTAAAGACTTTGAATATAAGTAAAGCAATAAGGAAGATATTAATAACAGAAAAGAATAGGGGCTCCAGATCAGATAAAAAGTTCAAACATCTTATAAATATTTTAAGAAAAAGGAAAATAAATCAACATTTGAAAGGGCAGCTAGATAGTACAGTGACCAGAATACTAGGCCTGGAGTCAGAAGACTTATTTTCCTGAGTTCAAATCTTGCCTCAGACATTTACTAAGCTATGTGACCCTGGGCAAATCACTTAACTCTATTTGTCTCAGTTTCCTCATCTGAAAATGAGGAAATGATTTTAAAGTACGCCAGTATCTTTTCCAAGAAAATTCCAAAAGGAGTCATAAAGAGTCAAATACAATTGAAACAACTCAACAACAGAGAACCAAATGGATTCCCAAAGGAAGAATAAGACCATAGAATGATGTTCCTAAATGATTTTAAAAAGGAAGTAATAAGTAATAAGGAAGTAGTAAGGAAGCAGAATTTGTGGCCTACACAACAAAAATTGGAAGAATACATACATATGCAAGGAACTGGAAACTGATTGGTTCTCCTCAGTTGGAGAATGGCTAAATAAGTTATGATATATGAATGGAATGGAACGTTATTGTTCTATAAGAAACAATCAATAGGATGATTTCAGAAAGGCCTGGAAAGACTAACATGAACTGATGCTAAGTGAAGTGAGTAGAACCAAGAGAACACTGTATACAGCAATAACAAGATTATGTGATGATCGATTCTGATGGATGTGGCTCTTTTCAAATGAAGTAATTCAGGCCAGTTCCAATAGACCTGTGATGGAGAGAGCCATCTGGAGAGAGGACTATGGGAACTGAATGTGGATCTAACACGGTACTTTCACCTTTTTTGGTTATTTGCTTGTTTATTTTTTTCTTTCTCATCTTTTCCCCCTTTAGATATGATTTTTCTTGTGCAGCATGATAAATGTGGAAATATGTTTAGAAGAACTGCACATGTTTAACCTATATTAGATTACTTGCTATCTAGGGATCGGGGTGATGGGGAAGAAGGGAGAAAATTTTGGAACACAAAGTTTTGCAAGGGTAAATGTTGAAAACTATCTTTCCATGTATTTGAAAAATAAGAAGCTATTAGTTTTTTTTTTTAAAGAATACAAACACATATCCACATTCACAAATCTCATAAAAGCAATAAAAGAAAAAATAACTATATAAAAATACAAATACAAAAAAGTGAAGAATCTGGAAGAAAAGCAAAAAGCAGTAATATTAAAAGATCTCCATAAATTCAAAATATCCTTGAAAACAAGACATGTGAAGATAATTTAAGGATTATAACTCTCCCAAAAGAACATGACCAGTCAAAAAAATCTGAACACTATAATGCAAAAAATCTGAACACAGAAAACAGAATGCCAAACATTTACAGAGGGAAAAAATCCAGACCTACAAACTCCAAGACAAACAGTGGTTAAATTTAACAATTCCACTGAAAAACAACACATTCTGCAAGTGCCCAGAAGAAAGGCCTTCAAAAACAAAAGAAATCTGAATAATACAAGATTATTCTATACCCTCCAGTGAGGTCCAGGAGAGAATAAAATGTGTTCACTAAAGTAAAAGAGCTTAAAATAAAATCCAACATAAACTTATCTTGCCAATCTAAGCTTCAACATTAGTGGAAAAAGACAGACATTCAATAAAAAGGTAGGATCTAAAATATCCCTACAAAGAAAACCATACCTGAAGAAATTGTTTTCTTCAAAACAACCCAAACAATAGAAATATAAGAAGGGTAAATAAATACAGCAACCAAGTAACACAACAACAAAATAATAGTAAAGGAACCATTAAGAAAATTTTTTTCTAAACACACATTAGGTAACAGGGACAAAAGCAGGAGTCAAACAGAAGTGGTGGTTGAGAAACAAGTCTGAAACATCATGGACTAAACCTCACTTATAGGTGAATGAATGTTTTTTACAGAATTGTATTCCAAAAGGAAAATTACATAAAAGGGAAGAGGGAAGGAAGATGATACAGGGAAATAAATGATGTAGCCTAACCAAGTTACCAATGAAGAGAAAATTAACTCTTATAGTCTCTCAGGAAATAGAGAACCTACAGAAGACTGGACAAAGAAGACAAGGGAGGGACTAAAAGAGGGAAAGAAAGAGGAAAATTTTAATTCAGAGGTCAGAGGGGATATCATTGAGGAATGCTCCAGAGAGAGAAGAGAGATATTCTATAAAAGAGATAAGGAAATTACAATTTGCAAGGATTTGGTGCTCAGAGAAGCCATTCAGAAAAAGGGAAGCCACTATTTATAGCCATATGAAAATATGCTCCAAATCATTATTAATCAGAGAAATGCAAATTAAGACAACTCTGAGACATCACTACTCACCTGTCAGATTGGCTAGAATGACAGGGAAAAATAATGCGGAATGTTGGAGGGGGATGTGGGAAAACAGGGCCACTGATACATTGTTGGTGGAATTGTGAACACATCCAGCCATTCTGGAGAGCAATTTGGAACTATGCTCAAAAAGTTATCAAACTGTGCATACCTTTTGATCCAGCAGTGTTTCTACTGGGCTTATACCCCAAAGAGATACTAAAGAAGGGAAAGGAATGTTTGTGGCAGCCCTGTTTGTAGTGGCTAGAAGCTGGAAAATGAATGGATGCCCATCAATTGGAGAATGGTTGAGTAAACTGTGGTATATGAACATTATGGAATATTATTGTTCTGTAAGAAATGACCAGCAGGATGAATACAGAGAGGACTGGCGAGACTTACATGAACTGATGCTAAGTGAAATGAGCAGAACCAGGAGATCATTATGTATCTCAACAACGATATTGTTTGAGGATGTATTCTGATGGATGTGGATCTCTTCGATAAAGAGATCTAATTCAGTTTCAATTGATCAAGGATGGACAGAAGCAGCTACACCCAAAGAAAGAACACTGGGAAATGAATATAAACTGCTTGCATTTTTGTTTTTCTTCCTGTTATTTATACCTTCTGAATCCAATTCTCTCTGTGCAACAAGAGAACTGTTCGGTTCTGCACACATATGTTGTATCTAGGATATACTGTAACCTATTTAATATGTAAAGGACTGCTTGCCATCTGGGGGAGGGGAGAAAGGGAGGGGAAAAATTGGAACAGAAGTGAGTGCAAGGGATAATGCTGTAAAAAAATTACCCTGGCATGGGTTCTGTCAATAAAAAGTTATTAAAAAAAAAAAAGAAAGAAAGAAAAAGGTAAGGCAGAATAACTGGGGTTAACTGAATTCTAGAAGAATGGGAGGATATAGATAAAGTAAATCTTTTCTTTCTTTCTTTCTTTCTTTTTTTTTTTTTTTTTTTTTTTTTTTTTTGCTGAGGCAATTGGGGTTAAGTGATTTGCCCAGGGTCACACAGATAAGAAGTGTTAAGTGTCTGAGATCATATTTGAACTCAGGTCCTCCTGACTTCAAGGCTAGTGCTCTATCCACTATGCCACTTAGCTGCCCCCCTAAAAGGAAATTTCAAGGAAAATGGATTATAAATTTACCATGAGGAAAGCAAAGATTAAAAATGAAGTATACAATTAGGGATATAGGAAAATTCCTATCATGGGGCAATATCCTTTCTACCCTCTGCAAGAATTGTTTGTTGTTGCTGTTATTTTTTCTAAGAGTGAGGCACAATGGGAAAAAAAAATATCCAAGGGATAACATATACAGGATAATAATATGGAAACTGTTCAAAAGGAGGGACCCAAAATAGGTACTTTAGAAGCTTTAATTCCATGAGGAATACAAAGAAACTAAAGAAGGATTAAACTGGTATGAAGATTTTGAGTTAAAGAATAAAAATAGACAGAATGTGAATAAAATAAGGAAGCTAAGGGGAAAAGAGAATATGAAAATTCTAAAGTGAACAAAACAAGTCAAAGGTAAGAGCATAGAATTTTATTTCATTACATAATTTTCAGGTGATATCACAATATTTTAGCTTTTGCTTAATTATTCTATTTTGAGATCTCTCAAAGGAAAAATCCATAAATGTAATCCATAAATGACTGCAAAGTAAAAACAAAATCTATCATTAAAACTTTAAAAAGAAAGAGAAATCAGGAAGAGCTGGGTTCCAGCCTCACCACTGCCTCATTATAGCTGCCAGGGCCCTCTCAATGCGGTAAGCAATTTTCTCATCCTATAAGGCAAAAAGAAGGTTTCTCAGTGGATGGTCCTGCTACTGATAAAATCATAGGTATAATAAAAATAAACTTTTTTGTAGCCTTTTACTATTTATTATCATGGTATTAGTGAGCTGACTATACAGAAAAAGCTTAATCAATTGTATTTAATATTTGTTCATTTTGAAAAAGTATTTGAGTTGAGAAAGCAAAATGTTAATGCAAAGATTAATGTAAAGGGAGCAGGGACCCTATCTAGATAAATACTAGAGCACAGAACAGAAAGGCAATGACCAGATCATTCCCTGAATCAAACCACTGGGGAGCACCACAAATTTACAAATCACCAGATTGAACTGTGAAAGCAGCAGCACAACAACATCTCCCCAATATGTAATTAGAATTCAACACTAACATGAAGTGCAAAGTCAAGAACTAGCTAGAAAAATGAGCAAACAAAATAAGAACCCAGTCATAAGGAGCTACTATGGTAAAACTGAAGATTAAGACTTAAACGCTAAAGAAAGCTCAAGGAAAAGACAATGACTTGAAAACATAAACAAACAATACCTCAAATTAAAATATAGAGTGGACACAAGCTCAACAAGAATTCTCAGAAGAGATTCTTTTTGTATAGCAAAATAACGGTTTGGTCATGTATATTTATTTTGTATTTAATTTATACTTTAATATATTTAATATGTATTGGTCATCCTGCCATCTAGGGGAGGGGGTGGGGGAAAGGAGGAGAAAAATTGGAACAAAAGATTTGGCAATTGTCAGTGCTGTAAAATTACCCATGCATATAACTTGTAAATAAAAAGCTGTTAAAAATTATCAGAAGAGCCAAAGAAAGGTTTTTTTTTAAAGCAAAAATCCTAAAAACCAAATAACAGCTATAAAAGGAAAACTGAGGGTAAGAGGTGGGCAAAATAAAAGCTTAGAAAGAAAATTATGAAAACAAAATGAAGAGCTTGATAAAAAAAAATTTTGAAGAAAAGAACTCCTTAAAAATAAGAATTGGTTAAATGAAAGCTAATGACTCCATGTGGCATGAAGAAACAATAAAAAAAAAAATCAAAAGTCTAGGAAAAACAGAAGAAAATATGAAATATCTCAGAGAAAAACAACTGATCTGGAAATAGAACAAGAAGAGATCATGTAAGAATTATTGGATTGCCTGAAAGCTATTAACAACAACAAAAAAGCCTAGACATTGTATTTTAAGAAATTATAATGGAAAATTTCCCAGATATGTTAGAACCAGAGGGCAAAGGAACAATTAAAAGAAAACATCAGAAAGAAATCACAAAATGGGGCAGCTAGGTGGTGCAGTAGATAGAGCACCAGCCCTGAAGTCAGAAGGACCTGAGTTCAAATCTGGTCTCAGACACTTAACGCATGCTAACTGTGTGACCCTGGGCAAGTTATTTAACCTCAATTACCTGGGGGAGGGGGAGAGGGAGGGAAGATGAAGAAATCACAAAATGAAAATTTTCAGGAATATTTAAAGCAAAATACAGAGCTCTTAAGTCAATGAAAAACTATTGTAAATAGCCAGAAAGAATGAAATATTATAGAGATATTAATAAATTGATATTTAATTAAATAAAGTATTTATAAGCATTCCAGATAACATATCAAAATTGAATAGAATATATGACATTCAAACACAAGACTCAAGAGTAAGGGGCTATAACTTTTTTAATTGTTCTCTTTCTTCTATGGGATAATTCATATAGCCTCCATGAACTTTATCATAACTAAAGTAGTTAAAAGGTATGTACATAAGAGAGAGCATGGGTATGAGTCTCTTAGGTTTACATGATCTCAAAAGCAGAATGGAGCTTGCCATGGGAGACAAGGGAAAAGAGAGGAAGACAAATAAAATTATCTTAAATAAATAAGGCAAACAAAAAAAAGAGTATATATAATGGAGGGGAGAATGGGGGAAAGGATAAGGAGTAAGTAAAACTTGAAGTTCACTATCATATCAACTGGTTTAAGGATGAAGAATATATATACGAAGTGATTGTATTCATTTTACCCAAAATGGAAGAGGGAGAGAAAGGAACTAAGAAAAAATGGTGGTAGGAAAAGAGAGTTGTTGTTCAATTGTGTCTGTGTAACCCCATTTGGGGTTTTCATGGCAAATATATTGAAGTGGTTTGTCATTGTCTTCTCCAGCTCATTTTAAAGATGAGGAAACTAAATAAAACAGATCTGAGTGATTTACCTACAGTTAGTTACACAGCTAGTAAATGTCAGAGGCCATATCTGAACTCAGGTCTTCCTGACTCCAGGCCTAGCACTCCATTCACTGTGTCATGTAGCTGTCTCAAAGGGGGTTGGGGGAAAGAGATAAAAAGGAGGATAGATTATAGGAAGCAGTGATCAAAAGCAAAACAAACTCTTGAGAAAGGGACAAATTAAAAAAAAAAAAAAGAAAAAAAAAAAAGAAAGAAGAAATGTAAGAGAATAAAATGAAGGGAAATATACAGTTAGCAACCATAACTTTGAATGTGAATGGAATGAACTCTCCCATAAAAGAGAAGAAGATAGCAGAATGAATTAGGAACTAGAATTTAACAATATGTTATTTAGAAAATTAACACACACAAAGATACACACAGAGTTAAAAATAAGCATAATCTTATGCTTCAGCTGAAGTTAAAAAAAATAAAAGCATAAAAAGCAAATCAAAGAATTTGACACACAACTAAAATAGGAGGAGGAGGAGGAGGAGGAAAAAGAGGAGGAAAAGGAAACTCCCCAATTATATGTTAGGCTCACAATTAAATAGAAGGAAAATAGACTTAATTGCCTTCAGGAAATTTCAAAGATCCTTTGCTGACCTCAAACTTCTCCAAGAAACAAAGACCAGACTAATTAATATTAATGTTCTATCACTGGTTCCAGTGATAGTGTCCTATATATATATATATGTGTGTGTGTGTGTGTGTGTGTGTGTGTGTGTGTGTGTGTGTGTTATATAGGGCATGACTGTTCATGACAAACTGAAAATGAATACCACACAGAAACAATGAAGAAGTACATAGTCCTTTGGCAAGCTGCTTTATAAAAGCAATGAAGAACTTTGAAGAATGTAATAAAAGATATTATCACAGAAATGTGTAATAAAAATAAAATATAGGATGTTGTTTAGTGGTGAGAGTGAAGGTAGAAAACTTAAGTGCACCACTGACATTAAGAAAAATACATAAATACAATAAAATAGAGAAATATTAAGACTTTTCTCAATAACAAAATGTGAATTGCCATACATGAACTAGTTACAATTTATGTTTTTGAAGAAAATACCCAGGTTAATGAGATCTTAAATACATTTGAGTGTTTGAGTATAATTATCTATTGACTTATATTGTGCTTGCATTACAATAAAACCCCTAAATCTTTTTTTTTAAATGCTATCTAACCATGTTTCTCCCATCTTATACTTGTAGATTTTTTAAATCTACACATTTATCATTATTAAAGTTCATCTATTATAGCTCAATGTGCTAGTCCATCAAGATCTTTTTAGATCTTGGCTCTGTCATCTCATGTGTCATCTGCAGATTAGAAAAATCTATCATCTGTCATCTATTCAATTAACTGATAAAAATATTAAATACTACAGGAGGAAGCTTTATCTGTGGGGTATTCTACTAGAGAACAGCCTACAAGTTGATATGAAAACTTTACTGACTACCCTTTGTGCCCAAGCATTCAACCAACTCTGATAACTATACTATCATCTAATATACATTTCTCCATTTTTTTCTATAAGAATAACAAGAGAAATTGTCAAATGTTTTGCTAAAATCTGAATAACTTTTACATCATTACACTGACCTACCAGTTTAGGGTTTTTCTTGTTTGTACCAGACTGGTTTCATCAGTATAGGGAGCTCCAAATGATGAATTTCTTCTACCAGTATAGATCAGTACCTTGATGAGGCACCTTAGCGCTTCATAATTATCTTTCTTTTCTAGATGTTTACTTACCAACTCTTTTATTAATGTATTTTAAAATCTTATCAGAAATCAAAGTCAAGCTTGCAATCTGTAGCTTGCAGAATCTGTAATTTTCCCCGTTTTGAAAAATAGAACATTTGCCTTTCTCCAATTTTGTGCTACCTCTCTGATTCTCCATGATCTTTCAAATATCAATGACATTGGTTTAGCAATCACATTTGCCAACTCATTTAATACTCAGAGATATAAAATTAGCTGTTTAAAAATATGGATATAGATAAAAATATACACACAAATTCATAGAGATCTGACTTGTATTCATCAGAGGCAAGTGCCTACTCTCTTATTGTTTTCTTACTCACTTTTGATATCAAACTTTCCAATCCCCTCCAACCCAAAGATCACTTTCCTTTGCAGGGAATATACAAAGTAAGAACTTAGCTACCCCCTTCCTGTTGTCATTTATTACCAGTACAATGACACACAGCAATTATATACTTTTTTTTTAAATGTTCCCTTTCCACGTAGAACTTATAAAATATTTTTTAAAAATCTTTTGTCCTTGGCTTTTTTTGCTCACCTAAATTCACTTTTAAGTTTGGCATTCCAATCACTGTTTTGAGTATATGTGTATGTATATATTGTTCATTTTAAAAGATTTTATTTTTATCTTTTGTCTTTACATCATCTTTCTCTCTTCCCTACTCCAAAAACCAGTCCTAGAAACAAAAAGTGAATAAAGCAGTTTCGGCAAAACTAATCAACACATTAACTGAGTCAAGTGGTACCCTAAAGATTTCCCACCTCCACAATGAAGGAAAAGAGTTACATTTTCTCCTCTTTTCCTTGGGGATGAATTACATTATATTCAATATGAGGTTTTTGTTCTTTGCATTTACATGATTGTAGTCATTATGTATCTTGTTTTCTTGCTTCTGTTCACTTCACTTTGCATCAATCAGTTCAAAAAATTTTTCTCATGCTTTTCTGAATTCTTCATATTCATTTTCTCATGACAAAATAACATATTCCATTATATTCACATAACCACAACTTGTTTTAACCATTCTCTGATCAATTGACATCTACTTTGTTTACAATTTTTTGTTATTACAAAACAAAAAAAGTTGCTAAAAATATTCTAAAATATTATATGTATTAAAAGACCCTTATTTTTATCTTGGACCTCTTTTAACATATATGCTTAGTAGTAAGGTCTCTGGGTCAAAGAGTATGGGTTTGCCAGTCATTTTCATAACATAATTCCCAACTGCTTTTCAAAATATATAAACCAATTCACAGCCCCACTAACAGTGTATAAATGTGCCTTGTCTCACAACCTCTCCCACATTAACTACCTAATCCTCTAGCATTCCTCTTAAAGGAAAATAGCATATGTTTGAATTTATTCTCCTTTACCTTTTCTTGCTTCCAAATTTTGTTCCTTTTTTTCTTTTAAAGTGAGAATTGGTTAGACTTCTCTGTACATCAACATAAGTCTCTTCAGATAAATCTTATTTTACCTCACCAGAACTGTTTTCTTTATATCTAGATATTAGGACTACCTACCCCACATAACAACATGGTTATGAGAATGATATGGATACAAATAAGCAAAATGTAACATTCAGGGTGCCATATATGGATCACATGGAGGCAGGAATAGGTACATCTTTGCTGAGCTTTTCCTACAATTTTGTCCAAAGGAGACTTAATTCCTGCTAATGAAAAAAAAAAAAAAATGGGGCCAGAAGTGGGCCCCTCTGTTCTCCTCAGAGAGAGGGGGTACTGAAAAAAATATCTTTAGGCTAATGGAAGTAATTTTCAAATTAAAGTTAAACTTCTGGGTGCTGTTCCTTAACAGGGACAAGGGGGACTTAATGCTCTTTATCTTAAAATTGATTCCCTTCATACCAAATGCCAGCTCCACAAGGCACACACACAGCAGGTAGGTGTGGAATCTATTTATCCAAGTCAGTAGCCAAACAGACATCTGAAAAGGTATACATAGGAGAATACATACCAAACAATGCACAGTATAGGCACATTCTTTGAATAATTTCTGATTTCACAATTCAATGCCAATTGGAGGTTTTGAAAGTACTTTTCTTATAACTCTGTGAGGTATGTAAGGCAAGTCTTACTTTTACCATCCTTAATTTACACATAACTAAACTTGACTTCTGAAATACTGAATAACTTACCTATGTTCACATAGTTAATAAGTATCTGATACTTACTAACTCTGTGACCCTAGGCAAGTCACTTTATCCTGTTTGCCTCGTTTCCTCATCTGTAAAATGATTTGGAAAAGGAAATGGCAAACCACAGTACCTTTGCCAAGAAAATTCCAAATGGAGTCATAGAGTCAGATATGATTGAAATAACAGAACAACAACAAAATCTATTGCTGCGATGAGATAGACTTTGAACCTTCAGGCTTGGGCATAATTGTGATGACAGGGCTGTGAACTGTATTTCCTTTTGATCTGTAAAAACAACACTCTGAAATTCTGTCCCCTTTGATTCCTGGCCTGCAAGACTCCAGAAAGTCTATGACAGAGTGTGTTTCTCAGACTGGGCCATTTCTAAGACAAATCACTCCCATTGATAGCTGGATCTCCATTCAAATTCGGGCTGAAAAAGCCTTCAAAGTAATTTCAACTGGGAGATCCTGGTTTGATCAGCTCAAACTGCCCTCAGTCCCAAGATCTGCTCATAAAATAGGTTTCTGCTCTCTCATTTCTTTGCAGAATGTCCAAAATAGTATTGAAGAAGGGACCTCAAAACTCTAAAACTCCTAGAAGGAGAAAATTTCCACCAACTCTGCCTCAGTGAGGTACTCGGATTGAGGGAAATAAGACAGTTTCATTCTGTTATCTAGATGGGGTTGGTTCAGTCCTGAGCATAAGAATTCCAACCCTATTCAATTCTATTCAAATTCCAGCTTAAGCTGAAACCTAGCTTGTAGATGAGCCAACCTGGGCTGGCCCAGCCCCAACTAAGACCCAATATAACAGCTTCCTTCAATGAAGGTCTTTTGCAGATGGAACTTGGTAGCTCCCTTCGCTGCCAGGACCTTTTGTCCACTGAGAACTGCATTCTCTCAGTGCAAAACTCCATTTTCCAATAGAACTGTCACTATAGAAATCAGTTTCTTGGTAAAATGATGTTCATTTTGCAACTAATATTTCGGGAATGGTGAATTCTTTCACTCCTAAAACTTGCAGTTCATTTAAAGGGAATTCTAAACAACTCTCTTATAGCCACTAATCTAGACCACTCAAACAGCATCAGTATGCTTTGTCTCTTTGGCATAGCTGCCAGGACCTTGCCTGCTGTGAAGACATTCTCTTCTCAGAGAAAAACCTTTTTGTAATTTCTCCGCCACTGAGGAAGTCAGTCTCTTATCAAAGCTGACTTCTGCAGTGCCAATAAAATTTCCTTTTTGCCATTAATATTTCGGGTTCGTAAATTTGTTCACAAAGGACCTGCGCCTCCGACCAAAAGGGGATTCCCACAACTCTCTGATTGCCACTAGAGAACCCCATCAGTATCCTGGGAAGAATGTCTTTAGTTCCTGTGAAACAATAGTGTGAGAGGCTTACTAGATGAGGTGGACTTTGCTTCAGTTTTATGATATATTTTATATATATGTGATATTTATTGATGGTTTTCTCTTGACCACTAATTGCTGGACATTCTGTTACTGGTCCACTCTTGAATCCCTTTTCCTCTTGCCTATAGCTTTGTGTGGTCAAGCATGCTGCTGATAGAAAAAAAGGTTTTAAAGTTTGAAGAGATGGCAGTTCCCCTTTTGGATTACATTATACTTCTGTTATCAGCCTCCTATGGCTCAAAATCAGGTTTATTTCATCCAAAAGCAAAGTTCTTATTCATGACCATCCCTATTGTAATAGGTCATAGATGGCAGGCAGATGAGCTGGGAGACAGGGTTGTAAGTCAAAATACAACAACTAAGACAAAGACTGGGAGGGTGGGAATTTATAGTTTGAAACTTTAGGTAGGGGCTAGGTTCAGTTTGAGTAGAAATCAGCTGGAAATCTTCATGAATTAAAATTTCAATTGAATTAGGTTACTGCTCCTAGGCCTACATTTCCAGTAGAATGGGACATCTTACTGGGAGTGGTTGAGCCAATTTTCAGTTCAATAGAGTTCCACAGAAGTCTAGATCTGAGTAGAAATGGTCTGGACTCAACTAGTCCCATCAAGATAACAGAATGAAACCATATTGATTCCCTGAGTCAGGTCTCTCAGGGGAGACCTCCAAGGGTTCAAGGAGTTTCTCAAGCATTCCCCAAAATCAGAGATATAGTTTCAGGGTTCCCTACATCAAAACCAAACTCTGTTATAGCTCAATGTGCCAATCCCTTAATAATCCTGCAAGGAAAATCCTTAGATTTCCCTTGTCCTGACACTTTCTTATATATTCAGCCCTAAATTAGGCCAAGGTGTACATACTGTTTCCATCTCCCAACCACCCTAAAATTGACAACAGCCACAATATAGTTAGCCAACGGAACCATCTAGTGGTTGTCACTGAGAATTAATCCCAATCTTTCTTCCCTACCACCGCCTTCTCTTCAGGGAGGCAATACATAGTGTTCCCTCTTTTTTTTGTCTTTTGTTGCTTGTAGCTCAGTTAGCTCTATTCTACATTAATTCTTGTGTTGAACTGAATTGAATATATACACATAATTTTTTTTCTTCTCTTTGAATAGCTGTTCATTTGCCTTAAGGAAAATCCATCTTGATTTTTTTTTCTCTCACTTTCTTTGTTTTGCACAAAAACTAAGTGCTTGTTTTATATATGTATTATGTTTGTATATGAATGTTTGTGTGTATATATGTAAATACATATATATGGAAAAAGTAAAGCCATAAATCTTTTTTTGTTTGTTTTTGCAGAGGCAATTGGGGTTAAGTGACTTGCCCAGGTTCACACAGCTAGGAAGTGTTAAGTGTCTGAGGCCAGATTTGAACTCAGGGCTGGTGCTCTATCCATTGTACTACCTAGCTGCCCCAAAGCCATAAACCTTGAAGTGAAAATAAACATGAGAAAGAAATAGTGCTATTCTTTTCTCAAGTTCCTAGAAGTTTCCAGAATTCCCTACTAGATTCTCCACAAGTTTTCATCTATCTACTTTCATCTTAGATTGAACTTCAGATTGCATCTGCTTTTCTTCAAGCATCATCATTCAAGTAAATTTTGTATAATGCGAAAGTATTGGATTTACCTCCAGAGATCCTGGGTTCAAAATCTCACGGTACCACTTTAATGTAAGTATAAACAAGTCAATTAACCTCTCTGGGCCTCAATTTGTTAATTTGTCAAATGATAGGACAGGACTTAGGAACCTCCCAAGATCTTTTCCAACTCTAAATCCCATGATCCCATTTTTTATTCAAATTCAGGTTTTCTGCTCTAATAACAAGAATTTGAATAATTATTTTCACGCATAAATGTACAGCATTTTAACTATATTTCAGGTTAAATAACTCTTTTTGAAACTCACAAGGATACCAAAGCAGACATTGATGCAAGCAAGGAGGGAGGGTAGGAAAAGTGGCTGATGTGAACTTCATTTTTTTGAACTGGTCAAAAGAAAGAAAATATACACACACACACACATGCGCACATGCAGGAAAAGAGAGAGGGGAGGAGATTAGAGGGCAAATGAACTATTATGTGTACTACCATTGTTTCAATGGGAAAATATACCCCAAGTTCCAAATAACTGGCTTATATATAAACATCTTAAGCACAATCCATTTATTAGGTGGGGACTGCTTATACTGTTTTCTGCTGTTACTGAGAATCAAATAACAAAAAACAGAAAGGGACATTAGACTTCGCTTATTCTGACCATATTTTACAGATTAAGGAAACTGAATCCTAAAAAGCCTGAGAGTCAGGGTCACATACTGGGGTTTTACTTTGAGCTTCAGTGTTCTTTTCATCACGTTTTGTCTCCAATGTCTTTTCACAAATCAGACACTAAGTACCTGTGACACAGGGACCATGTAAGTTAAATTTGCTTGTATCCCTCTTAGTGCTAGCACAGAGATTGATCTTGTTTGAGTCCTGTGTCATTCTGACTACAATGCTTTAATCCTGTAAATGATTGAGTAAGTGGAAAAGCACTTCTTAAGTACTGGCAGCATGTTAGACATGGCTACATCCTGGTTATACTTATAAAAGCAAGACAGGTACACACGTTAGGGAATTTACTTTCCAATAAGGAAGAACAGAAGTACAAGCAGGGGAAGAGAGGCCAAGGAGACATCTCTGGCTTGAAAGGTAACAAGGACTATGAGCCTTATGCTCAACCAATGCTGAGGTTAATTGACAAGTTCTTTCAAGGAATGGTAGAGCTAGAATGATTACTATTGTCATAGCTAGAAGTGAAAGGAGAGAGACAGTAAAAGACACATGGCTGCGTGAAGTCTGCTCAGACTAAAAATGGATCTCCCCAGTCAGGATCCCAGAACCCCAGGACAAGAGCTGAAAAAGTAAGGGTTCAAAGTAGAGGAAAGAGAAAGGCAATAGCACAGGGATCCTGTAAGTTAAACAACAGGAGGCATTGAATAAGTATCTGTTGAAAATTAGAATGAAAATTATGCTTACATTTCTGATTCCCTTCATGTTAATCTGAGATTTTTTTTTTACTGAAGTAATTTCTCTGCATATTTTTATATTCTTTTATGAAAATGACAATAAAGGCATCCTTCAGCTTTGTGGGTCATGAGGAAAGGGAGCTGGGAGGAGGGAAAGAAGAGGAGATTAAGATTTACTCATATTTAACTATCATAATTATTTACAGCAATTCATATTGTTTCTCATAGGAGATACAAATTATTTTACATGAATAATGGTGTTTCACAGTTAAATAGCATTCAAAATTTATAAAGCATTTTCTTCATAACTACCTTGAATAGTGTATTACTGTATTGTATCTATTAGGACCATTTCAAACTGAAGCTCTGAGAGGTAAAAGCCTTTTCTCTAGTCATCAACTTCAAATCTACATGCTCTGATTCTAAATGCAGTGTTCTTTCCACTATACCATACTGTTTTCCAGAAATAGATCCATGGCTCAAAACTGCTTGGATTAAATACATTTATCTTCAACAGGCAAGTGTTGAAAAAATCACTAACCATGAGCCATGAATGTGCATATGAATAGGTCTTCCAAGCAACCAAGAAAAGTAAAAGTAGCTAAAGAACTAGTATGCAGAATTTTTTCCTTAACAGTTGTTGGATGTCATGTTCCAAGATCAAAATGCAGACAACTGCCAAAACTCAAAAACTTATTGAAAAGAGATCAAAACCAAGGAGGAATACAGGGGAAATGCATGCTATGGGAAAAAACAAAAGATACCAATGAAAATGTATTTAAAAAAAAAAGTCAAGGCAGCCTAAGTGCATTTAATTTTTGAGATTCACTTGATAAATATGATGACACTTTCTAGAAGTAGAAGGCATAGAGCAAACATTTGGTAGAAATCAGGTTGTTTCACTTTTTTCTCAAGCTAATACTTAAGAAACTATGTGTCCTATATAAAGAATCAGTTACATGCCCAAAAGCTATAAAACTGTAATACCATCACTAAGTCTGTATTGCAAGAGGGATGAGAAGAGGACCCATTTGTACAAAAATATTTACAGCAGCTTTTTATAGCTGCTGAGAATTGAAAACCAAAGAGATACCATCAACTGGGGAATGGCCAATTAAGTTATGATAAATGATAATGGAATATTATTGTACTACAAGAAATGACAGATTTCAAAAAAAAAACAGGACTTACTTGAACTGTGCAAAGTGAAGTGAACAAAACCAGGAGAATGTTGTACACAGAAAAAGGAACAATGTAACAACGTACAATGAACAACTGAATGACTTAGCTATTTTCTTTCTTTTTTTTATTTTTTGTTGAGGTCATATTTGAACTCAGATCCTCCTGACTTCAGGGCTGGTGCCCTATCCACTCTGTCATCTAGCTGCCCCAGGTGTTTTTAATAATACACTGATCCAAGAAAATCCCAAAGAACTCAGGATGAAGCACACTATCTACCTCCAGAGAAAGAACTGATACTGTTTAAATGTAGACTAAAGCATGCTATTTTTCTTTCTTCCTTTTTATATAAAATGACTAATATGGAAATCTTTTACATGACTGCACATATATAAACTATATTAAATTGTTTACTGTCTCAGGGACGGAGGAGAAGAGGGAAGGAAGGAAAGAGAATTTGGAACTCAAAACTTTGAAAGAAAATTTAAAAATCTGTTTTAACATATAATTAGCAGAAACAAAATATTGTTTTTTTCAAAGTCATATTTACAAGTAACTAAGCTTTTCTTCCATAGGCTGTCAGAATTTCTCCAAGCACGTAGGAAGATTGTCTTCCTGTAATGTGTGTAGATCTTAGATCATTTTGCTAGTGCCTGACAGGGTGAAAGGGGGACAAAAAGAGAATTAAACCACATTAGTATTCCTTTTGTGATCACA
Source organism: Antechinus flavipes (assembly GCF_016432865.1). NCBI lineage: Eukaryota > Metazoa > Chordata > Mammalia > Dasyuromorphia > Dasyuridae > Antechinus > Antechinus flavipes. The sequence goes on from NC_067400.1 coordinate 585,439,004, forward strand.
ATAGTCGGAAAATCAGATTGAACAATTAGCAAGCATTTAATAAGCACCTATCAAGAGGCAGGAACTAGGCAAACCACTGGAAATACACAATAAGATCAAAAAATAAAACAAATCTTACTCTAATCAAGCTTACAAAACAAAAAGGCCTGAGGGTATTGAGTTACCAGAATTTCTCCCACTTGATCTCCAGGATAGTCTAATTCAAAACCTAAATCTGGAATCTCAAAACAATCCTATGCTCCAGCAAAGGCATATTCATATCATAAAATCTATCCATTTCCAGTGGTCCTCAAAGATTAACTACCATCAAACTTCCACTTCGACTAGTACAGTTCAAAGCTGTCTCCATAGGTATAATTAAGATTGAAAAGATTCACGGACTTAAAAATTAATTCCTAGAATTGATTTCCCCATGGAAAATGGTACATAACAAATTTTCAGTTTTAAGTTTTTTTAAGTTTTCTGGAAACTCAGCATTAAAGAAACGTGAGAGACCATTTAGTATAACATATATACAGTGAATTCTCCTACAACTTCTCTGATGGATTATCTAGGTTCTTTAGACCGCTAGTTATAGAAAATCCATTGTGTCTGAAAAAGACTGAAGCCAAATTGCCAGGAAGCTTTCCCTTGTTCAGTCATTTTTCAGTCATGTCTGACTCTTTATGACCCCATTCAGGGTTTTCTTAGCAAAGATACAGGAGTGGTTTGCCATTTCCTTCCCCCGGATCATTTAATAAATGGGGAAACTAAAATAAATAGGGTAACACAGAAACAGGGTCAAACAGAAAGTGTTTGAGGCTAAATTTGAACTCAGGAAGATGAGAGGAAGCAGTATATAAATGTAAGGTAGTCAGGCTTTAACAGGCTTTAAAATATATGTCTTTGTCTTTTATCTTAAAGACAATTAACAACCAATGAATCTTCCTGAAGAGTGAAGTGACATAGATCTGTGCTTTAACAAAATCAACCAGCTATGGAAGGTGGACTGGAAAGGGCAAAGAATGGGATACTGGAAGACCAACTAGGAAGCTATAGAAATATTCTAGGTGAGAAGGAATAGGGGCTATAAAATAGCAATAGCTGTCGTGAATGAAGAAAAAGAGACAAATAAGAAAACTGAGATGGCATCAACAAGACTTGGCAACTATCTGCATTTGGGAGGGAAGGGGAATAATTGAGAGTGAAGATTCAAAAGTAACCGTAAGGCTTCAAGTCTAAGTGACTCCAAGTAGTAGTAGTAGCCTCAAAGTAACAGGGAAGTTAAGAAATGGAGAGAGTTTAGGGGTAAAATAAGATCTGTTTTATATACTTTAAGTTTGAGAACTAGTGGGAATCTAATTGAATATTTTTGAACATTTAAGTGAGAGAAACAGGACTGGAATTCAGGAGAAAAATGAAGGCTAGATATGAAACTCTCGGAGTCATTACATAGAGGCAATAACTGAATTCATAAAAGTTGATGAGATCAAAGAATACATAAAAAGAGAGAAGATGGCCTAAGACAACAATGTCTAGGAGGCAAGACATAAATGATGAACCTACAGAGAAGACCAAGAATGAATCCAAAGTTAGAAAGAGAACCATTAAGATAACTGTCATATAAACTCAAGGAGGCAATAATATCAAGGAGGAATCAATTGCACAAAATACTGCAGAAAGGGCAGAGATAAGAAATGAAAAAAGACAATTAGTTAGCAATAAAAAGACTACTGGTGACTTTGAAGAGAGGAGTTTCAGTTGAATATTGGGGCCAAGAAGAGAGATTTAGGATGACAGCTTAAAGAGATAGTTTTTGTTTTTTTTTAAAGATAAGAGAGATTTGAACATGTTTATAGACAGCAGGCAAAGAATAAAGAGATGTTAAAAATTAGAAGGTAGAAGAAGAGACAATCTACCCAAGAAAGGCCAATTCAGTCCTCCAAAAGTAAAAAATAGAATAGGGAATAAGGCTGAGATAATTTGAGATAGGGAATTACAGAAGCTTACAATAACCTCACTTTTTACTTACTTTTAAAATAACTATTTATTTTGTTTTAATTTTTTAAATAGTATTTAATTTTTCTAAATACATACAAAGATAATTTTCAACATTCACCTTTGTAAAACCTTGTGTTCCAAAATTTTCTCCCTCTCCCCCACTTCCCTTCCAAAACAGCAAGCAATCTGATATAGGCTAAACATGTGCAATTCTTCTACATATATTTCCATATTCATCATGCTGCTCAAGAAAAATTAGATTAAAAGGAAAAAAAATGAGAAACAAAAAAGACAAGCAAACAACAAAAAAAGGTAAAAATACTATGTTTCAATCCCAATTCCATAATTCTTTCTCTGAATACAAATGGCACTTTCCATCCCAAACTATTGAAATTGCCTTGAATCATCTCTCCCTCTCCCTCTCCTTCTCCCTCTTCCTTCCCCTCTCTCAATTCTCCCCTCTCTCCTCCTTCCCCTCTCATTTTTTAGCTGAGGCAATTGGGGTTAAATGACTTGCCCAGGGCCACACTGCTAGGAAATGTTAAATGTCTGAAGCCAGATTTAAACTCAGTCCTCCTGACTTCACGGCTGGTGCTCTATCCACTGCACCAACTAGTTACCCCTGAACATTTAAAAAAATCAAATTATTTATTTATGTTTACTATTTAAACATTAATTTTTAATTATTTAATATAGATATATTATAAATATGGATATAAAAGATACTTATATAGATTTTTTTAAAAAGAGCTAAGACCATCACAATTGATCATCACATAATTTTGTTGTTACAGTATACAATGTTCACTCATCATTAGTTCATGTATGTGTTTCTAGGCTTTTCTGAAACCAGCCTGCTCATCATAAAATAAATGTTTACTGATCTTTTGTTTTTGTATTACCTATACTTCCAAATGCATTTTTCTTCTCTCCTTCTTCTGGAAGTCATCTCTTAAGAGGAAAGAGAAAGAGGAGGAAGAAAAAAGAGAAAGTTCAGTGGACTAGGCAACATATCAAAAAAGTCTAACATTATATGCAGTGTTCCATATAATTGTACTCCTTCCATAAAGACAAAAGCTGGGGTGATGCCTCTATATCTCAATTGTTTTGCAGTAGTTGTTCTTTCCATTTATATGGCTACAGTCATTGTGTAGATTGTTTACCTGGTTTTGCTTGCTTCGTTTTACAACAATTCATGTTTAAGTTTTCCTGTGCTTCTTTAAACTCGTGGTTTTTTAAACACCATAAATCTATATATGTTCACATATCACTATTTGCTAGTCATTTCCCAACAGATGGATATCAACCGTTTCCTGTTCTTTACTATGCTAAAAAGTACTACTATAAATATTTTGATTTATATGGCTCTTTTCTTTGTCACTGACTTTCTTGAAGTATCTGCTTAGCAATAGTTTCTCTGGGTCAAAGAGTATAAATGTTTGTCACTTTCTTCACATATTTCAAATTGCTTTCCAATGTGATTGAATTAATTCATAGATCCACTAACTGTCCATTAATATATTGACTATTTCTATCTAAGTCAGTTTTCTGGATGTGAGGTAAAGATCTAGAATTATTTTGATTTGTATCTCTTATTAATTATCTGGAGCATTATTTTATATGCCTGTTGATTTTGGAATTCTTTTTAAGATAGTTTGTTCATATCTTTTGTTAGTTACCTAAATACCTTGAATACAAGGCCCTGATCAGAGATAGTTCATTCAAAAAACTTTTTGAATTCAAATACTTCTTATGCTAGCTGCATTAAAGGTATTTGATTCCAAGTATTTCACATTTTGTAAACACCTCTATCTAATTTTTGGTTAAACTACCTCTTACGAAGCTGTGAAATATTCCTGATCTTTTTTTTTTTTTTTTGGAGGCGGGGAATGGGGGGATAGTATGAGCTTTAATATTCAAATATGTTATTACAGAGTGTGGTATCAATTGTTAGCCTCAGTAAGTATGAGGTAAGGTGCTCTTGCAGAAAAGGAAAGAGGAAAGAATTCCATAAGTGCCTATCTTCCTTTTCTTTCTTTGAGTCTACAAAGACTGATTTCCATGCCTGAAATGTTCTCCTGTCTCACCTCTTACTTTTGAAATCACTAACTCCCTTTGAGGTACATACTAAGGGCCACTTCCAACAGCAGACTTTCCTATCAGGAAAAGTACTGAGGAGCTTTTTCCTGCTCCCCAGCCCCCACCAGTTTTATTTTGTATTTTCTTTGTATTTTGCATCTTCTTATTTGTCTACATGAGAGGCAGTCTGGTACATTGATTGAGAAGAGTACTGGATTGAGAATCAGACTGGGGATGAATTTCCAAGTCTGCCAACTCCACATTTATTTGACTCTGGAGAAATCACTTCATCTCTCATGTCTTTTATTTCTATCATCTAAATTTTCAGTCTTCAATTTCTTCATCTAAAGATGTGAGAGTTGGACAAAATGACCTCTCAGGTTCCTTTCCACTGTAAATCTGTGACCCTGAGCTGTTTTTCCACAGCAGAATTCAAGCTTCTTAAAGATAGTAATTTATAATTAAGACAACTCTGAGATACCACTACACACCTCTCAGATTGGCTAGGATGACAGGAAAAGATAATGTGGAATGTTGGAGGGGATGTGGGAAAACTGGGACACTAATACATTATTGGCGGAATTGTGAATGCATTCAGCCATTCTGCAGAGCAGTTTAGAACTATGCTCAAAAAGTTATCAAACTAGCTTTTGGGATAAGAACTCACTATTTAACAAAAATTGCTGGGAAAATTGGAAATTAGTATGGCAGAAACTAAGCACCGACTGACATTTAACACTGTATACCAAGATAAGGTCAAAAAGTTATCAAACTGTGTATACCCTTTGGTCCAGCAGTGTTACTACTGAGCTTATACCCCAAAGAGATCTTAAAGAAAGGAAAGGGATGCATTATGTCCAAAAATGTTTGTGGCAGCCCTTTTTGTAGTGGCCAGAAACTGGAAATTGAACGGATGCCCATCAATTGGAGAATGGCTGAATAAATTGTGGTATATGAAAGTTATGGAATATTATTGTTCTGTAAGAAATGACCAACAGGATGATTTCAGAAAGGCCTGGAGAGACTTACATGAACTGATGCTAAGTGAAATGAGCAGGACCAGGAGGTCATTATATACTTCAACAATATTATATGATGATCAATTCTGATGGACGTGGCTCTCCTCAACAATGAGATGAACCAAATCAGTTCCATTTGTTCAATAATGAAGAGAACCAGCCACACCCAGAAAAAGAACTCTGGGAAATGAGTTTGAACCACAACATAGCATTTCCACTCCCTCTCTTTTTGTCTGCTTGCATTTTTTATTTCCTTCTCAGGTTAATTTTACCTTATTTCTAAGTCCTATTTTTCTTATGCAACAAAATAACTGTATGGATATGTATACACATATTGTATTTAACATGTATTTTAACATATTTAACATGTATTGGTCTACCTGCCATCTAGAGGAGGGGGTTGGGGATAAGGAGGGAAAAGTTGGAACAGAAGGTTTTGCAAGGGTCAATGCTGAAAAATTATCCATGAATTGGGTCTTGTAAATAAAAAGCTATGAAAAAAAAAAAGATAGGAATTTATAACTACTCTCTACGCTACTCTCCCAGACCCTATACAGTATTTTACCCAAACAACATAAGAACTTGATATATGACTGTTGAATCAAATCAAAGAGTTGGCCAACTGAATTAAAATCTGAAAAATCTCAACAAGCTAAAAGAATGACACTTAATAAAGACAAATGTACAGTTCTGTGCTTTGGAGTGAAAAATCAAATTCACAGACACAAGATGAGAGAAGTGGCTGAATAACTTCCAACATGATACTCTTCCATCAGGAAAAGTCCTGAATTTTTTCCTCTACTACCTCCCCAAATTTCCTTTGTACTTCTACCCCATCCCAATTTTCCTTATCTGTCAAATAAAAAACATGGACCAAATGATCTCCAAGTTCTCTTTCATGTTTATTTCTCTGGTCCTACAAAATTTAGCATATGACAGTCTAAAAAAGATAGCATTCTCAGGTGCTATTATTAAAGGCAGCATCTAAGCCAACGGGGAATATTTCAGGAAAGACACTGACAAGCTGGAATATAGCCAAGGCTATAATATTCCCACCTCTAAGGTTGGGAAGCCTGTGAGAAAGATCAACAGGAAGAACCTCAAATGATAGACAAAATAAAACATGAGAATAATAAGAAATTTAAAGGCTGAATATGAAAAATACTTTGCTTTGTCTGATCCCTAAATATTCAAACAGCAACTAGGAGTGAGAGAAATTATAAAAGGGAATACACACACACACACACACACACACACACACACACACACACACACACAAAGGACAAATAGTCTCTCAAAAAGCTGACATTCAAATGAGGGAACAAACAGTTATAGTAGAGGTAACAGTTATAGTAGAGAGATGTACAGGACACATAAAGAATAAACAAAGGTAAATATAACCTTAGAAGGGAAGGTTCTGACAAGTAGAACTGGGAAAGACTTCTGGCAAAAGGTAATATTTGAACCGAGACTTGAAAAAGGATAGAATTGAGTCAGAACATTCTAAGCATGAGAAATCCATCCATATCTCCTCTTCCTGTGTAATTCTTGTTCATACCTCTCCACAGAGGTTTACATAACACCCTAGATCCCTTTGGATCTTTTTTAATACCTTTTGGGTACCAAAGTAATCCCCTAACCACCCATTAATCTTTGCTTTTGCTACAGGACTGGCCCTCTTTCTTTGCTGATAGCATTCAGTGATATCTCCATTATACTACACTTTTAAATCACATTATATAAGATGGGTCTGTATAACATCTTGAGCCACTGGAAACAAAAAACTTCTAATCCCCTTATCCCAAATGCAAACCACCATCAGCATTCTCCCTTCAGTTCTGGACCAGATTCATTGTCTATCCATAGTCTCTATTCCAAATATAGGAATTCATGTACTAAATGGACTGACCATTCAACTCCATATAAGAGTCTGAATAGGAATTTTTCATACATTTAGCTTCTTCTGACTAGTGTTAAGGTGACCTCTCAGGGTGAGTAGCAGGGCACACTGGAAAAATACTAGCTCTTGGTTCAAATAGCACATCATTTATACGATCCTGGGCAAACCACTTAAACTTCCCTGGTACTCAAGTTTTCTCCTTTGTAAAAACAAAAGCTGTGAATGAGATGGTCTTGAAATCTATCCTAGCTCTAGAGCTATGATCCTTTCTAGCAATATCTGTGGACAATTATGGGATTCGCTAAATGGCCTGTAATAGTCTAGGGTTTGATTAAGTCAGAATAATATCATTTGCAAACAGGAACAGCTATAGCATCTGTAAAGACTCCTACCTCCTAGAGGACCGTTTAAAAGATAAACTTCCTAAAAGAGCTAAAGCTACAAAAGGTTTTAACCAGGAAAGATGGTGATGGATCTGCATAAAATTCAAATAAAATGATTCCCAATTGATAGAAATGTTAATCCAAATACTATTTTCACATTACACAGTATTTTAATTAATTCAAGCCTGATCAGTGCTTAAAAGTCCATAAAAAGTCCATATTAAAGAGGTCAATTTAATCAACACCAAAAAAAAAAAAAAAAAACCTTAATAAACAACACATTGTCCCAGTTGTGACGTGTAGCTTGACAGGCACCCATCGAATTAGTCCTTCAATGTATGTATCTTAGGTGTTACAGATGCACAGTGAGCTGGATCCAAAATCAGGGAGGAGAAGATAGAAGTTGATGGTATCTAGGAAACCGTGCAGTGCTTTCAAGGATCCCAAACTACTGGTGGTATAAAAAGCCCTTCCGTAGCACAGTGGTACTTTTTTCCCACTGGCTTTCAATGATTATTATATAGTCACAAATCATGGAATACCATGATCTCCAAAAAATGTAAATGACAACCCAAAACACAATGGAAAGATTAATGATGATTATTAAACAACTAGCATGTTACTAATGAGGGCTTATATATGAGAAAAGATATAAAATGATATTATAAAAGGCATACATGATTAAAAGAGATGATTAAGAATGTTCACAATAACAAGAATGAAACAACAGATTGACAGATAAAACAATTCACTAATTCTACAAAATTTTAAGAGAACAAAAGGAAAATTCCTGGTATATTCAATAAACCCTTTATAGATGATTTAAATAATATGGTAATTAAGACTAGCACAAGACAAAAAAGATACTGAAGAAGCTTTGATCTGCATCAGCGGAGGAAAGAACCACACTGACATAACCAGATTCCCCAAAATACAAAAATTTTTTCATTTGTATAAGAATTTACCATTTAACTAAAAAAGAGCGAAAAAGAAAAGTTAGGGGTACTAGCTCCTACTTGCTCCTATAAAAGGACAATTTCATACTCGAATTTTCAGCTGTTAAGAGGTTTGGAGTTTTTTTTCCCCCCCATTAGTAGTTTAAAGAGAGAGTTAAAGGTAGTCCATTTTGTTTCCGTTTCAATACTAATCTTTGGCAGCACCATAAATTAGTCAGACCTAAAGGTGATACACATGTAATAAAACTCTGTGTTCTTGACCATATAAGGACATTTGCATACTTACTGGCAACACTACTGTAACTTAAGGATTATTTGGAAGGAGGGAGGAAAGTCATCTGAATACTACAACCAAATATTTCAGACCAGGTTAAAAGTTGTTTCAAGTACATTCCCCAAATGGATAGAGTTGGACCCCAAAAGTATCTGGCATATTCACCCATTTTCCACATATAACTTGGCTAGGTTTTAACACTATTCTTTACAGAGATCGGGTGTACAGAATGCTAAATAGAAAGTCATGTACTTTTTGTATACACTAGTTGGTTTTGCTGCAATTCTTTTTGTTTTTGTTTTTCTTGTTTGTTACAAGGAATGAGCCTCTGCATGTGAGTGGAGAAGCAACATATTGGGAAATATAGGTGATTACAACTTTTTTTTTAAAAAGAAAAGAAAACCAAGAGTGTTGACAACATACACCAGCCATTCTCAGTCTCATTCATTCACAAAATGTCGTCACACATTGGTAAAACAACTTTAAAGTTGGTTTTTAATCTAGATTTCATCAGAATACAAAACTCCATTTTCATAGATAAAGTGGCACATCTTTGCAGCTTCTATTGCACCAAGAATTTAAAATTAAGAACACAAAACAAACATTTGGTTTGAAAACACTGCAAATAGCCAAGTACAGTACTTTGGTAAATCAAAAATAAAAAAGGCTTAGATCGACAGAATTAAAAAAAAAAAAAAAACACCTGGGGTGTAAACTACAGACATTAGACTTAGGACACATTTCTCATCACCAATTTCCATAGATAAGACAAGACTTGCTAAGTCTATGGATCATGACCCCATGGAGGTCTTAAATATCTCCAAACTGAAGCTAGAACAAGTGTAGTGCAATCTGAAGAAAAGAGAAGGCCCCTCATACATTAACACATTCATACCCTTCATAAAATGGCATGTTGGTACAATAGCGCCAATAGCTGCAGACCCAAGGGCAGGCAGGCAGGCTTGAGATGATAACTCACCTCTTTTTTCTTTTATGTGAATATATGGCTGCTAAAGTGTACCAGATTAAAAGCCAGGGAAACCAGGTGCCTTTTAATCCACATAAAAATGAGAAGTAAGGACAGAACAATATAAGGTTCTACCCAAATACTTCCATGCCAGGCGCTCTAATAAAGGGAGCAGCAAGAGTAACAAACAGTAGTTCGGTCTCCATATCCAAGTTCAAATCATTGTAAGGAAATCGTACAAGTAATTTTTCAGATGTTCCCTAATAAGAATTGGCTAATGCCAATCCACTTCCTATGAACCACAGAATCATCATTAAATGGTAAATAACTTTCCACTCCTACAACCCTGAAAAAGATTCAGGTAACAGGAGTATAGGAGAAGGGAAAAGCTGGCGGGGGAGGAAGGAAGAGAAGGAAGAGAGGTTCTGCATCACTGATGTAATCTGGCTTAAAAGGAATTTACTGTATAGAAATCTATGCTTGTGGAGGTAAATTTCAAAAATTGGTAATGTTACTAAATATCTAAACAGAAACATTCAGGAAACAGACAAGGCATATATCTCTCAAATGATTCTATTCTCAAGATATACATTTTGAGATAGAGAACAGTATTTGCACTTTGTGACTTATTTTCATTATTATCATCTTCTCAGAAAATCTCCATCTTTCATCTAAACATATGATTTTAAAGGGATTCTGATCATTTTCAGCTTTAGGCAACATGGTGTTGTAGAAAAAGTGCTGGTTTGGGAGTCAACAGACCTGGGTTCAAATCCTATCTCTGATAATTATTAGCTATGTGACTATGAGCAAGCCACTTCACTTTTCTAAGCCTCAGGTTCCTCCTTTGTAAAATGGGGATAACACTTGCAAAACCAATTTCACGAGATTTATTGTGGGAAAAGTATTCCGTTAAAACATTATGTAAATGTGAGTTATTATTATCACAACTTAGGGACAAAAATTTTAGAATAGTCAATTCAAAAAATTTTTAATTTTGTCAAAAGGCATCTCTCTATAAAAAGTGATGTCTACTAATCAATGATACCATTGATGTCAGCATAGCTATATAAAGCTCTCTGATTTTAAATGATGCCTATTATGAGATCAATAATACTAGGAAATAACTAAGACCACCAATATCTAGGCAAACTGTATAGTTTCTGTAGTTAAAAGCATTGAAATGAATAATGTCCTGAGGCCAAAATGTGCACACCTGTATTTCTACTCCAAAAAATGAAGAAGACCTAAGAATATATATGCAATGAATTGTACTCTAAAGAATCTAATTGGCAAGCATGCCTTTCTGAGGTTTCTTGTGCCCCAGAACCCACACTTGTATTTCTTTACTTCCTAATTTGAAAATGATCAAGTTTCATTAGAATTTATCATTTCAGGAATGTGAACTGAGATCACGACTGCTGATTCAATAAAAGCCAGGCAAAGGCTAGGAATGTTCTCCTAAACTAGAAAAACTACAGCAAGGGAATCAAGATCTGCCATTTTAGCTGAAAGGGGATGTCAGGGTATATTTACAATGGGGGCTTGCTGAATGCCCAAGACAGCAACACAGCCCATTTAACTCATTCACAATAAACTCCAGGAAAGGTTTCCCCTCTTCAATTGTACTTTCACAGGCAAAGGCTTCCCTAGAGTAGCATTAGCAGAGGATTAGAAATTACCTACATTCCGGCTTCTCCTGAGCCCAGGTCTAGCTGCTCCACAGGAGAGGTCACACAGTGCAAACCCTTGATGCCAAGAGAGCTATGGAAATGTTTTCTGTGCTTATGGAACTCTAGATGGTCCTCAACTAGCAGTTAAGAGTTTTCTTTTTGTCACAACTTCCTCACCCAGAGATCATACCTGAAAGCATAGATTCAGTTTGTCAAAAGAAGTATTAAGCTTATTACACACACACACACACACACACACACACACACACACACACACACACACAGAAAATCTAACTCCACAATCTATTCTAGTGGCTTCTAAGGGTATTAAATATAATTGACTGGCTTACACATTGCTCTCTATTTCAGCTGCCACCAAAGAGTTTTTTTTTCCCTTCCCACCCTAATATGAAAAATTCTTTTAAAACTTTTATAAATGTAGTGTGACAACTTAAATTACCACAGAACTTTTGAGTACTCCCTACTTTTCTCTTCAGGGACAACTTCACTTAACACTAAATAACCACTCAATGACAAAAATTAAGGAAAGATTCAATCCCCAGACTAGCAGCCACCAATAAGTGTTCTTATCAAATATTAAAAATAGAGAGCTTCCCAAATTGTGGCTGCATCCTAATATCAAGGTACATACATAGATTCCATGTATCCTGCTATATGGAAATTGAGGCAATAAATTCTTAAATCAAATGTTAAGCTAAAAGATGTCTACTAAGATAAAAATTCATATCCCCAATTCCTACAAATTAGCATTTAAAACAGTATCAATTTACAATGGAAGACATGAGAAAAAACCAACAAATCATTAAAGCAACTAGTTGATGAACATAATTACTGTCACTTAATCCCCAAAAATGTATGGATTATAAATTACCCAATCGTAGAAACAACATATGACAAAATAAATGTCCTTTAATCTTTATAGTGTCTCCCAAATTCCTAGAAATAGATATGCTCCTCTTGACCACTATCAGTGACCAATGAAGCAGAGAGGTAGTTTCCTCCAATATTTCTTACAATGGGTCCCTTCAGTTACCTCTGATTAAAAATTCTGCTGAATTTCACGTTCAGGTCATTCTTCTTGTTCTTTCTGATGGGGCCCACTCTCCTCTGTCAGCTGTCACGTAGGAGCACAAACCCAACAGAACAGAAAGACAGCTCATTCAGAAAAAGCTTGGTCCCAATTAGGAACGTGCCCAGAGACGAACACCAACAGAGTAACCAATCCTAAATTATGTTTATAAAAGTGTTCAGAAGACACTCAAAAGGTAGCTCTCAAAGATATAAAGGAATCTTTTGTTAAATAATGGAGACTCTCTCAACTCAAGGGATTCTACAATATGCAGAAGGAAAAAAAACAAAAACTGTTGAACAGTATTGCGTGGTCTGTCTCCATCTAGCTGTTTAAGAAACCTGATAAATATTACAATCTGTACCCTGGAAAAATCCCAAATCCAAATATCCTGAGAACAATCCCAGAAAAATATTAATGTTCCAATCAATAGGTCATCGAAATGGAGACAAAAAAAAAAAAAAAATCCAAACACATCATTCAAACAACGAAAGCATAAATGCTGCTGCTAAAAAGATAATTCCATGAATCCAGGTCCAGCCCAGACAACAGTATCTATACAATTCAATATTGCTTTTATAGGTCTCCCTTTTAAGACCTTACAACTAGGTAACTTTTTTAAATGGGAAATTAGCACATAATTAACTTATGACCCATCAAGTACTGTTTCACACAAATCAGTCAAATTTTGAAGATTAGACACCATACACACAGACATTCCCAGAGAGGAAAGTGTTCCTTGACACAAGCTAAGAATCCAAACAAAATATGCTCAAGTTGCTATGCAAATTCAGAATTAAGACTTTTAGTTTAAGGATCATAGCCGAGATACCTGTTCTGACCCATGATCCACAATGACAAGTGCAGTGAGCTTTTTCTACTAAGAAAAACCCAAGAATGAGAAATAAGTTCATTATTACAAGGAATTTGATTTCTATGACACTAAAGAAATTTTAATTCATGGACCAACACAGTTAAGTTCCCTTGACATCTTTGATAGCAGCTTTCCAAATCTAAAATAGAGGGGAAGAAATCTGAGATGTTTAAAATGTCAACTTGGGTGGGGGGGTGGGGGAGGAGGAATCATTCTTCCTAACTTGTATGGTACTCCCTTTATAAAAACAGTCCTACACATAAAGAATCCCTTTGAAAGAAGGTTCTTCTTAGACATCAGGTCAAGAATTCCTTGACTTCCCTTTCATTACTATGAAAGAGAAAAAAAAAAAAAAAAAAAAAAAAACCCCTGTTCCAGGCATATGTCATTCAGAAATGTCTTGTAAACAAAAAGGCAATCTTTTCCATTTCAAAGAAATGGATACCAAGAAATCAACAATTCTGCTTTTTCTTTCTTCCCTCTTTAACAGTCAGAAGCATTAGCAAGCATATGGCTTGAGTACAACTAGACATGAAAAGCACCTGGTCCAGGTTGAAACTCAATATTAAAATCCAGGAAGGGGAGAAACCTAAATTATTCAATTTTCACCCTGACTGTAGGCCCCATCTGTCCCTATATTATATAGCTTTGGAAAACAGTTCCTGAAGTTTTGTCTATGCAATTAAAAAGAGAAGAAAATAAATCTAAACTTGTTCCTGAGTTGGAGATCATTTGCAAACTACCCTGTATATTAATGTCTGCATAAAAACAAGGAACAGAAAAAAAAAAAGCTTGTCACTCTAAATTTGAAACTACTAACTTGAATTAATTTGTGAACAATACAGCAAAACTCACCCCAAATATTAAGGAAAGAGTTCATAAACACTGAACTCATTGTCAGGGAGAGCAGAGCCACACTTGAAATGTTCCACTGACCTAATTAACCATTCCTAAGTTCTTGAGTTTTACAGGTGATTTTTACTGCACATGTGGTCAAAACAACAACAACAAAAAACAAACAAAAAAACCACATCACTAAACAAATGCTTAAATTAAAAAGAGCTAGGGACAAACTAATCTTTTTGTATGTTTTGTAAGCTTTTTCCTTTTTTTTTTTTTAAATGATGGCCTTATCAGAAAGCTTAGTCTATTTCCTATTCAGCAATCCATTCTCCATCAGATTATTGTTTTAAAAGACACTAAGACCAGTCAGATGTTGAGGGCAGCAAAGGTCTTCACCAAGGTGACCTGTGCACTAGCATCTGTCTCGCTGCGATTATTATCAGTGTTATTACTCCTGTTCTCCTGAGCTTTCTGACGGTGTCGTTCTTCCTGGCGCTTCTTCTTCTCCAAACGCTGCTGCTCTCTCTTTTGTTTATTTGTTACCTGAAAGAGAAGATTGTCCATATCAGTGGAAGCACATTTTGACCATTTAAAATGAATACCAATAATTATATTAAATCCTATATCTGGTTCAGAAAAAGATTGGGGAACATAGTAACTCTTTTCAAAATACAAAGGCTGCAGTCATATGAAAGAGGAATTATTATTCCTTTTTTATTCTCCGTAGCTCTAGAGGGCATAATCAGAATTAAAGTCTGAAAGTCATAGGAAGATAAGGGACTAATTATCATAAGGAGAAACTTCCTAACAATCAGAACTATTTAAAAGTGGAATGAAATGTCTTCATGCATTCTTGTCCATTAGAAATGTTCCAGTGGACTCTAATGACCAATTGTCAGGAATGCTGTAGAGCAGTGATATCAAATTCCAATAGAATAGCTGATTTAGAAAACCACAAATTAACAATTTATGTTGTATTGTATTTTTATTTTGTTAAATATTTCCCCATTATGTTTTAATCTGATGTAGTCCCACAGTTTGCTCTCTGCTCTAAGCGAAGGCACTTATTCAGTAAAAAGTTGTAAAATGGAAGATAAAGTTCCTTTGGAGTTTCTTCCAATTCTGAGTCTTCAATTCCAAATAACTTTAATAAACAGCATCCCAACCATACCCTTTTCACTCCCTCCATATATACCTTTAGAGTCTGGGTTTTATTTGTTTTGTTTTCTCCAACAGGACTGGTTTGTGTTTTATTGTTTTCATTTCCACTTTCACTTAGGCCTTGATTTCCAAAGATTCTGTTTCCACTGCCACCCTCCTCCCATATCGAGCCACGTTGTTTCTGAGTTTTGCCATAGATCTCCGGTTTCTCCTCTGCTTCATCCAAAGAAAAGTATTGTGCTGAAATAAATTGAGAAACCAAGATGGTCAAAGAATATCACTGTCATGTTAAATGACTCCAGGGTTAATTGAGTCCCTAGCACATTATTATTTAGGAAGCTAGCTTTCTTGAGGTATTCTGCTAACAAGCCACAAATATCAAATGATCACAACAGAAAATAAAAGATCCAAACAGGCTTAAATATTTCAGATAAATGGACACACACACACACACACAAAAATACACACACACACATTCCTAATGCTTTTCTCATGATTAGCCTTCATACAAATTAAGTAAGGTACTTTAGTTGTCAACATAAGTTTTTGACATATTTTCATTTTCATTTAATTCCCTAAAGAAAGAATGTTGCCAGTCATAAAAATCTCAGATACAGTAACTGTATCCTTTGGGGTAGATACAATATATCAAGCAACTGGAAAACTACATGGCTCAAGATTATTGATGAAAATTTAAAACCTTTTATCTCTGCAGCACCAGTAAAGATTCACAATTCAAGATGATATTTTAAAAGCCATCATTTGATAGATGTTGGTGATTTAAATAACATGGTACAGTCTCGCTAAGAATTCCAAATAGTATAATTTTATACTCTGTCCTATTTTAATTGGAAGAGTTCTCACAACTATGAAGTGAATAACTTCTATCTCAAGGAGCTAATGCTAACAAAATCTATAATGCTTATAGTCTGAGAACAGAAGACTTCACTTTCCACTAATGCTAATTCATTTTTCAGTTTTATAAACAATAAAAAGTTTTATATACTTACGGTTTCTTTTCCCTTGGTTCATCTGTACCATCGCAAGTATTGCAGATTCAATATTATAATTCTCAGCCTCCAGGTTCTGGACTATTAAATTAACATCCTACCCCAAAACAAAAGTTAAAAAAAAAAAAAAAAAAAAAAAAAAGGAAAGATGTCAATATTCTATTGCAGCAACTTAATATAGCAACTATCCTAATGAAAGATTTCTATATACTTTACTCAACAGAAAATTTCCTTACTTTAATACTACAGTGCATTACCTCAGAGTATGTATCTAAAATGATCAATACAGCCTTTTAAATAACTTTGGGGCAGAGCCAAATACTAGTTTAGTTGCCTACTTTTAATGTAAAAAACTTCCTTCTTTTTAAGAGATTTTTATTAATACCAAACACTGATTTAAAAACCCACATGTTATTTTATAATGAGAGCAATATAAGGGAAATAATTAATGTTCATTAAAGTTGAAAAAAAAAATCCCATCATATATTATTAGCCAATATAATCCAGCAAGTATACTATCATTAGGCAGGAATAAGAATTCTCATGAAACTATTTGGCACAACAGCCATGCTTTTATCACAGAAAGTGGTAGGACTCCTCAGTAGTACTAACATTACAAACTATGATCAACAAGAGCTATGTCCTCTAATATTGATTACAAAGTATTTGTCTAAGAAGTGAGTGCAAGGAATAATGCTGTAAAAAATTACGCTGGCATGGGTTCTATCAATAAAAAGTTATTAATAAATAAATAAATAAAATTATTTTTTAAAAAAAAGTATTTGTCTATTGTGCAGATACTAACTGAACATCCAGTTGCATTACAAACTTTCTGAACAGCATCTTCCACTTCATCTTTCAAGTCATCTTCAAAGTCATCCTCCTTTGGCTTTATCTTCTCTCTCTTATTTGATTCATCTTTATTAAGCATCTGAAACTAAAAGAAAATTAAATTTGGAGACAAGAATCGTAGATATGGACTTTATTGTTTTCTACAGAGGCAGATAGTTTGATCTCAAATAAAATGCATGAGAGAAAAATGATCGTAAATATAATAAGATATTTCAAGATCACTTAAATATAATAACATTAAGTGGGTCAATATTTCATTCAAACAAGAAAATTGAGATATATCCCCAATCCCATTCCCCCAAAAAGATATCTAAGTGCAGACACCTCACTGTTTCTGTTTAACTGTTTTTCTTGGTTGCAATGAGGGAGATCTTTTTTTCCAGAAGCAACTCTGATGTATAGACAGAAGGCCTCAATATAAAAAGATAACTAAAACAATGGGGAGTGGAGGGAAGGGAAAGAAGAACAGGATAATCAGAACTAAGTGACTTGTCCAGAGTCACACAGCTTAGTAATTGTCAAATCTGAACTCAGATCCTCTTGACTCCAGGGCCAGCTGTCCCACTAAGGCCTTTACTAAATTGTTTTAGATATGGAGAACCCTCAGCCCTATCTATACCAAATAAGCAATGTCCATAGCTATTCTTTATGGTCCTAGAAACCATAATATTGATAGTGATGATTTAACATTAGGGGCAAACACTTCTCACAAAGAAGTGCCAGAAGGACACTAATGCATTGTTGGTGGAGTTGTGAACGAATCTAACCATTCTGGAGAGCAATCTGGAATTATGCCCAAAAAATTATCAAATTGTGCATACCCTTTGATCCAGCAGTGTTTCTTTGGGCTTATATCCCAAAGAAATACTAAAGAAGGGAAAGGGACCTGTATGTGCTAAAATGTTTGTAGCAGCCCTATTTGTAGTGGCTAGAAACTGGAAAATGAATGGATGCCCATCAATTGGAGAATGGCTGGGTAAATTGTGGTATATGAATGTTATGGAATATTATTGTTCTGTAAGAAATGACCAGCAGGATGAATACAGAGAGGACTGCCGAGACTTACATGAACTGATGCTAAGTGAAATGAGCAGAACCAGGAGATCATTATACACTTCAACAACGATATTGTATGAGGACATATTTTGATGGAAGTGGATTTCTTTGACTAACTGAGTTTCAATTGATAAATGACAGACAAAAGCAGCTACACCCAAAGAAAGAACACTGGGAAACGAATGTGAACTATCTGCACTTTTGTTTTTCTTCCCGGGTTATTTATACCTTCTGAATCCAATTCTCCCTATGCAACAAGAGAACTGTTCGGTTCTGCAAACATATATTGTATCTAGGATATACTGCAACATATCCAACATATAAAGGACTGCTTGCCATCTAGGGGAGGGAGGGAGGGGAAGAAAATCGGAACAGAAACGAGTGCAAGGGATAATGTTGTAAAAAAAAATTACCCTGGCATGGATTCTGTCAATATAAAGTAATTATTAAATAAAAAAAAAAAAAAATGAAGTGCCAGAAGGAAGAATAAAAGAATCCACCTCCATCTCCTCTGCACTGCTCTAGCCCCATCTGAATTCTAACAAAAGAGCTTGTCTACTTTTAGATATTGTTTGAAGACACATATGATGGGAGAAACCACCATCATATATATTTTTCATCTGGTTCCTGGGTTCTGACTAAAAATTAAAAAACTCATGATCTGATATAGTTTCTATGCCAGTTGATCAACCCTATCCAACCATAATTTACCTAATCTCACATCTCTAATTCCATCTGAATATCCTTACTCCATTTCCACAGTCACAAAGAATAATCCACTCCTGGCTCCCTAAGACCTTTCACATACATAATTCACTCCGAGAGGCATCAGGCCTTAATTTGCAAAGAAGAAAAGAAAGTACTGAATCACCATCTCTGGCTCTAGTCTATAATGGGAACAAGGTAAGGAAAATGCTACTTCATATAAAAACCAAAGGTAAAAGCAAAAGAATAAGTGGTTGAGTGAAAATTTCAGTGAAGAGAGATCAGTTTAAGTACCATGTGCTTCTCTAAGAGGCAGAAAGCACTCTGGTGAGAGAAAACATTACCTGTTTCATTTACCTAAACTCTGAACAGGAAACTCCCTAAAGCTAGCTCTCCATATTAGCTACTGAACACCAAGAGTTCCCTCTGTTTTCCCTCAAGGGCTAGTATTACAAGGCTGAGGGATTTGGGAAGAAGACCATGCTCACGTCTGTCTGAAGATGGGCAGGTGCTTCTGAATTATCATTGATTCTCCGAACGCTGTCATAGTGCTCGCCATAGCGATATGCAATGTGCAGCTCCCTGACGTTGGCTTTGTCCGTACCACGAATCTGAAAGCAAAGCAAGAAGAGATATGTGCCAGCAATACATGCTGAAACCCTGAACCACACCCAATACCCTTCAGTGACATTGCTTTTCTATGAGGGAAGAAGGACCTATATGCCAGTAGGAACCACACAAGAACTTCACATCAAGGAGAAATCAAACTGGTTTTCATTTACTAACTATGCCATCTATACCCTCTTACACTGCTAGAAATACATTGCAAGGAGGTCAAATAAAGAAGGAAAAAGTCCCACAGATACCAAGATAATTCCAGATCCATGTCTTAAACATTACACTAATAGCAAGCACTTAATCATTGCCTGCTGAACTGAAGCTTTTGAATTGGGTTATTCCAGTCAAGCCCCAAATTTAAGAGCCCCAACTTTCACACCTTTAAAATAAAGGTAATAGAGGCACCGCCTGCTTCTAAGAGGGCAGTAAGAAGACTGGTTCTGCAAACCCTAGAGAAGAATAAGAAGGAGCCAACAGACAAGAGAGAGTGGACTGTCTGACAAAATATAAGCTACTATTCTTATCAACAGTATTCATTTTTATAAAAAAAAAAAAAACTTATCTTTTTTAGTGTACAGATAAGGCTTCCTTTTTTTCCTTCTCACAACAAAAAATGAAACAGAACTAGAATTTTATACACTGTTTAGGTACAACAAATTGGCACAGTGGAAAGATTACTGGACCTAAAGACCACTTGTCCGATAGGTAATTCTAGGAAAGTTATGGTGGGCTTCATTTTCCTGTAAAATGGGGATAATAGCAATATCTTTCTCCTGGGGGGGTGGGGGAGGTAAGGATCAAATAAGTCAATAATTATACAGTGTCTGTATAATTACACTATATAAGGAAGTATTATATAAAAGATATAACAATATATCTATTGTTATCATTCCTTGTACTTGAATCCAGAATTGTAATAAAGAAATGTTTCACCTAACATCCTTAAAATCCTTATTTCTAAAAATTCTCTGTAAAATAAATTTCTGAAATATTGCTATAATATATATGGTATGGCTCACTCTTTTCCCAAAGAACTAATTATATTATTCAAACACCTCTAACTTTGATAGGTCTCAAAGTATGCTTAACCCAATTTGAATAAATGTTGGTTAAAACTGACTGCTTATCAACTTCAGTGTAGCAAATGTGTAATTTTATGGTATTACAATCCCATTCCTATGCACTCAGATTAATTATCATAAGTTTTTCCTGAATAAGCCATCAATTACATTTCTGTCCACTATTACTTAAGACCCTAGGAAAAGTCATTTGACCTCTCATTGCTTTAGGCACTTAGGGGATGAAAAGTTACAAGGAAGATGCTGACCTGCACTAGAAGCTGAATTTTTTCATCTGAGAGTTCCTATACCAATGGAATTACAGTTCCAGTCCCTATCCTGCACTTAAAGAAGCCCCAAAGCTGATTTATTTATAAAAGACTTTGCTATGAATTTTCTATTAGGAGACTTACCTGCCACAAAGGGGCATTTAGCTGATGAATAACAACATTCATTTGATGATTTCTTGCAAAGGCTACAATTGCATCATTTCCAGCAAAAGTACCAGGTTTTGCCAAACTAGCAACTACAAGAAAATGGGAGAAAGATGGTTTCAGAAAAAAACACTCAAAATCCAAGCAAAGCTTCAGTAATTATTCTGCTACACACAAAAACAAGTAGTAGTATAAAAGATTCATAAACAGCTATAGATCAAATACATTTCTGGAAAGAAATACCTACCCCAACCTGCATACCTTGTCTGAAATTCTTACAGAAAAGATGGAGATTTAATGTGGTCATAACAAGATTGTGACTTCTGAAAAAGAACTAGGGAATTCATACTCAAGAGTTACAGATTCCTAACAGGAAGTAAGACTCTGAGACTGAAGACCTATGTGATATCCACAGAAAAATGGAATTAACTGTCAATTTTTAAAATGCTAAGTCATTTTGCTATTTTCTAAGCTAACTGCAATTTTAAAATCATAATAACTAATTCTTATGTTAATATTCAAAGAAAAGATTATTTTCCCTAATATTTAGGAGTGTTCCACTCTTGAAATTTTTAACAAATATCTTATAATTTTACACAACATATATTAAAGACTGGCTTTCAAATCTTTATCTGTTACAGATGGAAGATGTACAGATTCCGAATTCTTTCATCTTTGCTGTAACAGAGTCTTTCCCTCAATTATTTCATTCTCATTCTTATATTCCTCCAAAGGACTATCAGGCATGTTCAGTAACATTTTTTTTTCTAAAAATCATTTCCTAATCTACATAAAAGTTTCTCAGGAAATTAAATTGAAAGTTTCTATTCTCCCTAGGGCCACAATACTAAACACAACAAGTTTCTCTGACCAAAAACATTCAGAATGCAATTCATGCTTGCCAAGCCACAAACTCATTTTGCAAAATGCATATAATCTGACTAAACATTAGAAAACGACCTGAGAATTTTATCTAAGGTATGTCAGCCTAATGTGTAAAAACTGAAACATTCCAATAAAATTATGGCAATCTTCTCAGAATAAAAGGAGCTCAAATAACACAGTATTAAGTTGTAAGGGAACTGAGTTGAACTCTAGCACCATTATAGGTTTACAGTGTAACCTTGGATAAGTCACTGCCTCTCAGAGGCTCAGTTACAGGGCAGACTCTATAAAAGGATGGGGTTGAGATAAATGATCTCAAAAGTCCCTTCCAATTCTAAATAGATCTTATGAGGGACCATATTGCAGATCACTGAGCAATATTAACTGTACATTTAAAGGATTACTTTCTACTTGGAACAATCTTTAAGTAAAAACAAAACCACAAGATCTGCAGTTTTTCTTCTCATTTTAGATTATAAGAAATAAAAGTTATAAATCCAAAGAAAGGCTTATTTGAGAAGTACAGTGATATTTCTTAACTGACATTCATTTGGGAAAAAACAGCTTTTAAAGAATCATTTTGGACAATACAGTGGAGGCTGCTAGTAAGTATAATTACCTAATGAATGTGTCAAGGAGGATAGAATATCCCATTGACCTACCATGTTTTTCAAAGGGAATATCATCCTCCACAAAGGGTTCAAAATCATCCCGCTGTCTTATCATATAGTCAACAGTCTCCTGTCTGTGTTTGAGATGATTTCGTGAATGTCCCTCCAACTGATCACCAAGAGCTCGGAATAGACAATTGCTGCAAAGAAAGAAGTTTTAGTAAACAATATTTTCATTTTAATAAAGCAAGAAAAAATAGCTAACAAATTAATTCTTATCAAATGAATCTGAGGGAAGACTCCAGAGTATTGGACAATAACTATCGATTTACACAGTACTTATAGATTTATGAGCTATTTTCCTCACAGAAGCCTTATGAGTGAAGTAGGCAGCACAAGCATTATCATTTTCATTTTACATAAAAGGAAACTGAACATAAGGAAGTTCAATAATGTGTCTTAAGTCCCCCAGGTAATAAGTATCATAACTCCAATTTCAGAGCATTCTTTAAAAAAAAAAAAAAAATACAAATCCACTGCTCTTTGCAGTTACATTTTTTGCATTACAAATGCATTTGTATTTTTTGCATTTGCATTACATTTTGCATTTACAAAATTTGCATTACAAATTGCATTTTGTAATTTGCATTTGTAATTTTTTTGCATTACAAAATGTATTTTTTTTGCATTTTGCATTACAAAATGCATTACATTTTGCATTACAATTTTGCATTACTTTGCATTACACGGTATGGTCTTAAATGGATTTATGGAGAGTGAACTTATGGAAAGATTCTGCTATGCACCCAGGGTACTGCCTTCACAGATTACCTCACACTTACCTAATGCTCTAAGGTTTAGAGCCCTTTGAGGTATGAAATAGAAATAGTATCCTATGCATTTTGTGGAGGAAAAAAATAATACTCAGAGAAGGAAAGTACTTGCCTGCAAGCACCCAGCTACCAACTGAGAAAAGAAAAATTTGATCTACTGGCTCCAGAGTTACTATAATAATAATAATCTCTCTCTCCTTTCTCCATCCAATAAGACACAAGAAAAACAAAACCCATTACAAAATATGTATAATCAAACAAAAATATTTCCACAGCCATGTTCAAATAAAATTTAAAAAAAGAAAGAAAGAAAATATGATGAACTACAGTCTTAAGTTCATTAGTTTTCTATTTGGAAGTAGAGATGTTTCATCTAGTGCTTTGAAATTTCAGTTGACCATTGTGATTGTTTTTCAGTGTTTGAAAGAACACTATATCTACTTAAGGAAAAAATGTGGCACAATAGGAAAAACTGCACTTGGAAGCACAAGACCTCTGATTCTGAACCCACTTACTAGTTATGCAGTCCTGGAAAAACCACTTAATTCTTGGGTGCTTTATTTGCCATATCTGTAAAATAAAAATAATGTTTTACCTCATAAAGGCAAAAGGAGGGGCCTATATCAGATGATTTCTTCCAGAAGTCCATCTTCTGGACCCAAGATCTAGATTTTCCCCACATCACCTTCTATCTAGAAATAGATAGTCTGTGTAACAATCCATATCCACTGCCCTCTTTCTGAACCAAGTTTCACTAGAGGTTCTGTAACACAGCTATCTCATTACTCATTTTAGATAAAGCATCCAAAAGTTAAGTACTTTTTAGATTCCAAAGGAATCTGTCCAGCTAAGCAATTGAGAAACAAAAGCTCTTACATCTAGTCTGACCCCTAAGGAGATAGAGAAACCTATACAAAGGAACATTCATTGAACAAACAACACTCTCTTATGAAATGGAATGTCTTTTTTTTCCCTTGACTCCTCACCAATCACCTGGGGATCAACAACATCTTGTCAGAGGAAAATCACTCACCTTGGTCTCTATTTTCCAAATCCAGAACACTCCATCTGAACTTTCAAATCGATGAAAGATTAATCTATTTTCCTCTCTTATCACTAACAAAAAGGTCCCAATACCACTGAGATCCAAACAAGACAAGAACACAATCTCCGAACCTATGGAGGATTGGCAATGAGTGTGATTATACCATTTTAAAGCCTAACAGTAGCCCAGTCTTATTCCAAAGTACTTACTTTTCTACAATATTACCATGATTCCAGAGGACCGATGAAATATGCTAACAACCTACTGAGAAAGGGAAGATGGCTTGATGAGTGATGATCAAGATATATTATTTTTGGACATGGCTATTATGGGAAATTTGTTTTGCTTCACTATACATTTTTAATAATAGGTTATCGGTTTTCTTCCTTTCTCAATGGGAAGGAAGGCAGAGAGGATGGCAGAAAGAAGACAGAGATGGTAGAATTTCACTGATTTTTTAAATAACTTTTTTCCTAAAGACACTGGCTAATCCATGCCCAAATATCATAAAATCTCAAATTACTAGCAGAGTCAGAACTAAAGGTAGATAAGATAAAATAGCAGGAATTGTAATGAAAAACATGCAGGTAATTTTTTTCATGTGATTTAAGTCTTTCTAAATAAATTCAAAATAAATCTTCTAAATAGTTGTTATGAATATTCTAAGTATATATTTCTAAATAAATTTTAATGCTAGCTGTTATGTCAATTCAGCAATGATTTAAAGTCTCCTAGGGATATTAACTAAAAATACAATTATCAGACCCAGCCTGGGATTTACAGTCAGTTCTGACTGATCCCTCTTACTAGTTCCCATCACCATCTATACCCATTGGAAGTCACAGTTTTCATAAAGATGCTACTTCAGTTTGCACATTTGTATGAATCACAACAAAGTCTAAAACTTTTCAAAGCAGCAGCTGATTTTTCTAAATTCTGAATTTGTTTGTCCTCATGTAATAACCAAAGGGTGCTCAGAAGTAAAAATCAATAAACTATTAAATCACTACCACATGATAAATGACAAAACAATTTATGCCAACACCTGTCACTTTCCCAAGGGAGTACCTTTAGTAAGGCAAACACTGACAAAGCCCACAGGATGACCATAAGCTCTATAATTCAACAGAATCTCAAGTTTCTTGAGGGCAAGGAGTGTTTTGTTTTTGTTTCTCTCTTTATATCCCCAGAATATTACACAGTTTTGCACAATAGGTACTTAATAAGGAGCAGAAGGTTGGGAGGGCAAATCAAGGAAGACCTTATTGAAAAGATGGTGTTCAAGCTGAGGCTTGGAGGATAACTAAGATATCAAGAGTCAAAGAAGGATGAGAAAATGGAATCTGAACAAAGTTAAGGAAGGAATAAAGGGGGTCTTTCTTGGAGAACAATCCAGTCTAGCTGGACTGTAAGGTAGGAGAATAAGCTGGAAATAGTTTGAGATTATATCATTGAAAGCCTTGGACATGAGGTGGAAGTCTGAATCACAAGCCCCTTTCTTTACCTTTAAGACAAGGTACATGAACCCTGTTTCCAATGAATTTTCTTCTCTTGCATCCCATCCTTCTTGCACTCCTACAACCTCACCACCTGAGAGAAGAGGAGAAAGGCTCTGCCAAGATTTTTCCTGTTCCTATCCCATCCTTCTTTCTCAAGAGACAGGTTATATTTCCAAAGTCCTTCCTTTGTGTCTCTTCCTGCCTTTCAGAGGCTTGTCCCACTTTCTATCCCATTACCTCTGATCCCTAAAACCACTCCCATCAAATGAGCCCTTGTACCCACATTTCTTCCTCTCACCTTCTTTTCCACTATACCCAATCCCCCAGATCCCTTACTCCCAATCCTTTAACCACTTTCCATATATTATTTCCCTTTGCTCTCTCCTGAAACAGACTAAAATCAAGCCCTGGACCGGAAAGCAAAACACAGACCTAACTAACTAAGCTTAGTTCCTGTGAGCACCTTAGCAGTAACTTGACTTTTTTAGGCTCTGTGAGCACATTAGCAGTAACCTGACTTCTTTAGGCCTTACTTTTCCACTTATAAACAAGTATGATGATCTACAATGAGGAAAGCCATGGATGTAATCCATCAACACTTACACTTAGGATTGCTTTTCTTCCAGGGACTAACTCTTGCTACCCTCTCCTTTCCCAAAGTAGACTCCTTCCTCAGTAGAACAATCCTCCTCTAGACTCATCCATCTTATCATCCAGAGACCTTTCTTCCAGCTGCCCACACTCTTACCACTCACTGCCCCATCCTTC
Organism: Antechinus flavipes; assembly: GCF_016432865.1. Lineage (NCBI taxonomy): Eukaryota > Metazoa > Chordata > Mammalia > Dasyuromorphia > Dasyuridae > Antechinus > Antechinus flavipes. Next base: position 585,465,577 of record NC_067400.1, read on the forward strand.
CTAAATCAACTCCCTTGCCACTCTCCTTCATTCTGATGCATTTTCCTGGGGCTCACCTAACACAGCCAATCCAACTTAATAAGCAGAGGCTTAAACAAAAAGATTTAGGAGTTAGGAAAATCTGGGTTCAAGTCCCCACCTATGACATATATTATTGTTACTCTAAGCAAATCACCTAAATGTTTCAGTGTTCCAAACAATTCTAAGCTGAAAAAGTCCATTATAAAGGTAAAGTACTGGATTTTGAGAATTACAGTAGAATTGCAGTTGAATCTACTTCTGAGATATCTCTATCATCTTTAGCAAGCTACTTAACCCATGCTCTCAGTTTTTCTATCTGTAAAATGAAGAAGTTGACTTAGGTGACCCTAAGGTCCCTTCAATCCTAAGGTCCCTTCAAGTTCTAAAGCTATGGTGTCAAACAAGTATGAATCTAAATTAGTAGAGGGATTTCCCTACACCAATGAAATCACAAGTTTCAGACAAAAACAACAACAAAGCCCAGATCAGGCTCAGTGAACACAAAAACAAAAGCCAACCAGTCTCTGTCCTCTAGGAGCTGACAGCCTCCTCTTTCCTTACCATATCCTTAGGGGACTCCTTTCCCTCACAGGTACTAGCTCCAAATTTTCTATCCCCAGGTCAGCTAGCCACACCCTTTCTGACCAGCCACTCAACAACCTCCAATAGTTCCCTACTACTTCTAGAATTAAATATATAAGCCTTCACACCCTAACACTACCTTAACCTTTCCCATCTTATTATACATTACTCTCCTCAAACTCTATGGTCCAAACTGACCTTCTTACTGTTCCTGAACTGGATGCTACATCTCCCATCTTCCTGCCTTTGTTCAAGCAATCCTCCATGACAGGAATGCTCCCCCTTCTCAAGACTTTCCTGGCTTCCTTAGAAATTCACGACAAATCCCACTTTCTGAAAGAAGCCTTTGAGGCCACGTCCTTTGTCTTTCTTTGTACCCTTATCGCTTAGCACAGGCTTGACATATACTCACACAGTTAAGTTTTAATCAAGGCTAATAAAGCCTCCCGATAGGAAAATCCTGGAGGACAAAATCTATTTGGTTCTGCTAGTTCGGTGGGTGCTCCCTACTATTAATCATAATAGCTGTCATTTACATATCGCTTTAAGGTTAGCAAAGCGTTTATTTCATCTGATACCCTCACGTTATCGTCTGGAATACACACCCATATATATATATGTATATATGTACATACAAATCCACAAGCACATACACACACCCAGACACATACATGCAACCCTGGAAGGTAGGTGTCCCGTTTTACAGAAGAGGAAACTGCGGCTGAGAAAGGTTATGCGACTGTACTTAATAAATGCTTGCAAAGTGTGACTTCCTCACCTTTTCACCTGCTCAGGTCTCCAGCTCGCATCTCCGCGCCCGCATCTCCCCAGGTCCTCCAAGTGCGCGCATCCTCCCTCCCCAGTCTCAGCTCCCCCGTTCAGTCGGCTTGTGCTTCCTCCCTCTCACCTCCCCCCCATCCCTCACCCGTCGAACCCCGGCGCGCGCCTCCCCAGTCCCTCGTCCTCCGGTCCTAGCAGCGCGTGCCTCCTCCCTCCCTCCCCCTCCTAGCACCGGTCGGGCCCCTGCGCGAGCCTCCTCTCCCCACACCCCTCCCCTGCGCGCGCCTCCTCCTCCATCCATCCTCCCCCGGCCTCCTCACCCGTCGCCCGGCACCTCGCGCAGCTTGAGCCCCAGGGCCTGCAGCTGGTTGGCGAAGCTGACAAACTCCTCCTCGCCGCCGGCGCCGGGCTCCGTCCGATTCCGCCGCTCCTTGGCCAGGGCTCTCCGAGCCGCGCGCTCGTCCCGCTTCCGCTCCGCCTCGGCCTTCCGGCCGCTGCCCGGCCGGCTCTTCACCGCCTGCTTTCGGGACATGACCCGGCCCCCAGCCTAGGCGCCGGGAGGAGGAGACGACGCCCCGAGCGCAGCCGATTAGGCGAAGCAGGCGGCGGCTGCAGCGGCAGCGGCGCCGGGGCAACGGCGAAGCAGCTTCTGCGCTTGCGCCGCGTCCCTCGAGCCTCTGCCTGGCAGCGGCTTCCAGGAGCCCCTGTCACGTGGCCCAGGCGCGCAGGACCCAGAGACAGAGGGGACAGAGAGCTGTGGGGAGAGCTAGAGAGGACCCGCAGGTCCGAGAGTGTTCCTTCTGCCCCCTAGCGAGGAAGGAGAAAAGCCAAGGTCTCCACTGCATGCAGGGCCATCTCCGGTCCTCCCGATCGATATCTTGTCGCGGGACCCCGATGGCTCCAGAGGCCGGAGTGAGGCTGGTGCCCTTGCACAGTCCTCCCTCTCACTTCAGTCCTATTCACTTGCGTGTCATGGCTTTCCCCTCCCCATGGTCCTCTAGGGCAGATGCTCCGAGAGAGGTGGTGTTCCGAGGGAGGGGGGCGTGTCTTATAGCTTCCAGCCCGGGCATTCTTTGCAGATAAGAATTCTGGGTGATGGAACCACCGAGTGCGCATCAAACCCTTCCCGGATGGAGGACGCTGCGCTGAGCCCTGGGATACAAAGAGAAACTAGCGTAGTGTCTCCGGCGTAGTTCCCACTAATAGGAGGAAGGTTTCCCAGGCAAATCAAGTGAAAAACAGCGTGGGAGCGGCAAAGCAGATAAGGATACTTCTATTAAAATAATGTACTGAGGGGCAAGCTCACCAAGGCAGCGAACCTCAGAATCTTGAGGCTCTGCATACATTATCTCACTTAAGCTCATCAATCAACAAATACTTAGTAAGCGCTATCAGGCATTGTACTAAGTGCGAAGGATATTTTTCATGTCTTGACATCATTCTAACAACAATAAATACTTTAATCAAATCAAATTATTCAGAAGCACGAGTTGCCCTGCACATAGGTACTGTGAGAAGTAAAATTGTAAGGTTTTGTTTCCAAGGTTGAAAAGTTTCAGAGTCTCGCAGCCTCCCTCTCGTTGGCACGGTGGAAATAGACATTCTAGCATCAGTACATCCTGGCTGAAGAGAATTAAAGAATGTCTTAAGTCAACAGAAGAAACCACGGGAACTGGCTGAGTCCAATAACCGGGTTTAGGCCCCAGGCAAGCTAAATTTTTATTTGAGCAAGTTTAATAAGCCTCATGTATATTAATTTCTTAAGGAGGAGATAGCCATTTTTGAACACATGATGATGTAGCAAAAGGAGAGGGGAACATAGAAATATATCAAGGAGGGCATGAAATATTATATTTTAGAAGGATCAGTGGAAATTTTGAGAAGAGGAGGAGGCAAGGTGAGATTATGAAATATAACTGCTGGTTCTGGCCTCTGTAAAGTGTGTCTGTGTCCTCTCAAAGGGGTATGGCACATGCTTCTTGCAAGAATATATTCCTCCAATTCAAGAATTTGGGTCTGAAGTTTTCATTTCCAACAATATGCCCTGGCCACATAAGTTTCCCAGGCAATGAATAGCATTGGATACTTGGAATCAGAAAGAGAGGGATTTAATCTCACCACATGAGCTGTGTGATCCTGGGAGCTAGGTGCTATTATTATTCCCATTTTACAGGTGAGGAAACAGGTAGAAGGTTGCAACTGAAGCCCTGAATTATACTAACCACAGGCAGAGTAGATGAGACACAACTAGCAGCTAGAGGAATCAAATAGCCTCCAGAATAATTCGACCTGTGACCTAAGTTTTGAAAGAATTCAGAGACTCCAAGGTAGAAGTGAGGAGGGAAAGTATTTCAAGCAAGGAGAACAAAGTGCAAAGGTAGGAAGGTAGGAAATATGTAGAATGGGACCACAAAGTAAGTGGGGGATGGGAGGAAGGAGGAGAATCATCTATTACAAAATCTGTAAAAATAAGGAGTGACCAAACAAAACTTCATTTTTGAAGTAATAAGAAATTGCTAAAGTTTATTGAGTGGGAAGGAGAGAAGGGTGACAGACATGCTTAGGCCTGTACTTTAGGAAATTCATTTTGGCTGCTGTGTTCTATCATTACAGCAGTGTCTGACTCTCCATGAACCTACATTTGGAGTTTTCTTGGCAAAGATACTAGAATGATTTGCCATTTCCTTCTCCAGATCATTTGACAGATGAAAAAAATGAGACAAACAGGGGTAGGTAAGTGCCTTCCCCGAGGTCACACCTCCAGTAAGTGTCAGTGGCTAGATTTGAACTCAGGAAGATGAGTCTTCTTGACTTCAGGCCTGACACTTTGTCCACAGCTCCAGGATACTGTATGGAGGATAAATTGGATTCAGCATAAACTTAAGACACAGAAGATCATCAAAATTATTTCATAGCATCTTATATGTGGATCCTGCCCTAAATTATGGTCCAAATTTGAAGCAGATTGTGGGTATCAGGTCAGAATCAAAATCACAACTCATGAGTTATCACTCATATGTTTGTTTTGTCCTCTCAGAATACACATCAGCTCAAAGCAAAATGTATTAAACAACCTAGCAAAATAAGTGCCTAAAGGCTCCCCTATACACACAGGAGACTGTACGCATTTCCAAGCACCATATGTACCACCAGTTCAAGAAGAGGTACATCCAGGAGTTCTGTGTGGCCAGTGGATCTATATATAGTGCAGAGAATCTGGGTGGGAAATGAGAAGAGTAACCATGTAAAGCTGAAAGTTTACAAAGTGCTTTCATTTGATCCTCACCACAACCCTGTAAAATAATCACAACATCTATTTATTAAACTTATTTTACATTTACATTTAAGGAATGTAATAGAAAATGGTTTGCCTAGAGCTTGTAAGAGACTGATTGTGATATCAAACCCCCAGGTCTTTCTGACTCCAGGTCCTAATCATGTGGTCAGTGCATACATACCCATGTTCAGGGCAACCTGTACCTCTGAAGGATTAGATCAGATAAAGCATTTATTAAGCTCTTACTATGTCCCAGGTACCACATTAAGCACTAGGAATATGTCTTCTGGTGATGCAAGATGATTTTTTTTTGCTGTTTTGTTTTTCTGTAATGAACTGGGATCTTCTGTTTATGTTCTGCCACACTACTCTACTAAATACATTTGCTGAGCTTGATTTTTTTCTGGAAGCTTCCATGGACAATTAATGAGCACTTATTAAGCACCTACTCTATACAAGGTGTTGTGCTAAGCAACTGAGAACACAAAGAAAGACAAAGGATGCTCTCTGCTTCCAAAGAGCTTATAATCTAATGGGAGAGACAAGCAAAGTTGTATGTTATATATAGAATAAATAGAAATATATAGAAAATAATGTTAATGTTTTTGCCATTTTCTATTGGACATTTTTGCTAGCACTGCTGGTCTTTGGAGCTAGTGGAAGCTTTGGCTAAAGAAAAGAAGGGAAGGAACTTAGATTCGGGGAGTGGAACTGAGTTCAAAGCCTGCTTAAGATACCTAACAACTTTATAATCTTGCATCAAGCTATTTAAAGTGTCTCATTCCAATTTTACGACTCTTTCCTGACATCTGTAAAATGGGGATAAAAATAGTAACTACTCATGGGGTTAGAGTGAGGATCAAATGAAATAAAATAACTCCAGTTCTACAGAACATCCCAATGGTGCCTTGACTTAGTGTTCTCACTAAGTGTGGCAGAAAACAAAACAGCAAAACTCAGTGAGAACACTTTTTGATTTAATTACACAATCAGAACTAAGTGTAAATGGGACTTCTACACATATGTGATTCAATCAAGGCCTTGTATGAAAAATTAGGCCACATAAATATAGCATGGGAACATCTTTGTGTGGCTCAAAGGGAAGCACATCTTTAGTTTCCCCTCCCCACAATCTTCTTCAGTGAAAATTTTCCTTCCTGCCAAGAGGGAAAACAGAAGATTGGAGCTAGGAATATAACCACTCTGCTCCTCTCAGAGAAGTGGGGTTAACAGGCTAGAATTATAGCTATCTGCTCCGTTACATATTGTTAGTCTGAATGTGGTTTCTAGACTGCTGATTCCTGTTTCTCAATTAGGAAAGAAGGGTCCTAACCTTTCTATCCAAGCTTGACTCTTCCCACCAAATATCAGTTACATAATGAACATACGCAGGAAAATAGCAAAGAAACTCATTTATCCAAGTCGAAAGCAAAATATAAGTCAGAGAAAGTATACACATGAGAATATATCCAGATAATAGAGAGTAGCGTCACTCTTCCACTGAGAATCAGATAACTCAACCCAATCAAGAGAATCCCAATCCTCATGCAAAGAAGAAATTCCCCAAAATAACCAGTAGTATATAGCAAGCCAGGAAAAGGTGAGCACTGCCAATTCCTCTCATGTCAACTTCTTCCTGGAGATTTAATCTCCCTTCAGAAGCAACCCTAAATGAAGTTGGAATCACTCATCTTCTTTTTCAAAGCTGGAGGCTAGAAGCACCCAAAGAACCTGTAGAATCTCAAGACACTAAAGAGAATGCTGACCAACTCCTCCCTTCCCCCCCTCCCTCCAAGAATGCAGGAACTCTGTTCTTTATCAGTGAGGAATAAGGACCATACCAACAGGCTTTCCAACTCTGGTCACAAAAGCAGTTTGAAATGAAGGAACTCTCTCAGAATGGAATTCTAAGGTTTCTGAGATTCTAAGTTTCTGTTTTCCAAAGGTCAAAGCAATCATGGAGCAAGAGAGGACTGGGTGGGAGGTGGGAGGAGGAATTTTGATATGGCAGAAAAGAGAGAGAATGGTGAATCACTTCACCCAATAAATAAATAAACCCAAGGAAACTCTCAAGAAAAGATCAGCTATTCCTCCAAATCTGTCTCCCAGTGCCTGTCTATTGACAGACATTCTAATGTAATTTGCTGTTTATTTCTTTATCAAAATGTTTTCAGTAAGGGGGTGTCAGATAGTTTAGAAAAAATATATATAAATAATAAGCAGCATCAAAAATCTGCTTTTAATAACCTCAAGATTTTATCTGAAACAAATTTGTTTTTCCCCTTTCTGAGGCAATTGGGGTTAAGTGACTTGCCCAGGATCACACAGCTAGGAGGTGTTAAGTGTCTGAGATCATATTGGAACTCAGGTCCTCCTGACTTTAGGGCTGGTGCTCTATCCACTGTGCCACCTGGCTGCCCCCTCTGAAACAAATCTTAATCTTTAATATCTTAAATATTTTTCTTGTAATCTCCAAAGTAGCTCAGTTGTAGGTTACCCAAAGAGCAATGAGAGAAGTACATAATGGGTATGAGCAGACTACTATATATTTCAAGATAGGAGAAGCTGAGTAAAAAATATCATGGGGGAAATGTGTGAGCAGAAAATAAAGCAAGCCATCACTTAAAAACAAATGAACAGTTTCATGCCCCATTTTTTATCCACACAATGTCAAAAACCTCTTCTGTACAAAACTTACCAAGAGCAAAGGAAAGGGATCTATAGGATGACAAAGATGTGAATCTGTAACACTGAAGCAATATTGTATCAATGAAATCTTAAATGCATCAAAGTTTACAAAGTATATTAGCTACAGTAACACTCTGAAACAGATGTTAGTGTTATTATTCTCACCATATAAGGAAACTGGCTCTCAAAGACATGAAGCAGTATCCCCAAAGTCAAATAGCTAGATAGTATTGGAGTTCTTCTAACCCTAATTCCATTTTTTCTTTCTATGACATCTCCATAATCTTGGATACTATGACATCGATGTTGTGTAGCTCTTAGGGAGGATGTAGCAATAATCATAATGCTACCTGGCTTTGGGAGTGCTGTAGTTCCACAAACAGTGCTGTAGTAATAAATTCTCCATGCAATTCTACCTCTAAGCCATAGAATTCAACACTCTTCAACTCTACCTCTAAAATCAATCTTCAATTCTACTCTAAGCCATATAATTAGCATACCAGTGACTGGAATGTAATGACCACGTATTTAAAATCAGCCGGAGTCAGGAATTCAGGTTAAGGGGAAAATCTTCAATATTTATTGAAGTGAAGAGGTGAATAAAGATTGCAATAGCAAATATAGGCAAGAAAGATTGCGATAGCAAATATAGGCAGTTGCGACAGGAAGGCAGCTAAGAGAGAGAGACGCGAGCCGAGCCATGGCAATGGCAATCCCAAAAGTCTCTCCTCCCCTTCCTTTTCCACTCCCCTGCCTTCACCCACCAAAATCGTCATTTCCTATACAACACATCAGGACTTGCACAAAGAGTGGGTGGGGGCCATTCTTTCTCCAAGCTTATATATTAATAGAGTATGGTCCAATTACTATTTAGCCTCATGTGCTTGGGACCTCAGTGCATCAACTCAAGCCTCAGCCCATTAACCAAGGACCCTACTTTCACTGAAGAAGTCTCCAGTGACCAGGAACTTAGGTGAGTATAAGACAAACAGGGAACTTATTTTCTTAAAGACTAAAGCAGTAACTTTTTGGCTGAAATGGGACAGATCCTAGGTAAAGATTCTCCATCCCCCACCCCAAACCCCCCACCCCCAGCCCCACGTTGGGCGCCAAATGTAATGACCGCGTATTTAAAATCAGCCGGAGTCAGGAATTCAGGTTAAGGGAAAAATCTTTAATATTTATTGAAGTGAAGAGGTGAATAAAGATTGCAATAGCAAATATAGGCAAGAAAGATTGCGATAGCAAATATAGGCAGTTGCGACAAGAAGGCAGCTAAGAGAGAGAGACGCGAGCCAAGCCATGGCAATGGCAATCCCAAAAGTCTCTCCTCCCCTTCCTTTTCCACTCCCCTGCCTTCACCCACCAAAATCGTCATTTCCTATACAACACATCAGGACTTGCACAAAGAGTGGGTGGGGGCCATTCTTTCTCCAAGCTTATATATTAATAGAGTATGGTCCAATTACTATTTAGCCTCATGTGCTTGGGACCTCAGTGCATCAATTCAAGCCTCAGCCCATTACACTGGAAGTACCTGATCTTTCTGTTTCCCTATACGTTTATCTTTTTGCATCTGGATAATTCATTTGGAATTTAGCCCACTTCAATTTACATTATTACAATTATAATAAAAGTCTCTCTTGACTTGGAGATAGATCCAAGCCTGCAAATTCTTTTGAGACACCTTGCAACAATGGTCAGGAACCCCAATCTTTTGGGGGTCTCCTTTGAACCTCAAAATTTGATGGTCTCCTGGCCTCACCCCTCTTTGTCAAGTTAAGTTCTCCCCCCTATTCTTTTCCCCCTCTATCCTATAGCTGGGACACCCTGAACACCCAGAAAGAATTGTCTGGGTCATCAAGAGTTCCATATTCAGGAAACTTTCCTTGACTGAAGACATCTGGTCTTGGGAATTCTTGAAATTCTTGGCATAATTCCCTACTAACTAGGGGACCTCTACTATCTTCACCTTCCCTGGGATGTCGAAGGAGGCAAGACACTATAGGGATAGAAATTTTATGGCTTTTGGCAACTGTCTGAGAAGAATCCAGGTGCCCCTGGCAGCACCAAGCATGGCACTGTGAGATAGGAAAACCAGTCAGCCTCTGCATTTGGTAAGCCCATCGTTCTCTGTTGTAGTTGTAGAAATGTATTAGCTTTGTAATTTATGGCAAATGATTTTATCTCTGTCCAGTTTTCTGATTTGCAAAGAGAAATAATAATGGTTGTTGTGAAGATCACATGATTGCAAGAGTACTTAGCATAAAGCAAATGCTATGTGAATTAACTGTTTTATAGGATTGTAATTTGATAGCATTGTATGGGTTTTTAGATGAGATCAACATACAATGCCAATGTTGAGGTAAATGGTGTGTGTGTGTGTGTGTGTGTGTGTGTGTGTGTGTGTGTGTGTGTGTGTGTGAAGTAATTTGGAAGCCAAATTCAACTAAATTAAGATTGCCACTCTGGCCTCTCCAGGATTGGGAGAATAGTGTATAGAGTAAAGAGTCTCCTCCTTCTTCCCCTTTCCTTCCTTCTTTGACTACAGCAGAGATTCAGGGGTGGAGAGGAGAGAGAGAATATACTCAGTCAAAAGTAGTTTTAAAGGAGCTTTAATCAAAGCTCCCTAAAGGGATATATAAATTGTAATCCATTTGTACTGACAGTGTTAACAGAAGATTTAAAAGTTTGAGAAATTTAGGAAAACAAAGCAGTTTCCTTCTACTTTAAAAACTCTGGCAACAGATAGTCTTCTTTTTCATGATTGGGGGTCAGACTTCTGGGGACCCTGTCAGTAAAAACTGGCACCTAACCCTTTCCTGGCTCATAAAAAGAGAAATGGTTTGTATGAATTGGAAAATAACTAAATGATACTTCAGTTTGATCAGAACATTTAATTAGAATTTAAGGAATCTTATAAACTAAAATTGATTTTAAAATAACTTTTTAAAGTCATATGTATATTAAAATTGGAAACTTGACTATAAATTATATGAGAGTTCTATTCATTCTTCCAATTATATTCTGTTCTATATCAATTTTAAGAACCGTCTTGTTTTCTCCATAAAGCAAAAGAAAAACTTATTTAAGGGAACAGGAAGGAAAGCCAGAACCTTCCCTGAGAACTTCCAAAGCTGCAGCAGCTTGGGAACAGAATAAACTGAACAACTAAAAGGAGGTAGAAAGTTTATTTATTTCATCAGCCTTGAAATACAATTTAGGGAATTAGGTATGTCCACTTTTATTAGAAAATTAAAAGGAAATTACAGCTAAGACTATTTAACGATTATTTATGAAAATTCTAAGATTGTTAACTAAGTTATTTGGAATTATCATCATCTTGTTAAACCTAAAATTGGTAATTACTGTGTATGGAACAAGAGTGATGAGGTGAAAGCCTCATCAGTTTGCTTTTAAGTATGAGCACCGTTTTCCCCCTTCATAGAGTGAGGGGAGGTATCAAAAAGCACAGCCTATGAAAGTCGATAGTGGGGTGGGCAACAGCAAGTTCAGCACCTTCTCTGGGGTCTTTGTCAACTCCCTTTAATTTGTAAGTTTGCCAATTTTCTTTAAACCATCAATGTAGGCAAGTCATCAGTCCTGAGAAATGAGCTTGTTTGGGATGTATAGTTCACAACAAGAAATGTGTATATTAAGAATCTATAAGTTTATTTATTATATATAAATGGTTGATGCTTTTACCAGGATGAGTTTAAACTCAAGAAAAGAAAAATATGTTAAAGATGTTAAACAAGATCTCCTATGTGTATGAATCCTGGTGAACTTTAATTGTTTATTGAAACTTTATAAGAGCAAAAATAATGTATCTAGCCTAAGCTATGATTAATAGAATTTATATAAAGGGCTCAAACTCTGAATAGGTGCACTGGAATCAGACAACTGAGCACTTAAGGCTAATTACATATTGGACAATACTCTGTTAGCATATGCTTGGAAAATTGGCTCTTCTCACTGTTCCGGGCTGGCTTGATCTTTTGGTGTATACATATAATCGTAGGAGGGATTCGGGGGTGGAGTAAGACAAGCCAGAGTCACTTTGAAGGAGAATGAGGTGAAGGGAGGTCAGTGGAGAGCTTGTGGCAGTTTTGTCCATCCCCTTCACTTCTCCCCCTTTTGCTTATCCTGACTCTGGCTGATTTTGAGGCTTCCAGGGAGCTAACCCAGACTTCACAAATTTACATTAGAGAAAAAAATCTCTTGGGATAATAAATAATATTATTTTGAGTTTTGAATTTGGGTATGATTGTCTGCTGGATCATTAAGCCAGTAATACATCATTCAACAGAAATGCCATAAATTACTCAGAGGGATGCCATCTTGAACTGTCACAGGTAGACATCTATATGGACAAGAACTAGGAGGATAACTGTGGCCTCTGCTCAAGATCAGATTCTTCTGACTCAGTTTCCCATTTCTTTTTTTTTTTTTTTTTTGCTTATTTTCCCACCTAATTTTTCCTGAGTCTGGCTGAAGTGGAATTGTTACTGTGATGGGTTGTCAACTGTGATCATTATCTAAAAGTCAAACAGAGGATGCTTTATCCTGGCATATATGGACTCTCAGGCTGATGTCTGAACTCTGTTTTGATGCTATTATTATCATGTCCCTTCATTTTCCTCTTATAGCAAATTTCTATAATTGGAGCAAGTGGTCAGTAGAAGCCTTGAGCATTATACAAGTACATAAGATTTTACTGTTTTCAATCTGAAAATATGTAGTCATTATATCCTAAATAATTAGGCAAATGAGAATTTGGCCTAATCATCTGCCTATTACTAGATATATGTCTGTATGAAATTAGGACCCTAAAGTGATACATTGTTTATGGACCTGTTGTTCCATTGTTTATTGAAAGAAAATCTGAAACATCTTCAGTTTAGAGAAAAGAATTTTAGTGCAGTTTTCTTAGAAGGATATAACTTAATGGGATATTATAAATGACCCTCCCAAGTTTTTAACCCTAGAAGTACAGAGCCTCTACTTGCAAAGATGTTGTTACTCACATTTCCATGCCAAATATTATTTAACTTTTTTCGTGATCTTCATCTCTTTTAAGCTCCAAGCCAGGAACTTTTTGTTCAACCTAAATATCTCTGGCTACCTAATTTAGAGATTCAGCACCTCCTGGATGCTGCTGCCACAGCTCTCTTCATCAGTCTGGACTCAGCTAGGCAGGTCCAGCTCTACACTTTTTATCAGCCTGAAGCAGCTCCCGAAGATGAGACCTTTGTCCTTTTGCCCCAAATGAATTTGGGTCCTAATTGTTGAGGAAAGAATGATATAATGAAGCTTCTAGGGAGGATATAGCAATAACCCTAAGACTACCTGGCCTAAACCATAAGGGTTTAATGTTATTAAATGACATACTTGTTTTAAAATGAGTTCCAATTGATATAGTGTAGTTCCTAGGGAGGATGTAGCAATAACATAAGGCCACTTGGTCTTTCGAATCCTATAGTTCCATAAACAATACTGGCTGTCAGATAACAATCTGTTGATCAGTAACATAAAAAGTTTCTGAGACAATCTAAGCCAGGGGTCCTCAAACTACGACCCGTGGGCCAGCTGAGGACGTTTATCCCCCCTAACCAGGACTATGAAGTTTCTTTATTTAAAGGCCCACAAAACAAAGTTTTGTTTTTACTACAGTCTGGCCTTCCAACAGTCTGAGGGACAGCGAACTGGCCCCCTATTTAAAAGGTTTGAGGATCCCTGAATTCTAAGCCATAGAATTCAATAATAGGTTGCAACTCCACCTCTAAGACCACTACTCAGTTCTACTTCTAAGCTATAAATTAGCATATCAGGGACATGAAGCACCTGCTCTTTCTTTTTCCTATAAATTTATCTTCTTGCTTCTGGTTCTTTGTTAAATTCTTTTGGAACTTAGCTGTTTTATTTGGCACTACAATTACAATAAACTTTGCCCCTTGACTTGGAGATGGGTTTGAACCTGAAAAATTTTTTGAGACACCTTGCAACACTACTCTGGGACTCCAGCCTTTCTGAGTTCTCCTTTGAATCCCAACACAATAACATCTACACACAGCTGAAATGAGGACCACTAGTTAATCCATGTTCTTTCCCTTAGTGCTCCAGACGCTTGAGTAATTGATCCATTAAAAATAATAATAATAACAAACCATGATCATAACTTGATGCTTGATTCTTTTGTTTTCACCTCTTGGAGAAGAGTTAGTTATTAAATGTTGAGTGTCAGTCAATAAATATTTATTCAGTACCTACTATGTGTCGGGCACTGTGCTAAGTGATGAAAATACAAAGGCAAAGTCTTTGTTTTAAATGAGCTCACAATCCAATGGGAAAGACAACAAGCAAATAAAATATGTACAAATGCTGTACAAGAACTGAGTATCATAAAAAAAAACTTCCTATAATACATGGGGTTTTAGCAGGGACTTGAAGGAAGCCACAGAAGCCAGGATGCAGAAATGAGAAGGGAGAGCATTCCAGGAACACTAGTGAAACTGCTTGAGTTTCTTGTGCAAGGAACAAGGAAGCCAGTGTCACTGAATTGCAGGCTATGTGGAGGCAGGGAAGGAGGGCAGCAGAGAACAGGGAAAAGTATGAGAAGACTGAAAAGTTGGAGGGGAGGCAGAGGTTATGAAACACAAAAAAGTGAAGTCTCTATTTCTTCCTGAAGTGATAGGGAGGAAGGGGAAGATAGGATGATGGAGAAATGCAGAATGCAGTCTGTCAGTAGACAGAGACACCTAACCTGGTCACCCTCCTTAAATGGAGGTTCTGTGAAGAAACTTTTCCCATCCACTTGGAGAAAGGAGTTGTAGAGACATGAGGGTATACAAAACAAGGTCTCCCATTGCTTAAGCCTCTGTTACATAAATTTTCAAGCAAATTTTTTTTTTAATTGTGGCTTTCTTTCAAAGTATTCCCTATAAGTGGCAAAGTCTTTTAGTTGCTCCTGTTTGTGGATACCATGTGTTTATTGCATAAATCTACAAGACATTGTTAAATTCCCAGAAGAGATTTCCAGTCACTCAAAGAAGCTTGACCTGACCATCTACCTGATGTGGGTGTGGTCCCTTCAAGAATTGACTTATTCCTTTCTTTCTGATTCCCAACCCCTCCTCATTAATCAATCATTAATCAATCAAGTACCTTTTGATTCACAAATCCTGGTCCCTTTGAATTCCAATAGAAGATCAGGGCCTGTCCCAGCCCCACCCAGATCTGAGCCAATTTGGGACTCCACCCACAGACCCCTCTAGCTAAATCTCCCATTATAAAAGGGCCAAGCTGGGACTCCCTCTTTGCAGAGGTCCCAAACATGCCAGCCTTATCCCTGGTAAGTCAGGACACTCTGTCCACTGGAACTCTATTTCTGGTGTCCTTCTTATCTCTACCTTCACCTATTTCCTTAACTATACTTATATATAACCTTACTTCCAAACCTCATAATAAATCTCTTATCAATCTAGCTTTTGGGCCCTATAAATTCTTTTATAGGGGACCCTCGCACCACCACTAGACTTCATTTAACTCAGTATCTTTGCACCAAACCCAAGGGGGTTGCAGGGGAGCTCTATTCGACCCCTATAGAATTGGGGAAGCTTTGAACTTGTGTTGTGATCGGATGGGTCAACCTCCTTTCTCCATTTGTAGAGATTCATTCTCCTTTAAGCTGTCTTTTAAGGCGGAGACACATTGGGTTTGAGAAAAATACCTCAATCTCAACACCTGAACTCCAAATGGATTAGCTGAATCCCAGTCTCTCTCCACCCCCAACTCTCTGGACAGGTCCATCCTTTAAAGTGCTTTTTTTTTTTTTTTCCCCCACGAATCCTAGCACTGATTAACACTTGTTCCCTCAGGCAAAAAGCGGGGATCCAAAACACACCCAGCATGCTTGTCTCTTTTAAAGCTTAAAAACTCAACCTAATGAAACCTAGGACCCACCCACCTCTCCAATTTTTTCCGAGGTCCAAAACTTGATGTTTCTTCCACTCTGCTGCTAACGCCTGTTGGTTTCCCTTTAACTCTCTACCCTGAGACTCTCAGCTCTTCTCAGGGCAACTTCTGCCTCCTGGAAAAAACACTCGGTGCAGAGACGCCTTTTAATAGAAATCCCCATAAGTGCCGCGGAAACTGTCTGAGGAGACCCCAGTCTCTGTCCTGAGCTCGAGCAGGAGGAACACTAGAGAAACTACATCAGCGAACACTACAGGGGTGAACTGGCCTCCGGCATCCTGCTCCCTGGTGGGGAATTGGGGTCTGGCCCTATTTCCCCTTTTATCCCAGGACAGTCCGAACACTTCAGGGGCCAATAAACTGGATTGGCAGTGCTGAAATACTTTGCACTTCCTCTGACCCCTTCCACCCCTTCCACCCCTCCCCACTAAGAGTGCGGAAAGCAGGAGGGAAGGTTTAGGATCTTTACTTATTGAGGAACCAACTCTTATTTTTTAAAGAAAGGCAGCACAGATTTCTAAGAGCTTAAACTACATTCTTGACTAGCTATCAAGGCCTCCTGCCTACCCTGACTTCTTAGTCCACATCCTTTAATCCCTACCCTAGGAGAAATTAGCTTTCCTGGAAATCAAGAGTGAAAGGGCTAAACGCTAGGCTACTTAATACTTTTTTACTATAGACAAATAATCTTTTGCTCCTACTTCTCTTTGATAGATGGGCCATCAGCATTCTTACAGGCAGCCCACAGAAGGGACCTGATGCATTTCCTGCCAACTGCTCCATTCCCGAATGTCACCATCTCCACCCTGGATGACATCCCAGTTTTCACTTGCTTCCGAGATCTGGGCTTCAAATTTTGGATTATCAACTGCCCTTCAGCCTGGAGAACATGGGACAACTGACTGGGACAAACGCCCCTTAGATGCCCTGCTGCCATCCCCAAACCCCACACCTCACCTCCGGGCACAAACCCCCAAATCTATACAACCCTTGCCAGCTAGAAGCAGTTAAGAGGAGATTGTTGCCCCTGTTCCCACATGCATTTGGAGGTGATTGCTTGAGGTGAGCATGAAGAGGGGAACCCTGAACTTGGAAAATTCTTGAAGGAGAAAATCTTCAATTCTGACTCAATAAGAGACTTTGCCTCTTGTCTTCTTAAATGAATTTAAGTTTCAACAGCTTGAGAGGGGGAAATGATGTGGGTGTGGTCCCTTTAAGAATTGACTTATTCCTTTCTTTGATTCCCAGCCCCTGCTAGTTAATATAATTATCAATCAAGAATCTTTTGATTCACAAATCCTGGTCCCTTTGAATTTCAATAGAAGATCCGGGCCTGGGACAGGCCCACCTGGATCTGAGCCAACTTGGGACTACACCCACAGGCCCCTCTAGCTAAATCTCCTATTATAAAAGAACCAAGCTGGGACCCCCTCTTTGCAGAGGTCTCAAACATGCCAGCCTTACGCCTGGCATGTCAGGACACTCTGTCCACTGGAACCTTATTTTGTAATGCCAGAGAAAGTGAGCAAGACAGAGATTAGAGACCAATTTAATAGTTTATTAAATGGAGAGATGTATTGGGACCAAATGGATCCATGAGGTCCCAGGGCTGGACAAGAATATCATCTCAAAGAATCCAGCATTGAGCATTAGACAGCAAGACTCTTTTATAGGATAATAAGAACAATGACATAATGGGGAAGGTACCTGGATGGGGATAACCTAATGTCACCTAGGATGACACAATGGAGGGAGGTACTGGAGAGGTTACTGATATTCTAATGACATCTAAAATTGATAAACCTTTATCCTGTCAAACATTAACAAGGAATGATTATAACCGATATAAATAATATATCCGATATTATATAAATATATAATTATATAAATAACCAATTAAAAAAAACCGATATAAAACCTTTCTCATCAACCATTTAAGAAGGAATGATTATAGCCTGGGGTTTTGGGGCAGAGCAACTAAGCAACCTTTATTTCATCAAACATTAAGAGGGAAAGGTTATAACCTAAGGTAGAGTAACTAAATAGGACAATTAGGGAAACTAGGTCAGGACATCAAAAGGGAACTATGGCACAACAATTTCCAGTGTCCTTATCTCTACCATCACCTATTTCTTTAACTATACTTTAACCTCCAAACCCCATAATAAATCTTTTATCACTCTAGCTTTTTGGGTCTATAAATTCTTTTATAGGGGACCCTCGCACCGCCACTAGACTTCTTTTAACTGGGTATCCTTGTGCCAAACCCAAGGGGGTTGCAGGGGAGTTCTATTTTGACTCTCTGTACCCCAAATCTGCCACTAGATCTCAAACTCTAATTTTATTTAGGTACCCCATATCTAGACCTCATCACACCCAAGAAAGACCAAGTGGATGAAGAATGCCTATTGTCTGGATTTCAACATTTAAATGAATGAATAACCTATAAAACTTGTCTAATAGTGTGAATATCTGGGACAAACAATACAAAAGGACAATGAATTGAACCCAAACTTGAAAACGAGAATAGTAGGTTATATTGCTTTAGAGAAATAACAAAATTCTTTTATTGACCCTAAGCTTCCCATGAAAGCAATAGATCACCTTTACAATAAACACATTTTATTAGTATTGCTATATGACAATGAGACTGAGAAGAGTTAATGATAAATTATATACAGAAGAAAATGGAAAGTGATGGGCATGAAAGAAGTCTAACATACAAAATGCCTCAAAAGTCTTAGTGCACTTTTGATTGTTAAAATGCATATAATCAACAACTCCACAAAAATGACTAAGGCAAAGAATGTCATCAAATTGAAAGAGAAATAGGCTGGCCCTGTGGTGAGGGAGAAGAAAAATTGATGAGGTTTAGATTTAGAGAATCAAAATGAAATTAGGGTTTCTGGTGGTCAGGGAATTAAATGATAAAGTCTAGTTACAGGTTCTGAGTTCAGTGAGCCAAATGGAGAGTTTTGGCTCCCATGCAACCCCTTGGGATTCGGTGCAAGGGTAGGGAGTTTTGAGGACTCCCTTCTGGCAGCACAGAAGTTCTCTGTAAAGGAATTCACAGACCCAAAAACCTAGATTGATAAAAGAGGTTTATTAAGGGGATTGGAAGTAAGGTTAAAGTCTGGTTAGGGAAATAGGTGAGGGTAAAGAGAATATGGCTCTGGAAAGAGTATTCCAGTGGGCAGAGACCCTTGGCATGCCAAGCATAGCATAGCATGGCATGTTTGGAACCTCTGCAAAGAGAGAATTTTAGTTTGGCTCTTTTATAATAGAGGGCTTTGGCTACAAGCTGAAGGGGGCTCGTGGGTTGAGTCCCAAGTTGGCTGGGTTTCAGCTTTGAGCTAGAATTTGAATTGAATTCAATGAGTTTCAGGACTGAGCCAACCCCACCCAGACAACAAGGAAACTGTCCCTCACTGAGGCAGAGTTGGAGATTTTCTCCTTCAAGGATTTTCAGAGTTGCGGGGTCCCCTCTTCATTCCCCCCTCAAGCAGTCAAAACTTAAATTCATTTAAGAGAAAAAGGACTTAGGACAGTGTCCCTTTTTGAGGCAAAGTTGAAGGAGCTTTTCTCCTTCAAGGATTTTCAGACTTTCGGGATCCCCTCTTCAAGATGACAAAGGACCAGAGTAGCACTCTATCCATTATGGCATTCCCCTGTCACTTACCTGTGTGATCTTGAGGATACTTCACCTCTCTGGACCTCAGTTTCCTCATCTATAAAATAAGAGGGTTGGATGAAGTGACCTAAGATACCTTCTACCTCTAAAGCTATGTTTATAGGATCTCACAGTGCTCTCTTTCATGCAATGTGTGCCATCTAAATTGGATCTTTTGCCCCCTTTTCTTTCATTGTACTTACCTTATCTTTGGTTTTGCTCATGCAGTTTCTCATATCTGAAATGGACTCTTCCCTCCCTGCCCCAAACTCATCTCTATTCACTCTATTTACAAGGTCCAACTCAAGTGAAAACTTCACTGTGAATTATGATTCTTTCCCCTTTGTTCTACCTCTTCTTCAACCACAAGGGAAAACAATCCCTCCCACCTCATATCTTTTCATAAGACTTTTCCTGAATCTCTATTTTGGTCTTAACTTACTCTTCCTTTGTGCCATAGTCATTTGTGTATATATTTTCATCCTGCCTCTGGATTAAATGAAGAAATTTTGAGTGAAGGAGCTAGGTTATACTTAACTATTTTTGTAACCCCTAAAACTAACACAGTTCCTTGCACATAATAATAATAACTGATATTTATATAGCATCTTACGATTAACAAAGCACTTTTTCTCATTTGAGAAATTTCTCATTTAGAGAAATAACAAAATTCTTTTATTGATCCTAAGCTTCCCATGAAAGCAACAGATCACCTTTACAATAGACACATTTTACTAGTATTGCTACTATCATAAATGCTAAATCACAAATTACAATTTTTTATTCTCAATTTACAACTGAGTCTCAGAAACTGTGATTTGTCCAAATTAATCATTATCATTCTCTTTAACATAATTGTGAATTAGTATTATGATTTGTTTTTTAACCCACTCATTATTTAACAATTCATTGTTAAGACTTCCTTTAGGCCTATGTCTTTGTGTTCCCTAAGTCTATATGTTCCCTAAAGGGATTGCTATTTTTATTTTGCAAAGGATATGTTTACTATTTTTGTCTTTTTATATTTATTTGAATATCCCTGTGCCATAACATATAGTCAGTTTTTATAAAAGTTCTCTGTGGTGCTGAGAAATACATACATACATATATATATATATATTTTTTTTTTTTAACAATTCTGTTTGGAAGATGCCAAGTCTTTTAGCTCTAGTTTGTCCAGCAATTTGTTCAGTTCTATATTTTTCTTTGTTTATCTTTCTGTTATATTTATCCCAAACTAAGAGAAGTACATTAAAATCTTCTGCCACTATTGTGTTACTATGTCTGCTTATAGATTTTTTTAGAAATTTAGATGTATAATTTGCACATTTGAAGCATGTGATTTTAATATTGATATTGATTTTTCATATATGATTCCTTTCAGCATAATGTAATTTCCTTGTCTAACTCTTTTTATGGATGCTGTGAATGTTTGTTTTTGATTTCTATGATAGAAACTCCCATGTTGTTTTTTTTTTTATCCATTCCCTTATATTTATTATATGTATGTCCTTTTTTTAATATGTGTTTCTTGTAAGCAACAAGTGTTCAAAGAGAGATGATGAGGTGTGAGACCAGAAATGGTCCTCCGAGAGGAGTTGGGAAGCGAAAGAATTTACTAACTCCCAGAGGCTATGGCAAAGAGGAGACTTTATTGTTTAAGGAAAACACCAAGAGGCATTCTCTTAGTGGACATATCTTTCTCAACAAGAGAGATCTGCAAAGAATCATTTTTAGAAGACCTATTTTATATGTAAGTCTAGGGGAAGTTTGATAATTCTCAATTGAATGTGAAATCTTTCCTAGGATTGTGATTTCCTGATAAGCTCAATAGGAGCTTGATTTGCTCTTGAATGGCACAGCTTATCGAACTCTGAGAGCATGTGAGACCATTTGGAGTTATAGATCAAAGGGGACATGGTTTCTGTGATTTTAAATAATTTTACAGCATTACTCAGGTCATACAGAGTTCATCTAGGTCAGAGAGAACCACATTTTCACTAAATATGAGTAATGTTTTGTCACTTTAGATTAGGATCTCTTTGTAAGCAAAGCAAGGTAATAGGAACTTTGCCACAGCATGTGGTTTAGTCCAAGGATTCAGAGGACTCAGAGGAAGAATCAGTTAAAACAGGAGCTACCAGATGCCTTCCTCAAGGGAAGGGGGCAGACTGGTGGAGAGCCTTGGAGAGTTCATCAGAGGAATTAATATCCTAGTATCTCTAACTCTTCCCCCTAGGCAGTATCCACTCCCCAACTCCACATTCCTTTTGACTTGTCCCAAGTATGATTTGTAGTGCTTGTTTTAAAATTCATTTAGGCCCTCAAGATAGAAATTCCTTCTTTGAATTGATGACCATATGTTGTCAATTATGAAATCTGTTTACTGAGATACAATTTGACACAATAACCCTGTATTAATGTTATAGTTATATTGAGCAGTAGATGGAAATCTTTCTAGTAGCCTAACTCCTAAATCTTGTCAGGGGTAATCCCTTCTATTATGTTCTTTTACATCAATAAGTCAGCCAAGGGACAGCTAGATGCTGCAGTGGATAGAGCAACGAACCTGAGTTCAAATTTGGCTTCAGACACTTAATATTTCCTAGATGTATGTGACCCTGGGCAAGTCATTTAACCCTAGTTGCCTCAGCAAAACAAAATAAAACCAAAAAAAAGACACAAAAAAATCACAAAAAATAAAAACAAAACAAAAATAATAAGTCAATCAATTAGATTTTTAAAATATTTTTACTAATATAGTTGTTATACACTGAATTTGTGATCTGTCAATACAGTGTTGAAGAGTGAGTGACCAGAACCCAGACCATCAGTGAATTGACCCCAAAGTCAAGATTGTATATCTGATAAGAGCAACCATCTGTTATACCATTTTCAAAATCAAATTTGGTGTGCTTCATGCTTTGTAGAAGCTGGTTTAAGTTTGAGTTTGGTACTGGGGCAAATGATCTTCAGTATTGGGGGGGAAGCTCTCTCTGTAAATTTCCTATTACATAAGATTATGCAAAGGATAATAAAGGATGTTAAATGATTAAATGAGATTTGGAAACTAAGTGCTATTGACCGATATTGGAAAGAACACATGAAATAGGGGCTTAAGTCAATAGTATTAGAAAAAGACATGGTAACCCCTCAGGGGTACATCCTGACAGCTATGAGGGGGAGATGTGGCCTTGTCAAGGTATCTGACTAGTCAGTGAAAGTGGGATTTGGGTTAGTTCCTTTAAGGAATGTGCCATATACACATTTATATAGCCTTCTATTATTTAAAAAAAATGTCTTCACTTCTCAGGGCCTCAATTTTAAATTCATTTAATCATACATGAGACTAAATGAACTCAAAATTCTTTCCAGATCCAAGTCTTTGTCCATAGAATCACAGATTTAGAGTTTGAAGGGACCTTAGAGATTGTCACTTCTAAATCTGATTTCACAGATAATTAAACTGAGGACCAGAAAGGTTAAGTAATTTTACCTAAAGTCATCCAAATAGGAAGTAGCAGAACCTAGATTCAAATCTAGGTTCTTTGTGTGGGGAATAGAGATAAGGTGAAGAACTTAAGGAATGTATGAATTCTTTTTCTGTATTTTATTATTTCTATGTTTCTCCTATGACCTGTATAATATGTGCAGGCTCAGATCTACTTGAGCCTTGGCCAGCTAGAAACATATTTACTTAACCTGAGCTGATGACATGTATTAGTATTTGACATTCATCGATATTTCGTCTATTAGCTGGACCACTGTCTGCTTGATTAAGCCTGAAGGCCTGACTTTCTGTTTCCTAGAAATCAGGAGATTTCAGGGAAACAGAAACCTTCCATTCCAATCTCTCCAAATAGCAACAACTAATTACATGCCTCCCCTTCCCCTTCTCAATGCTCTCTTACTTGTGATGTAATTTCTTGTATAAAAGCTGTATATCTTTACTACTTCTTTAGCCCTCCTACCGCCAGCTTTCTCTTTCTTATCTCGTGATGGGACGGCTCATCCTCCAGAGGTTTTCAATAAACAACTTTTCTGTCTTCTACTGAGGGATCTCTGAGTAGTCATTTTGGGTAAGGGTCTTCTACATCCCTCACATTTGCCTCCAAATTCTTAAGTTTCTCCCAATTTTGAAGGTCAGCTAGTCAGTCAATAAACATTGATTAAACACATATTATGTGCAGGCACTATGCTAACTGTTGGGGATTCAGAAAAGGCAAAAGGAAATCTCTTCTATCAAGGAACTTACAGTTTAATGAGACTATATATAATCAATTATACACAACTAAGTAGGTGCCCTCTAGCTCTAATGTTCTAGCTCTAAGGCCCCTCCCAGCCCTGACATCCTGGGTTCTAAGGGTCCTCCCCGTTCTGACATTCTAGAATTGGAGGGAGTGGAGAAGCAGGCAGGGGAGAAAAGGAAAACAGCTATCAGTGGACCCTGTTAGGGGGGAAAAAAAGTTTCTACAACCAGTCTAGACACTCTCTAAGTGACCTTTTTAATACTTTCCTTCCCAAGTTTACCTTATAACTCCATAGTGATTATCTTTGTTTATTTTCCTAGCACTAAATGTCTTAGCCACTCCATGATTTATGTTTTTATTGTCATTTTAGCATAAATCAATGGCTCTCTAATTGCACCATCTGCACTTCAGAGCTACACTCAGTAGAAAAGATGAACTCAAATGAGATGTTGATCCTGCCCTGGACACCAGATGGCAGCAAAATGCTACATTGGATGGCTGGGTCAACAGTCAACAAGATGCCATCAGCGTTCATTGCTTTCTATGAAGTACAGAAGAACCCAAAGATGTATGTCAAAAAGGGAGAGTGTCCAAAATGGGAGGGCCCTTACAGGTCTCCTGGTTTCATAATAACAGTTCACATCATATAGTATTTCTTAAGGTTAATGAGGAAGCATGGGATAATGTAATTATTTTCCATGCTCTCTCCTCATCTGTGAATTCTTTCTTGGGAAGCCATGAGCTTGCCCCAGAGTAACAGAGTACTGATCTCAAGGGCTGTCTGATTAACCAATCAGGAGAGGAAGATGAGTCACATCCCACTTTGTAGGATAGCCAGGTATAGGGCTTGTTTCCAAAACAATCACATCTACTCTTGTTCCTCAATATTCTCCCACTCTGTTCCCTCCTTCTGCTTTGCAAACTCAAACCTTCCCCTTTCTTGGCTAGGTTTAGATCTTTGGGATTCTCAGGATTTCATAGCAATAACTGAGCAGGTGCAACGGAAAAAAAAATCTGTTTATATGTAATCTCTATTCCCACATCACCTTGTGGTTATCCTGAATTTCTATGCTCTGGGACAGTAACCAGTGACAAGAGCCCTGCCTCCCTTCTTTTGATTGTTGGCAAAGTCAGAGAGATGAACAAACTAGAATTGGTTGAAATCTGCCACGTGGAAGATCTAATTAGATTAATTTTGTTCCAAAGCCCACCTGTCTTCCAGCTGTTGAAGGCATTATTCTTCTAGGCACCCAGTATCTGGCTTTCCAGAACTCCCATATGCAATCAGTTGCCGAAGCATGTGTCCCCATATCTTTCTCATTTTTTCTCTTCTCTTTACTCATATAACCACCACCCAGGTTCAGGCCCTCTTCATTTCTTATCTGTGCTATTAAAATAACAGTTTAATTTATCTCCCTGCCTCAACTCCCTCCCTCTTCCAATCAATCTTCCCTACAAATATCAAAATAAGTCACCACCATTACTACCATGTCTACTCAGCAAAATTCATCGGCTCCCAATTACCTCCAAGATCAAATTTATTTCATCTTTATCATATCATTTTTTACTTTAATTTTTATGTCTACTTTATAATATATATGTTTAGTAGTATACTTATAGGGTAGGCAGAACAGTAATTAAAATATTGAATTTGGAGGCAAGAAGACCTGAGTTCAAATTCCACCCAAGACATTTACTAATTATGTGACTGTAGTCAAGTGATTTAACTTCTTTCAACCTAAGTTTTCATATCTATGAAATGTAAATAATAATAGCTTTTACCTTACAAGGTTATTATGAAAATCAATATGTAAAGCACTTTACAAATCTTAAGATGATAGATAAATGCTAGCAACTATTATTATATGATTTATAAATAAGTAAATATACACATGTTGAAAGGGTGTTCCACTAATTCAGTTTCAAATGATCAAAGATGGGCAGAAGCAGCTACACCCAAAGAAAGAACACTGGGAAATGAATATAAACTGCTTACATTTTTGTTTTTCTTCCCGGATTATTTATAACTTCTGAATTAAATTCTCCCTGTGCAACAAGAAAACTGTTCGGTTCTGCACACATATATTGTATCCAGGATATACTGTAACCTATTCAACATGTAAAGGATTGCTTGCCATCTGGGGGAGGGGGTGGAGGGAGGGAGGGGAAAAATCGGAACAGAAGTGAATGCAAGGAATAATGTTGTAAAAATTACCCTGTATGAGTTCTATCAATAAAAAGTTATTTTAAAAAAAAAGGGGGTGCTCCAAATATTTTTACTGATGGGGTATAAAATCAAAAAAGTTTGGAGGCAATTGGTGTATATAATTTCCAAGGTAGGATTCAGGAAGATCTGGGTTATTTAGTCACTGACACTAGCTGAGCAGTTTCCAGGGCATCATTGTATGTAGCTTAGGTTCATAGAGTAGGCAAGTCAATCAGGTTTAGATGTGCTTGATTCCCATTCTGGGTATTTTCCGCTATAATAAAATTCAGATCTTTTGAATATTCTTAAGGTTATCAAAACACTTTTCTTACAACCTTATAGGGAAAATATCATTAATTATCTTTTACAGATGAAGGAACTCATTTTAAATTTTTTTTTTTTTAATTTTTTATTTAATAATTACATTATATTGACACTCATTTCTGTTCCGATTTTTTTCCCCTCCCTCCCTCCACCCCCTCCCCTAGATGGCAAGCAGTCCTTTATATGTTGGATATGTTGCAGTATATCCTAGATACAATATATGTTTGCAGAACCGAACAGTTCTCTTGTTGCGTAGGGAGAATTGGATTCAGAAGGTATAAATAATCCGGGAAGAAAAACAAAAATGCAGATAGTTCACATTCGTTTCCCAGTGTTCTTTCTTTGGGTGTAGCTACTTTTGTCCGTCATTTATCAATTGAAACTCAGGTCTCTTTGTCAAAGAAATCCACTTCCATCAAAATATGTCCTCATACAATATCGTTGTCGAAGTGTATAATGATCTCCTAATTCTGCTCATTTCACTCTGCATTGTTTCATACAAGTCTTCTCAGTTTTCTCTGAAACTGTCCCTTTCATAATTTCTTAGATCTTTCTGCCACATTGATATACCATAAATGTACTATAGTTCAGCAGTTTCCCAATCTTTGCAGTTTCTAATTTTTGTCTCTACAAAAGTGGTAGACATTTTTATATATCTCTAGTTAGATTTCATTTTGATCGGTACTAATCTCTCCCTTACTATATTCTCCCTCAACTGAGTAGATGCCCATCAATTGGAGAATGGCTGAATAAATTGCGGTATATGAATATTATGGAATATTATTGTTCAATAAGAAATGACCAGCAGGATGATTTCAGAGAGGCCTGGAAAGACTGACACGAATTAATGCTGAGTGAAACGAGCAGGACCAGGAGATCATGATATACTTCAACAACAATACTATATGATGATCAATTCTGATGGACCTGGCCATCTTCCGTAATGAGATGAACCAAATCAGTTCCAATGGAGCAGTAATGAACTGAACCAGCTATGCCCAGCAAAAGAATTCTGGGAGATGACTAAGAACCATTACATTGAATTCCCAATCCCTATATTTTTGCTTGCCGGCATTTTGGATTTCCTACACAGGTTAATTGTACAATATTTCAGAGTCCAATTCTTTTTGTACAGCAAAATAACGGTTTGGTCATGTATACTTATTTTATATTTAATTTATACTTTAATATATTTAACATCTACTGGTCATCCTGCCATCTAAGGGAGGAGGTGGGGGGAAGGAGAGGGAAAATTGGAACAAAAGTTTTGGCCATTGTCAATGCTATAAAATTACCCATGCATATAACTTGTAAATAAAAAGCTATTTTAAAAAAAAACTATATTCTCCTAATTTTCCCTTTACTGTTATCCCCCTTTCCTTCTTATTTCTTTACTGTATGAAATGTATTTCATGTGTGCGTGTCTGTATGTGTGTATTCTTCTCTCCTTTGACCAGACCAGATTACAAGGTTCAAGTGTCAATTGCTTTTCCTCCTCGATTATGTAAGATAATTTTCCTACTGTTGCCAGGAATCTTTTTCCCCTCTCTTTCCACTCTTCTTTAAGATTATCAACATGGTTTTCTTGGTTATTTTTTCCTTTCTCATTTTCCCCTTTTGATATGATTTTTTTCTTGTGCAGCATGATAAATGTGGAGATATATTTAGAAGAACTGCACATGTTTAATCTATATTGGATTCCTTGCTGCTGAGAGGAAAGGGAGGGAGGAAAGGAGGAAGAAAAATTTGGAACACAAGTTTTGCAAAAGTGAATGTTAACAACTATCTTTGCATGTATTTTGAAAAATAAAAACTAATTTTTTAAAGATTATCAACATTATAGCGGCAGCTAGATGGCACAGTTTATAGAGTACTGACCTGTCAGTTACCAGCTGAGTTCAAATTTAGTCTCAGATAGTTAACACTTCTTAGCTGTGTGACTTAATCCCAATTGCTTCACAAAAACAAAACAAAACAAAAAACAAAAGCAAAAAACAAACAAAAGAACAACAACAAAAAGATCATCGGCATATAACAGAATCATGTCCAGTTCTTCTATCTAATTATATGCAAGATAGGATTTCCCCAGTCCCTGGGGACTGTGATCCACAGAGGAGACATATATGTCATCTCTCCATATTAAAACATAAGCAAATTATTCTAGTTTAATCCATTATGATTGCTCATTCAGGTTCATTTGACTCTTGTGCTTGTACTTCAAAGTTTCAACATAATTCTGGTCTTTTCATTAAAAATCTATTTTTCCTTTTCTAGGATTATGCTCAATTTTTCTGGGTAAGTTATTCTTGGCTATAAGCCTATATATTCTTTGCCTTCTGGAATATTGTATTCCAATTCCTCCACTCCTTTTTAGTGTAGCTGCTAAATCATGTGTGATCTTGACTATGGTTTCTTAGTAATTGAATTCTTTCTTTCTGGCAGTTTATGGTATTTCTTTCTCCTCCACAAGTCTGAGAGATAAACTATTCTATGTTCCTCTAATTTATTTATAGTCTCGTTCTTTATGCCTAGGTCATAGACCCATTTTGATCTTATCTTGGTATATGGTGTTAAGTGTGGGTCCATGCCTAATTTCTGCCATACTAATTTCCAATTATCCCAGCAGTTTTTATCAAATATTGAATTCTTTTCCCAGAAGTTAGGGGCTTTGGGTTTGTCAAACACTAGATTGCTATAATTGACTATTCTGTCTTGTGAGCCTAGCCTTTTCCACTGATCCACTAATCTATTTCTTAGCCAATACCAAATGGTTTTGGTGACTGCTGCTTTATAATATAATTTTAGATCAGGTACAGCTAGGCCACCTTCATTTGATTTTTTTTTCATTAGTTCCCTTGAGATTCTCGACTTTTTATTGTTCCATATGAATTTTGTTGTTATTTTTTCTAGATCAATAAAATATTTTCTTGGAAGTCTGATTGGTATAGCACTAAATAAATAGATTAGTTTAGGGAGTATTGTCATCTTTATTATGTTCGCTCGGCCAATCCAAGAGCACTTAATATTTTTCCAATTATTTAAGTCTGACTTTATTTGTGTGGAGACTTTTTTATAATTTTGCTCATATAATTCCTGACTTTCCTTTGGTAGATAGATTCCCAAATATTTTATGGTATCAACAGTTATTCTGAATGGAATTTCTCTTTGTATCTCTTGCTGTTGGGTTTTGTTGGTGATGTATAAAAATGCTGAGGATTTATGGGGATTTATTTTGTAGCCAGCTACTTTGCTAAAATTATGAATTATTTCCAATAGCTTTTTGGTAGAATCTCTGGGGTTCTCTAGGTATACCATCATATCATCTGCAAAGAGTGATAGTTTGGTTTCCTCATTGCCTACTCTAATTCCTTTTATATCTTTCTCGACTCTTATTGCCGAGGCTAGTGTTTCTAATACGATATTAAATAATAATGGTGATAGTGGGCAACCTTGCTTCACTCCAGATCTTACTGGGAAGGGTTCCAGTTTTTCCCCATTGCATGTGATGCTTACTGATGGTTTTAAATATATGCTCCTGACTATTTTAAGGAAAAGTCCATTTATTCCTATGCTCTCAAGTGTTTTTATTAGGAATGGATGTTGGATTTTATCAAATGCTTTTTCTGCATCTATTGAGATGATCATGTGGTTTTTGTTTGTTTGGTTATTGATATAGTCAATTATGTTAATAGTTTTCCTAATATTGAACCAGCCCTGCATTCCTGGTATAAATCCTACTTGGTCATAGTGTATTATCCTGGTGACAATTTTCTGTAATCTTTTTGCTAATATTTTATTTAAGATTTTAGCATCAATATTCATTAGGGAGATTGGTCTATAATTTTCTTTCTCTGTTTTCAGCCTACCTGGTTTAGGTATCAGTACCATATCTGTGTCATAAAAGGAGTTTGGTAGGACTCCTTCAATCCCTATTTTTTCAAATAGTTTATATAACATTGGAGTTAATTGTTCTTTAAATGTTTGGTAGAATTCACATGTAAATCCATCTGGTCCTGGGGATTTTTTCTTAGGGAGTTGATTGATAGTTTGTTCTATTTCTTTTTCTGAGATGGGACTGTTTAGGATATTTACTTCTTCCTCTGTTAGTTTGGGCAAGCTGTATTTTTGGAGGTATTTTTCTATTTCATTTAAGTTGTCGAATTTATTGGCATAAAGTTGGGCAAAGTAACTCCTAATTATTGCTCTAATTTCCTCTTCGTTAGTGGTGAGTTCTCCCTTTTCATTTTTAAGACTAACAATTTGATTTTCCTCTTTCCTTTTTTTAATCAGATTTACTAAGGGTTTGTCTATTTTGTTGGTTTTTTCATAGAACCAACTCTTAGTTTTATTAATCAATTCAATAGTTTTTTTACTTTCAATTTTATTGATCTCACCTTTTACTTTTAGAATTTCAAGTTTAGTGTTTGACTGGGGGTTTTTAATTTGTTCCTTTTCTAGCATTTTTAATTGCAAACCCAATTCATTGACCTTCTCTTTCTCTATTTTATACAAATAGGCCTCTAGAGATATGAAATTTCCCCTTATTACCGCTTTGGCTGCATCCCATACATTTTGGTATGATGTCTCATTATTATCGTTTTCTTGGGTGAAGTTATTAATTATGTCTATGATTTGCTGTTTTACCCAATCATTCTTTAGTATGAGATTATTTAGTTTCCAATTATTTTTTGGTCTACTTCCCCCTGCTTTTTTGTTGAATGTAATTTTCATTGCATCGTGGTCTGAAAAGGATGCATTTACTATTTCTGCCTTACTACATTTGAGTTTGAGGTTTTTATGTCCTAATATATGGTCAATTTTTGTATAGGTTCCATGAACTGCTGAAAAGAAAGTGTATTCCTTTCTGTCTCCATTACATTTTCTCCAGAGATCTATCATATCTAGCTTTTCTAGTATTCTGTTTACCTCTTTGACTTCTTTCTTATTTATTTTCTGGTTTGATTTATCTAATTCTGAGAGTGCAAGGTTAAGATCTCCCACTATTATAGTTTTACTGTCTATTTCTTCTTGCAGCTCTCTTAGTTTCTCTTTTAAGAATTTAGATGCTACCCCACTTGGTGCATATATGTTTAATATAGATAGTGCTTCATTATCCATGCTACCCTTTAGCAAGATATAGTGTCCTTCCTTATCTCTTTTAATTAGGTCAATTTTTGCTTTAGCTTGATCTGAGATCAGGATGGCTACCCCTGCTTTTTTGACTTCACCTGAAGCATAGTAGATTTTGCTCCAACCTTTTACCTTTAACCTGCATGTATCTCCCCGCTTCAGGTGTGTTTCCTGTAAACAACATATTGTAGGATTCTGGCTTTTAATCCATTCTGCTAACCGCTTCCTCTTTATGGGGGAGTTTACCCCGTTCACATTTATGGTTAGAATGACCAATTCTGTATTACTTGCCATCTTGTTAACCCCGGTTTATGCTTTCCTCCCTTCTTTCCCCTTTCCCCCCTTCCAATTATTAAGCTTGTGAGCACCCCTTGTTTCTCACAGCCCTCCCTTTTTAGTGTCCCTCCCCCCGCCTTAGAGTTCCTCCCCCTATCTTACCTCTTTCCCTCCCAGTTCCCGTATTCCCTTCCGCTTAGCTTATTCCTTCCCTTTCCACTTTTCCCTTCTCACTTTTCAATGAGATGGGAGAAGTTTCACCATAGATTGAATATGTCTTAAGATTTTTCACTTAAAGCCAATTCTGAAGGCAGTAAGATACCCACTATATTCATCCCCCTCCATTCTTTCTCTCAGATATAATAGGTTTCCTATGCCTCTTCATGAGATGTACTACCCCCACTTTACCCTTTTTCTGGTACAATGTCCTTTCCACATCAATTTCTAGAACAAGGTATACATGTATTCTTTATGCATCTATATAGTCAAAATATAGTTCCCAAGATTAATCTTTACCTTTTTAGATTTCTCTTGAGTTCTATATTTGTAGATCAAACTTTTTGTTAAGTTCTGGTTTTTTCATCAGAAATAGATGAAATTCGCTTACTTCGTTGAATGTCCATCTTCTTCCTGGAAAAAGATGCTCATTCTCGCTGGGTAAGTTATTTTTGGTTGCATACCAAGTTCCTTAGCCTTTCGGAATATTATATTCCAGGCCCTTCGATCTTTTAATGTGGATGCTGCCAGATCCTGGGTGATCCTTATTGTGGCTCCTTGATACTTGAATTGGGTTTTTCTAGCCGCTTGCAATATTTTTTCTTTCATCTGAGGGTTCTGGCATTTGGCCACTATATTCCTTGGTGTTTTGATTTTAGGATCCCTTTCAGTGGGTGATCGATGAATCCTTTCAATGTTTATTTTTTCCTCTGTTCCTATGACTTCTGGGCAGTTCTCTTTGATAATTTCCTGGAAGACAGTGTCCAGGCTCTTTTTTTCATCATGTTTTTCTGGGAGTCCAATGATTCTCAGATTGTCTCTCCTGGATCTGTTTTCCAGGTCTGTTGTCTTTCCCAGAAGGTATTTCACATTTTTCTCCATTGTTTGATTTTTTTGGATTTGCTTGACTGATTCTTCTTGTCTCCTCGAGTCATTCAATTCCACTTGTTCAATTCTGATTTTCAGTGAAGTATTCTCTTCACTCACTTTTTTAAAATCTTTCTCTAATTGTCCAATTGAGTTCTTTTGTTCTGTGGAATTTTTTTCCATTTCGCCAATTTTGTTTTCCAGTTCACTAATCCTATTTTTCAAGGATTTTACTTCTTTATCCACTCTCTCTTTAACTGACTTCTCCAGGCTCTTTTGCCAAGCCTCCCTCTCCTTTTCCCAAGCTTCCTTCTCCTTTTGCCAAGCCTCACTCTGCTTTCCCCATTTTTCTTCTAGCTCCCTTGTGAGAGCCTTTTTAATCACTTCTATGAGGTTCATCTGTGCTGAGGAACAGACGATCTCCTCCTTTGGGGAATCACCTGGGGACTGCCTGTTTTTAGTCTCCTCAGGATTTAGAGTCTGCTCTCTATCTGTGTAGAAGCTGTCTAGGGTTAAAGTCCTCTTCAGCTTCTTGCTCATTCTGTCTATTAATCAGAGACAAACTACCAAAGAAAAACAGAAAAAACTGGAGTCTTTCTTTGGGGGGGGGGCTGGGTGTGTTATCGAGCTTCCTCTACAGACTGCAGGTGGCAGCAGTGAGGCACTAGCAGGACTGTGCTGCGCCTGCGCTCTGAGATCCCAAAGCGTGCTGAGTCACTGAGGGGGGGGAAGGGGGGGGGGGCCAGGTCCTGAGAGACTCCAGCTGTTTGCGGTTGTGTTCTTCAGCCCCGGTGTTTTTAGCTTCTCTGCTGGGCTGTTGACTTGCTGCAGGTTCCAAACCTGTAGCGAAGCTCTCCCCGCAGAGACAGCTGCGATCACTCCCCACCCCCTCTCCAGTCTGCTCCCGTGCTCTCACTGCCGCTGCCCGCCGCCTGCGCCCGATCTAAAACCGCCCCAGCCCTCCAGTAAAGACAGACCTTTCTTGGCGGATCTCAAGGATGGCTTCTCTTGGTAACTATTTGTGGGTTTTTTTCAGTCAAGCATTGATTCAGAGGCTTGTAATGAAGTGGATAGTGAGAGAAAGCGCGGAGCTTATGCAACTGTGAGCCTCCTCTCCGCCATCTTAACCGGAAGTCTCTTAAATTTTTTTTTTTTTTTTTTTTTCGGAAAAATCTGCTTTCTCTTTTTTCTACTCTCCCCCCATTGAGAAAAAGAGAAAAAAAAAAAAATTACAAACATGTATAGTTAAACAAAACAAATTTCCAGACTGACCATGTCCAAAAATGTATGTGTCATTTTATACTCTCTGATGTCTCTATTAGGAGATAGGTAGCCTGTTTCATCAGCAGTCCTCTGGAATTATGCTGATCAAGTTCCCAAGTCTTTCAGAGTTATTTGGCTTTATAATATAGTTATCTTTGTATCTTTTGTATCCTAATTCTGCTCATTTCACTCTGCATTGTTTCATACAAGTCTTCTCAGTTTTCTCTGAAACTGTCCCTTTCATAATTTCTTAGATCTTTCTGCCACATTGATATACCATAAATGTACTATAGTTCAGCAGTTTCCCAATCTTTGCAGTTTCTAATTTTTGTCTCTACAAAAGTGGTAGACATTTTTATATATCTCTAGTTAGATTTCATTTTGATCGGTACTAATCTCTCCCTTACTATATTCTCCTTCAACTGAGTAGATGCCCATCAATTGGAGAATGGCTGAATAAATTGCGGTATATGAATATTATGGAATATTATTGTTCAATAAGAAATGACCAGCAGGATGATTTCAGAGAGGCCTGGAAAGACTGACACGAATTGATGCTGAGTGAAACGAGCAGGACCAGGAGATCATTATATACTTCAACAACAATACTATATGATGATCAATTCTGATGGACCTGGCCATCTTCCGCAATGAGATGAACCAAATCAGTTCCAATGGAGCAGTAATGAACTGAACCAGCTATGCCCAGCAAAAGAATTCTGGGAGATGACTAAGAACCATTACATTGAATTCCCAATCCCTATATTTTTGCTTGCCGGCATTTTGGATTTCCTACACAGGTTAATTGTACAATATTTCAGAGTCCAATTCTTTTTGTACAGCAAAATAACGGTTTGGTCATGTATACTTATTTTATATTTAATTTATACTTTAATATATTTAACATCTACTGGTCATCCTGCCATCTAAGGGAGGAGGTGGGGGGAAGGAGAGGGAAAATTGGAACAAAAGTTTTGGCCATTGTCAATGCTATAAAATTACCCATGCATATAACTTGTAAATAAAAAGCTATTTTAAAAAAAAACTGTATTCTCCTTCTAATTTTCCCTTTACTGTTATCCCCCTTTCCTTCTTATTTCTTTACTGTATGAAATGTATTTCATGTGTGCGTGTCTGTATGTGTGTATTCTTCTCTCCTTTGACCAGACCAGATTACAAGGTTCAAGTGTCAATTGCTTTTCCTCCTCGATTATGTAAGATAATTTTCCTACTGTTGCCAGTAATCTTTTTCCCCTCTCTTTCCACTCTTCTTTAAGATTATCAACATGGTTTTCTTGGTTATTTTTTCCTTTCTCATTTTCCCCTTTTGATATGATTTTTTTCTTGTGCAGCATGATAAATGTGGAGATATATTTAGAAGAACTGCACATGTTTAATCTATATCGGATTCCTTGCTGATGAGAGGAAAGGGAGGGAGGAAAGGAGGAAGAAAAATTTGGAACACAAGTTTTGCAAAAGTGAATGTTAACAACTATCTTTGCATGTATTTTGAAAAATAAAAACTAATTTTTTAAAGATTATCAACATTAT
Organism: Antechinus flavipes; assembly: GCF_016432865.1. Taxonomy (NCBI): domain Eukaryota; kingdom Metazoa; phylum Chordata; class Mammalia; order Dasyuromorphia; family Dasyuridae; genus Antechinus; species Antechinus flavipes. Next base: position 585,500,652 of record NC_067400.1, read on the forward strand.
AGCGGCAGCTAGATGGCACAATTTATAGAGTACTGACCTGTCAGTTACCAGCTGAGTTCAAATTTAGTCTCAGATAGTTAACACTTCTTAGCTGTGTGACTTAATCCCAATTGCTTCACAAAAACAAAACAAAACAAAAAACAAAAGCAAAAAACAAACAAAAGAACAACAACAAAAAGATCATCAGCATATAACAGAATCATGTCCAGGTCTTCTATCTAATTATATGCAAGATAGGATTTCCCCAGTCCCTGGGGACTGTGATCCACAGAGGAGACATATATGTCATCTCTCCATATTAAAACATAAGCAAATTATTCTAGTTTAATCCATTATGATTGCTCATTCAGGTTTATTTGACTCTTGTGCTTGTACTTCAAAGTTTCAACATAATTCTGGTCTTTTCATTAAAAATCTATTTTTCCTTTTCTAGGATTATGCTCAATTTTTCTGGGTAAGTTATTCTTGGCTATAAGCCTATATATTCTTTGCCTTCTGGAATATTGTATTCCAATTCCTCCACTCCTTTTTAGTGTAGCTGCTAAATCATGTGTGATCTTGACTATGGTTTCTTAGTAATTGAATTCTTTCTTTCTGGCAGTTTATGGTATTTTTTTCTTTGACCTGGAGACTATGGATATTAGCTATAATGTTCCTGAGAGTCTTTGTCTGAGAGTTTCTTTCAGGAAGTGAGCAATGGATTCTCTCTAGTTTTACTTTGCCTTCTGGTTCTAAGAGGGTTACATCTATAAAATGAATTGGTCATACTTGTACTTCTTAACCTGAAAATTATATCATCAATTGTGCCCTGCCAAGTTTTAAGCCTTAAGTCACTCCTACACATGTGCTATTGAACACAAGTAAAAAAGAAATCACATCCATTTGAGTGCATTTGAAATTTATATTTCATAACTTCATTTGGGCCCTCACTGCTGCTAGCATCTCCTTAATAACTTACTTTCTCAATCAACATACTGCTTCTTCCAAATCTTTTTATCCCTCTTCAAATCTTCTATGATTCCTCCTCCCCTATGCCTAAGCTGAGAACTTTGCCTTATATTTTATTTTAAAATTTTAGACCATTCACCATGAGCTCTTTCTTCTCCCCTCTTCCTTATCTCACATCCCCCAGATGCTTTCTACCATTGTATCCCCTCTTCACCCCATCTCACACAATTAGGTGATACACCTTCTTGTCCAGGCCAGTCCCTTCCACCTGCAAAAGCAAACTCATCTCATCCCATTTCCACCAAGATATCGTCCCCTCTATCATTCTCATTCTGTCACTTATCTACAATCTTTCCCTGTCCACTGGTTATTCCCCTACTGCCTACAAATATGTCCATGTTAACTTTATCCTCAAAAAACCATTTTCATTTGTTTCTTTTATCTCTGTTATCATCCCATATCTTTCAGCTCTTTTGTGGGTACACACCCATTGTAGGTGCCCCCACTTCTTTCCTCTTACTCTTTTCTTAATTCTCCATAATCAACATTCAGACTTTATCTTTCAACCAAAATTGCTTCCTCCGTGGTGATTACCAATGATGTATTAATTGCCAAAGCCAATGATCTTTTCTCAATTCTCATCTATCTTGATATCTTTTCAGGCTTTAACACTATTGCTCATCTTCTCCTTATGCTCTTTTCTTTCTAAGTTTTCAGAACACTTTTCTTTTTTGGTTCTACTTATCTGATTGATCCTTCTTAATTTCCTTTGCTGGATATGTCAGGTCAACCCAATAACCATAGTTGCTATTGATTCAATCATCATCTCTACTCTATTGATTCTTAAGTTTACTTATCCAGCCATTTCCATTTGCCTATAAAATATCTCCAAAAAATGCCTCAAAAATATCTCAAAAAAAAAAGTTTTGAAGACATCTTAAACTTAACATGTCCAAAACTGAACTCATTATATTATCCCAAAAAACCTCTTCCTTTCCAAACTTCCCTGTTACTATCAAGTATACCTTCTTTCTATTGATTATCTTCAATTTACCCATCATAGGTCTTGTTTGTATATAATTGTTTCTATATTGTTTCACCCAATTAGATTATGTGCTCCTTGAGAGAAGGGACTAATTTTTGCCTTTCTTTATATCCCCAGTGGCACAGTGTCTCATACATAGGGTGTGCTTAATAAATGTCTGACTTTTTCAGGGATTCTCATCGAATGTGTTCCCTTTCCATGTTTTCCTTTAAGTCTTTGCAGATATTTTAGAGTCTTTTGGGGTTTGTGTTTTGAGCCATATTATCATTATATTAGCAATTTATGATGCGATTTTTTTTTGTTTGTTTGATGATTCTTATATCCTACTTTCTGCCTTTAGATCAGGCTCTGTATACTCTTAGAGGAAAGGTCTGGGCTGTATTTCATGGGGGTATTGAATGCTGTGTTCAAGGATCTCAGGGACTGCTTAGACTGGGGACCTGCAAGCTTTCAATGGTCCCAAAGTTATCTGATTCAGGGGAAATCTGATCACTGCCCGGATGGTCTGAACTCTGTAAATTCCCAACCTAGGTTTAGGTCCAATTAATATTCTTGTAGACTTGTCTCCTGTGGAGTGCTGCTGGACTGAATACCTATCAGACTTCTGGGAAATTTCTGGTTCAGAGACAGAACTGCAGACTCCTCTTTGGCTTGGGATTCCTACGCTTGTTACTGTACTGTAGCCATTAGAGTAATCTGAAAACTAGAACCAGCACCTCTATCTATCATTCAATACATAGCTACCTCTTGCTTCTGGACTTACTCATTTAATACACAGCCAAGGACCTAAATCACTCCTTACTCCAATCTGTCACCCCTAGGTGCAGGTCCTCAGTCCCCTTGAATCTGTGACCCAGAACTAGATGGTAATGTTGTTATTGTTCAGTCATGTTTCTTCGTGACCCCATTTGAGATTTTCTTGGCAAAAAGACTGAAGTGGTTTGCCATTTCCTTTTCCAGTTTATTTTACAGATGAGGAAACCGAGGCAAACAGGGTGGAGTTATTTGCCAGGGTTAAACAGCCAATAAGTATCTGAGGCCAAATTTGAATTCACAAAATGAGTCTTTTTGACTCCAGGATTGCTACTCTATCCACTATGCCACCCCGCTGTTCTAGAATGACCAAAATTGGGTGCTAAGCAACAAAATTGCCATTTGGCCTCTCTTCCTACAGCCTGCACTAGTTTGAGGAAATTCTAGGATGTCTTTCAACAAAGGTGCTTCCCACCCCAGTGCAATTCCTTTTTCAGTTCAAGTTGCTCCTGACTAGATGTCATCCCCCAGTGTCCATAGACATTTTCCATTTCCCTATGCCAACCTGGGCTGGAAAAATGATTCACTGTGACTTCCTTGGATTTCTTTATCAGGATTTAGTCTTGTCCATTTTCTAGATCTCTTTGAAGGGTTTTTATGGAAAGGAGCTCACAATACTCTTCCCTGATACTTCTTTATCTTGACTGCCCAGAAAAAAAAACAAAACTTATTAATAAGAGAAAAACATTTCCCATGATCACAAAGCTAATCAGTCTAGGAACTTGGATAATATTTCAGATTTTCTGACTCCAGATTAATTATACTTTCCACTATACCAGTACTTTCCTTCCCTGTTCTATAGATAAGAAAACTGAAATTCAGTAAGGGCAGATAACTTTCCAAGGTCACAGAGCAAGGAAACAACAAAACCCAGATTAGAATTCAGGCTCCTAACTACAAAGGTAAGGTGTTTTGTATCATAATGTTCTGTTTCAATTAACTCAATTAATTTCCACTCATGAAGCCCATAAGTGTTACTGGAGGAGGGAGAAAATTCTGAGTCCTGGTCCCTGTCCTCATGAAGCTTGCTGTCTAAATTTACCAATCAAATTACTTACTAATAGTTTGGCTTCTACTATCACTGTTCTATTGAAATGCACCTTTAAAGATTTTCATCAAAACAGATCAAGTGGCTTTTTTAAAGTTCTCATTCTTGGTGACAAATCTTGAAACTTTCTCCTCCCTTGATTTGCTTGACATTACACCCACAGGTTTGATAGCAACCTATCCGGCCTCTCCTACTTTGGTTTCTTCCTTAGTCGCCTTTCCATGAGTGTCACTCTAAAGCTCCGTACTCATTCTTCTGCTTTGCTTCCCTCCCTTTTATACAAGCTTTATTTTTATTTCATTACAATTAAACAGAACTTCAGAGTTTTCATATTCTCTCCTTAGGAGTGTGCAACAGGCATTTCTAAGCAATAAAAGAATAGTATCACTGGCAAGAGGTCTCCTCTATGCTTCTCTACATTCACACTATGGTGATCCTTGAAGATCACTGACTATGGCTTAACATTCATATCTGCCAGTTCTTCCCATATCTGAGGATGTTGTTCATCTGAACCTAAAGACTTGAATTCATCAAGAGTATCAAGTGCTCTCTTACTATCTCCTTACCTGTCTAAGGTACTATCTTCCCATTGGCTATTTTTGTTCTGTCCAAAGATCATTCCCCTTAGCAGATAAAAACAAAATAGAAATCTTGGACAGCTCTGCCTTCTCTCTGTCATCGGTGATTAATAATATCCTAATTCCTGAACCAAAACGCTTTCATCTTTGATCTTCTGTTCTCCAAAAGGACTAAAAGACAAAACCAAAACAACTGTTTTGTTATCTATAGTTTTCCTTACCAACCTCAGCTCATTTGGAGTCTCTGTTCTGCTGATTGATGTCATTTTCTTACACATTCATCTCCCATCCTTTCTTTTTTGCAATATGTTTTTCCCAATGAATGTAAACTGTTTGCATTTTTGTTTTTCTTCCCAGGTTATTTTTTATCTTCTGAATCCAATTGTTCCTGTGCAACAAGAGAACTGTTCAGTTCTGCACACATATATTGTATCTAGGCTATACGGTGACATATTCAACATGTGTAGGACTGCTTGCCACCTGGGGGAGAGGGTGGAGGGAGAGAGGGGAAAAATCAGAATCAAAGTGCGTGCAAGGGATAAAAAAAAAAAATTACCCTGACATGGGTTCTGTCAATAAAAAGTTATAATTTTAAAAAATATGTTTTTCCCATTCAAATTGGATGATGAGGTCTCATTTTAGAACTCCACTTTTCTCATCAGAATTGTTTCTTTTTGTCCTGAGATGTTCATTCTTCAAAGATCAAATCCTTCCTGGCCTGGATTTTAGTCCATAGGGCCCTACTGATCCTTTCTCTGAGCCCTTTGAAATATGCTCTCCTCAAATGTAGCCCCAATTTTCCTCACAACACAATCTAAGATGATTTTTTTCCAAGGTTCCCATCATTTTGACAAAATAGTGAAATCCTCCCAGTTAGTAAGAATCAGATCCAGAATATAACATCCCTTATTTGCTCCACTTTTTGAACAATGAAATTATAATTAAAGCAAATTAAGTAAGTATCCATTGTTCTGCATTTGGCTTGGAGAGAGTACCAACATTAAAATCATCTATCTTTCTATCAAGCCTCCATGCCAGACTCAAAATTGATTTGTTTTCCAATTTCCTCATTGACTTTCTCTTGCTTTCTTTCTAGATAGTTTGCATAATACTTCTGTGATAATCTCAGGTACTAAAGAAACATGCTATAGCATGACTATTTGAAAGAACCAGAGAGGATTTTCCTGGAGAAGAGAAGATAAAGATAGACATGATACCAGTGTTCATATAAAGTTCAAATTCCCTAGCCTGGCATTCAGGGCCTTGTGATTAGACTCTAACTTTTCTTTCTGATCTTAAAGTTATTTACCATATGCTCCAGTCAAACTGAACTACTCATCATATGCTTTTCTGCTGTCTCACAGAGAGAGGAAGGAGCATATCTAAGATGTGGCTGATGCTTTGTTTGATGGCAAAGCCCAAAGAATATTCCTAGAGACCAGTGATAAAGTGAGAAGAGGGCTGGGCATGGATTCAGGGAAAACCTAAAATTCAAATCCCATCTGACATTCACTGGGGAGCATAGCAAAAGACCACCTTTCTGAGTATTTCCTCAACACTGAACAAGAATAATAATAACCTATGATACCTTTGTTTTGGGATTGCTATAATGATTTAATAGAACTATAAAGAACTTTGCATACTTTGAAACAAAATTATGCAAATGAATTAAGTCCCCAGCTAGAAGGGACTTCATTGGATATCTGCCTTGACCTATACCTAAACAAGAATTTCCTCTATATCGACCCTAACAAGCTAACAAAAGGCTGGCTAGCCTCCCAAGAAAGCCCCATCCCACTTATGAGTGGCTCATTGTAGGAAGCATTTCCTTTCATTGAGCCAGAATCTGCTTCCCCATAATTCCTACCTATTGCTCCTAATTCTACCTCTGAATCCAAGCAGAATTTTTCTTCTCCTTGACAAGCAATCCCTTAGCACTTAAAGATAGCTCTCCCATTCCCGATCCATCAAGCCCGCGGCCATTTTCACCTGGAATATCCGTCTGAAAAGTCTGCCCCCTTTTCCTTTGAGTGAATTCCTGCTGGGGCCTCCATATTGTAGAGAAACCCATGCTGGTCTTCCTTATTCTCCTTTCACCCTTCTTCTGGATTCACGGCCCCACCTCCTTCTGCTTCTTATGCTTTTCAAGTCCCTTTGGTATGGTATTACCTATTACTATTTTTAGCATATACATAGCACTTTTAAAGTTTGTAAAGCACTCTACAATTATTACCTCATTTGATTCTCATTCCCATGATACAGGTGAAGAAACAGACTGAGAAAGACTGAGTGCTTTGCCCTCAAATTACACAACTAATAAGTGTTTGAGGCAGAATTAGAGCGCATATCTTCCCGACTCCAAACTAATGCAATCTAGCCCTCATACCTTTTGCCAAAGACAATGGCAGCTCACTTAATCTCTATTTGTCTCAGTTTTTTCCTTTATAAAATGAGCATAATTTTAAATTACTCCCAGGATTGTAGTGAGAACAATATGAGATTATATTTATAACATGTTTTGTAGTATATATTATATTTTATATAATGTCTATAAAATATAGTAATATGCTTTGTTCTATATATGTGCTGGCTGGAATTATAATTTTTAGGTTCTCATCCTGTCATTAAATATATTAGCTCCCCTTCCAATTTCACATTATATGCAAATTTGGCAAGCATGTTACCTGTGAGTCTACCCAAACTGTTGATTAAAAGATTGAATCAAAGAAAAATAAGAAGACCTCAGACATTCTACTAGAAGCCTCCTCTGATTGACTGATCCATTAATTCATAACTATTATTTGGGTCTGGTCATTTGACCAATTCCTAACCTGAATTTAGTTATCCACACTTCTTGATTTTTATCCATAAGAAGATCCTGAAAAGCTTTCTCAAATGGCTTACAGTTCCAGGCAAGGCATTTCTAGGACATTGAATGTGTCTATGCTCTGTCTAGAAGTATCCCCGAAAACAAAAACACTGGTTTTTAACTAACATGAGGAAAATGGGTTCTAGCAGGTCCATCACCTGGAGGTTGTTTTGGCCTTAAACGGCAGATATCCCCATTCCTCAAGCTGGAAGAAAAAAGAATCTTGGAGAAAGAAACTTCAGAATGTCCTATCTCTACAGAACCATTCAGGAAAGGGACACAGCTATGATGAAGTGCAAATAGCCTTAGACTGAGGAAGTGAAATTATAATACTAGGTGGCTACTATAATGCACAGAGCACAGGGCCTAAATCCAGTCATAGACACTTATTGGCTATGTGATGGCAAGTCACTTAACCCTGTCTGCCTCAGTTTCCTTTTCTTTATAAAAAAGGGATGATAACAGCACTCAATTCCCAAGGTTGTTGTAAGGATCAAACAATGCCTGACACACGGTATACACAATATGTGTTATCTCTGAATCAAGCTTATTCTGCAACCTTAGTCAAGGGAACTTGGAACTGAACAAAGGAAGCTAAAAATAAGCCAATAGTTGAGTTTTGTTCTTGTTTTTTTTGTTTTTGTTTTTGTTTTTTTTTGGGGGGGTGATTAGCATCAGGGTTGTGTTTGGGTGTTGTTTGTTTGGTTTGGTTTGATTTGGTTTGATTTTGGCTTTTTAAATTGTATTGGAAAAAAGAGTATCATCAGCTTCTCCAGTCCTGTACATGTACAAAAATTGGAACGATAGACTAGGTAATTCAGCTTAAATATCTTCCCATTCCTGACATTCTAGGTTCTAAGGCATCTTCCAATTCTGACATTTTCTGTTTTAAGTTCCCTTTCAGTCCTGATATTTTATATGCCAAAGACTCTCCTAACTTGTATATTCCATAATCTTTCCTAAAGTCCCTTCCAATTCTGGCATCCTTTATTCTAAGGCACTTTCCATCTCTGATATTCTGGGTTCTTTTCACATTCTAAAGTTCTTCTAGTTCCAATATTTCATGAACTTTTAAAGGATATTTCAGACTACTTCCAGATAAGAAGACATATTTTTAATTAGCCCAATTTTAATATGCAGAGATGGATCTGGGGAAGCATAGCTGAAAATGCAGGGCCTGAAACATAGATTCTTACTTTTCAGGTAAAAGAGACCTCCAGGCCTTGATTCCAGTCATGCTCCATTTAATACAAGAATTGGCAGCTGAATTGTAAAGTCAGACTTCATTTTACTTTGACTGACCTTGGCTTTGACCCTTGTGAGCTTATGTCCCTTGTGATATTTATTTATCCAGCAGATACAACAGATTATAGACACTGTAGGCACCAGTCAGCATGAACTAAGACCATGGAGGAAATTTGACTTGTGAGAAATAATCTTTTTAAAGACTTTAAAATACCACCCAACGCAACGTTTCTTCAAGCCAATCAGGCTCGGTTATCAGATTGGGTATCACTTTGGCATTGTGAATGTGGGTGGGTCCTAACTGATGTTAACAGACTGAGTTGTTTCAAATATGAACTAAAAAGATTAGAGAAAAAGTCATCTGTACCATATGCTCTGAACCCAAAACCTGCCCTTGAAATAGCTTATCATCCAAGGGAGATAGAATGGGCAAACACAGATTGTTCGATGATGTTCTTGGTGCCATAATGGTAAGGAAACTGATCTGGGTATCAGCAAATCCTGGGTCTATTGTTAACCAGGTGTATAACCTTGAAATAGTCTCTTTCCATCTCTCTGTCAGTTTCTTCATCTATAAAACGAGAGGATTGGACTGTGTTACCTTCAAGGCCTCTCTGAGCTCTGATATTATGTGTTCTAAGCGTTCTCCCAGCACTGATGCTGTCTGTTCTAAACATTCTCCCAACCCTGATATTCTGTGTTCTAAGGTCCTTCCCAGGTCTCTCATTCTGTATTGCATGAACCTTTGATTCAGCAATATCACTACTATGTGTGCATCCAAAGAGATTTTTTTAAATAAGAAAAGAACCTATAAAGTACAAAAATATTTATAGCAACACTTTTTATGGTGGAAAAGAATTGGACATTAAGGCAATGCTCATCCATTAGGAAATGGCTGAACAAGCTGTAGCACATAATTGTGATGGAACACTATTGTGATATAAGAAATGAAAACTAATATGCTTTCAGAAAAACTTGAGAAGACTTATGATGCAAAGTAATGGGAGCAAAGCCAGGACAACATTTTTCATAATCGCAGCCATATTGTAATGATGATGAATAGTGAAAGATTTAGCTTCTCTGATCAAGACAATGATTCAATGATTCAAAACTGATAAACACTTGAGGGCAAATTGAAGCAAATTTTTTCACTTTCATTATTTTTCTTGCTTTTTTTTTTTTTTTACATTACTTTACATGTATAATTGATGTCATATTTCTTGCCTTCTTGATAAATGAGAAACTAGGAGGGAAAGAATTTGGAACTCAAGAAAAACATTTTGTGAATACTAAGAATAAATAAATCACATTAAGAAAAAAGGAAAGAAAGGAAAATGCGAGAGAAAGAAAAAGAGAGAGAAAGAAAGAAAGAAAAAGAAGCAAGAAAGGAAGGAAAGAAGGGAGAGAGAGAGGAAGAGAAAGAGGAAGAAAGAGAGAGATAGAGAGGAAAGGAAGGGAGGGAGGGAAAAAGGAAGGAAGGAAGGAAGGAAGGAAGGAAGGAAGGAGAAAGGAAGGAGAAAGGAAGGAAGGAAGGAAGAAGGAAGGAAGAAGGAAGGGAGGAAGAAGGAAGGGAGGAAGGAAGGAAGGGAGGAAGGAAGGAAGGAGGAAGGAAAGGAGGAAGGAAGGAAGGAGAGAAAGAAAAGGAGAGAAAGAAAGAAAGGAGATTTAAGGGAAATTAAAAGATTTTTGAAGAAGAAAAGAAAAACCAGTAAATTCCAACTAAAACATGAGAATGCAGACTAAACATAAAAATATATATGGGAAATATAATTTGTGTGAGGAACAACAAAAAAATCATTTTGACTCTGCCATACAATCAATGAATGAAGGATTATCATGTGTGATAGACCTGGAAAGATAGAACAGAGCCAGATTGGGAAGAGTTTTAATGTAAATTAGAAGGGTTTGTCTTTCACAGAATCACTTTTGTGGACATCTAATCTAACCCATATATGAAAAGAATCCCTCCTATCACATACCTGACACACTGACAAGTGGTTGTCCAAGTTCTACTTGAAGACATCCAAAGCTGGGGAGCTCATTTCCTCTCAGAGTAGCTTCTTCACCTTTAGGATGGCTCTCCTTGTTAGGAGGTTTTTCATGACATCAGGTCTAAATTTGCCTCTCTCTATCTTCCCTTCACTTTGTCTGGTTCTGCCCTATGAGGTCAAACAGAAACAAATGTAATACTTCCTCCTCTTAGTCTTTCAGACTCCTTGAAGACCCTTGAGGTTTCTCTTCTCCAAGGTAAATGAGTCTAGATCTTTCAATTAATTCTGATGTGACCTCCTCCTGGTTGCTTTCCTCTGGACATTCTTTAGTTTGTTCTTCTTAAACGGGGGACCAGAAATGAACATAATCCTCCAAATGAGTTCTGATGTGGGCAAAGGATAGTGACATACCCTGCATCCCATCCCTGGAAGCGCTATCCCTCTTAATGCAGCCCCAAATCCCATTACCACTATTACTCTGCCTGGATTTATTCCCCAATGGTTAGGACACTCTTTTCCTCTATATTGGCTTGACTTGCTCCATTGCTATGACTTGGAACTAGCTTTAGAGTCTTGTAGCCCTAACCTCATTTTCCATTTGGGAAACCTAGAGAGAGGAAGAAACAGAAGGTGTTTTGTCCCAATCCAGAAACCTCCGCAAAAGCCTTGTTTCCATATCTCCCTGCTGATTGAGATTGAGCTGTGGCCCACTAAATCCCTGAGATCTTTTTCAGAACATATGTTTTCTATCCATGCATTTTCACTCTCATATTTGTTGAGTTGATTTTTTTGTACCCAGGAGGTAATATGCAAACAGTTCTGTACAAACAATATACAAGATAAATTGGAAGTTATCAACAAAGGGAATTAATTAACTAGAATTAAGAGGGATTGGGAAAAGCTTCCTGTAGAAGACTGAATTTTAGTTAGGACTTGAAGGAAAGCAGGGAAGACAGGAGGAGAGGAGGAAAGGAGGGAAAGTATCCAAGGTAGGGAGCACAGCCAGAGAACATGTCTGGTGCTTGGAGATACTTTATTCATAGAAGAGTATGTAGTTGGGGGAGAGGAAAGGAGGAATTAAGGTTTAAGAAAACTGGAAATGCAATGGGGTAAGGAGATAAAGTTGTGAAAAACTTAAAAAATCAAACAGAGAATTTTATATTTGATTCTGTAGATGAGAGGAAGTCACTAGAGTTTATTGCATAGTAGGGAGTGATAGTTGAGTGCAGGACAGACTAGAATGAGAAGAGATTTGAGGTCAGCAGACCTATCAGCAGGTTACTACAAAAGGGAAAAGTCCTGCAGTGCCAGAGGAGAAAAGGGGGCAGACTGAAGAGGTATTGGCAAAATATTGAATATGGGATGGGAGTGAGAGAGAGAGAGTGAGGATTTAAGGATGACACTTAGCTTTCAACCCTGGGTGGCTGGGAGAATGATGGTGTTCTCAACAGTAATAAGAAAATTAGGAAAGGAGAAGGTTTTGGAGGTAAGATAATGGGTTCCATTTTGGACATATTGAATCCCCTGAGAAATCCAATTCAAACATCCAAAAGGCAGTGGGAGATATGAGACTGGAGGTCAAAATCTTGAGATAGATTCACTTTTCTTCCTTATTAGAACTGTGTCCCTTGGTGTCTTCAAATTTTCCCTGAAGTATCTTATTCCATAAGCTCCTGCTCATCTTACCCCTCAACTTTTTGGAATCTGCCAGACAGTGCTCTAGAGTTCATGTCAGACAATATTCATTTATTCATAATTAATGCAGGCTGATTGCCTGACACATTCTAGGATGAAATAGTTACTTCTCCCTGAGATTTTCATTATTCTTTACTCCAGAAATCATTTCCTCTTTGTTAGTGAGACTCAGATCTAGAACAGATCCTTCTCTTTGGTGGTTCCTTTATCTCCAAAAGTAGGAAATCATCAATCCAGCAAGTCAAGAAATTTTTAGATGTTCCACTTTTGACAGAGAATAAACTCCAGTCGATGCCAAAACAATGGAAGTCCACCATCACTTACTGTCTTGCCTCCGGACCAGGCTCGTGTTCTGTTCCCCAAACTCCTTATCTAGCTGGTCTATAATATAATCATAAGATAAAATCCTTGACTTTTGATCTCAAGATTGTGGAGATCAAGTGAGATAATATTTGCAAAGTCATTACATAGTACCTGGCCCATGGTGTAGGCGGTTAATAAATACTTGTTTCTTTTCCTTGACTGAATGTTCCCATCTCTCACTGGAAAGTCTGGAAATACAAAAACCTACTCTCCATCTCACTGATCAGCCTGCAAGTTTTGACTGTCTCCACTTCCCATCTAGCAACACACACACACACACACACACACACACACACACACACACACACACACACACATACTCTTCAGCTATCTGGTCAGCCTAGCCCCTTGCAGCTCATAGCTCCAGAAATGAAGCAATCCCCTAGCCCCAGCCCACCCAGAACTATTATAACAGATGTTCATTCTCCAGAATTGGCTTTTGTTATTTTCTAACGTTGCTTGAGAGCTAATATTCTTTATGGTATTTGATTTCATGAACTAAAATCCAGCTCTGATAATATGGATTTTTTTTGTTGTTTTACCAATTTTTGACTTTTTAAATTAAAAAAAAACAGTCAAGTAATATGAATGGATTTAATTGCAGCTGGACTCATGATCTAATGATGTCCCAGGACTCTCTGGAGTCCAAAGACACAGAGCAGAATTACCTCCACTAAGGTATCTCTATCTCACTTTTCTCAAATGACTTGGGATTATATATATAGTATGAATTTAATAGAAGCATCTTGTAAAATTCAGACTGAGAGGAAAATTATTTATGCTATATATTTAAAACTCTTATCATCCATCCTTCTGAAGACTACTGGCTAAGCTGGTATAGGATTTAATAGAAGTAATAAAGTGATATCTTTTGCACTGGAATAAACCACATCCAAGTTCCTCCCAGGACTTCCAAGCCAAAGGGCATGCCCTGGCTAGTTTATGGTGGGGGCAAGATTTATTGGGGAGGTTTCTGGACTGGGACAAAGTACTTCCTGCCTCCTCTTTTCTCTAGGTTTCCCAAAATGGACAACGAGGGTTACAAGACTCCTGGGCTTGTTCCAATTCACAGCAATTTAGCAAGTCAAGCTGTTGTAGACTCTGCCATCCAATTACCTGCCTTCAGCAGAATACCTTACCTGGATTCATTCCCCAATGATTTGGACACCTCTGCCCTCTTCCACACTTCCCATCTCGGTGATTCTCATCTCTGCAGAAGAGCAAAGCCGGTCCCTAGCCTCAGATGTCTGAGAGGATGTCTTCGTCCTCATCTCCATCAATCACACCCTCCCCAAATCACATCATCCATCTGCCCTTCCTTTTCTCTCTGCCTTTTAAACACCTGTTCTAGATTTTTCAAGCTTGCTTCCTTCTTCAGCCTTTTCCTTTCTGACTCCTTCCATCTTTTGGCCCTTGGCCCAGGTATCACCCTTATCTGCTTATCTGACCACCCTCTCCAGCACCGTTCACACATTATTAACTGCTCATAGTGGGGGTGATTCTTGCCCCCTGTCATCAGTTCATGACTGTCCCTTCATTGCCATCACTCAGAAGCTCTTCTCCTTTGAGTACACTCCAAGATTCTGGGAGCTGTTATCTCCTGACTCCTAGGATACTGGGATCCCTTTCTCAGGAAGCTCAGTGGCTAGCTCATTCTGATTCTTTCCTCTCTCTGCTCCTCTCTTCACTCATGTAAGGGACTTCTACAGACACGATGTTTCATTAAGTACCTAAACTCCCCAGGTCCTTCATTTATTTACACATGGGAGAATTAGGATCTGAGTCCAGGTCCTATGACATTAAATTCTCTTTCCATTGCCCCATAGTACCTCTATCATTTTTCATTTCTTACTTCACAGAGATGGATGCTCTGTGATATTCAGATTCTCTACTTGTTTAGTCATTCCCCCAAAAAATGGACAACCACTTTTATTTCTAGATCTTTCCTACCTCCAAAAAAAGTATTGCTATGAGTATTTTACTATATATTAGACTTCTCTTTATTATTTGTGGGGATGGGGTGGCCATGTATCCTGTAGTGAGATCTCAGAGTCAAAGACTATGAAAAACTTTATTCATTTTTCAAATACTTACAGAACAGTTGGACCATTTCCCAGGCACACCAACTGGGTTTTAACACACTCAGTTCTATCATTGGTAAAATTGAGGGAGCATTGAAAATCTCTACAATCATTTCCAAACTATACCACTTGTACTCCAGTTTCTCCTCTTCCCCTTCTAGTTTATTTTGCCACTGTGACTGTCCATATATTATGAACTGTTCCCAACAGCCAAGCAACTTCCCAGTCAAACCTTATCTCCTCTTCCTTTCCAATTTTGTCTCTCCTTTATACATTCTCTTATATCGAAATGTAAGCTCCTTGAGGACAGGGACTTGTCCTTTTGCTTGTACTTTTATGCCTAGTGCTTAAACCAGTATTTGTCATATAGCAAACAAAAGGCTTTTTATTCATCCATCCATCCATCCATCCATTCATTCAAAGAACCCTTCCCAGTTCTAAATCTGTGATCCTACAAACTGGGCAGTGTGATGGATAGAGTGCTGCCTCAGACACTAACTGTATAGCCCTGGATCTGGCTCAGTTTTCTCATCTGTAAAATGACGGTGATTACAATGGGAGGGATTGTTGTGAGGAACAAAAAAGATAAAGTATATGATGCTTTGCAAAGCTTAAAGAGATGTATCAGTGCTAACTCTTTCATTACTCAAATCCATATCTAAGCTACAAAATCAGTACTCTATCCTCTACACCAGACTAAGTCTTTATATTTAACATTCTCCAAGATGCCCTCTCTCCAGGCAATTTGAAACTATGTCCAAAGGACAAAAAGATAAAATATTATTTCCAAAAAAATGCTCTTCTATACCCAAAGGACTATCAAATTGTCCATACCCTTTGATCCAGCAAGGTCTCTACTGGGCTTGTATCCCAAAGAGAACTTAAAGGAGGAAAAAGGATCCCACATGTGCAAAAATGTTTATTGTGGCAAGGAACTGGAAACTGAATGGATGCCCCATCAGTTGGAGAATGGGGGAATGAGTTATGGTATATGAATGTTATGAAATATTATTGATTTGTAAGAAACAACCAGCAGGATGATTTCAGAGAGGCCTGGAGAGACTTAGATGAACTGATGCTGAGTGAAATGAGAGAATCAGGAGATCAATGTACATGGCAACAAGAAGATTATACGATGATCAATTCTGGGACGTGGCTCTTTTCAACAATGAAATTATTATCAGGTCAGTTCCAATGGTCTTGTGATGGAGAGAGTCATCTGCATCCAGAGAGAGGACTGTGGGGATTGAATGTGAATCACAGCACAGCATTTTCACTCTTTTTGTTGTTGTTTGCTTTTTGTTTTTTTTTCTCATTTTTTCTCTTTTTGATCTGACTTTTCTTGGGCAGCACGATAATAGTGGAAATATGTATAAAAGAATTGCACATGTTTAACCTATATCAGATTACTTGCCATCTAGGGGAGAAGAAGGGAAGAAAAAAAAATTTAGAACACAAGGTTTTGCAAGAGTAAATGTTGAAAATTATCTAAGCATATTTTTTAAAATAAAAGGCTTTCATGATAATTAAAAAAGAGATACCTTCTCCTCTTAGTTTATTATGGTTGATAAACTATTTGAGTTATAAGTGATCTTACAGATCAGTTAGTTCACTTTATTTTATAAATCAAGTCAACGAACATTTACTGAGTTACCTACTGTGTGCCAGGCACAGTGCTAATGATATAGAGAAAGGCAAAAGCACAGTCCCTGCCCTCAAGGAACTTACAATCTGATGGGGGAGACAGCATACAAACAATGCATGAAAAACATATCAACATGATAAAAGCCTATCAAGAAATGATTTATTCTTGGGGCAGTTAAGTGGTGCAGTGGATAGAGCACCAGCCCTGAAATGAAGAAGACTTGAGTTCAAATCTGGCCTCGGACACTTAATATTTCCTAGCTGTGTGACCCTGGACAAGTCATTTAACCCCAATTGCCTAAGCAAAAAAAAAAAAAAAAAAGATTTATTCTTGATATCCCAGTGAGTTAGGGGCACAGTTGACCGAACAGATGTCCAGACCAATCCTCTTTCTCCTATGTCACTTTTTCTCCACTAGAAGCCTCTTTGCCCTGATTCTGAACTCCCTAGAGACTCTTTCAGGCTCTTCTCTCAGTGTTTGTTCTACATTCCCCTGACTCTACTTCCCAATATCTCTGTCCCCTCCACCTCAACCAGAGGCCAATGACAGCTCATGTCAATTGTCTTATTCCATAAAATAATAATAAATCAGTCATCCTTGTGTAACACTTTCTTTTCACTCCCTTATGAAATAAGTAACACAAGTTATTATAATCCTCATTTCACAGAGAGGAAGTGACTTGCTCTCAGTCTCATGGCTAATGTGTAGCAGAGTCAGCACTCAAGTCTGAGCATTCTAATGCCAAGCTCAGAGCCTTTTCTACTCCAGCCATACCTCACTCTGTTGTGTTCAACTCAAGCTGCTGTTGATTATCCTAAAATTAGGCATTACCCATATAAATACAAAAATGATAAGTATATCTAATGTTTATTTAATGCTTAAATTTTACAAAGCACTTTCCAGATATTATCATGTCTAAGTTGGTCATGATTAATTATTATTTAATTGAAAATATTTGCATCAAAGCTTATTTGTGACATTACCCTAGAGTGCTCTTTCTTTGCTTATCCTTCCCTGGTTTGACTATTGGCCTATACTTATCTCATAAAAGGATTTTGTCAGGGTGCTTTATTTCTCAATTTTTGAAACTAATTTGTGTAGCACTCATGCTACACAATATGAATACTCATATTCATTACTTTTTAAATTTTGATTACATTCCATTAGCCCATTCCCAAACTAGATCACAGGATTTAGCCACCAGGAAAGATTACAAAAGCATAGATTTTGAGTCATAGAAAGCAACAGAAAAGTTCTATCCTCCACTCCAAAAAATTCTCTAATCCAACTCCTTCATTTTACAAACAAACATTTTACAATATACAAGTAAAAGTTCAAAGAGGGAAAAGGACTTTTCCAAGGTCTATAATTAATTAATCCCTGTGACTATAAATTCAGGATGCCATAAACTACCCCTTAAGCTGTTAGTTTTGTTATTGACATGATCAATTATGCCAATGCTTTTTCTCACATTGAATCAGCCCTACATTACTGATTTAAATCCCACTTGGTCATAGTGTGTTATCTTGCTGATAACTTGTGATCTCTTTAATAATTCTTTAATTAAA
The DNA here is from genome assembly GCF_016432865.1 of Antechinus flavipes. Lineage (NCBI taxonomy): Eukaryota > Metazoa > Chordata > Mammalia > Dasyuromorphia > Dasyuridae > Antechinus > Antechinus flavipes. The sequence continues at coordinate 585,518,541 of NC_067400.1, forward strand.
AATTTTTACATCAATATTCATCAAAGAAAATGGTCTGAAATTTTCTTTCTCTGTTTTGGTTCTTCCTGGTTTAGATATCAGCACCATATTTGTGTCACAGAAGGAATTTCCCCTTAAGCTTAGGAATGAAACTTTGTGGAAAATCTGGATCTCATGAAAGGTTGTTTTCCAAAGCAAATCTTGAATTCTATAAATTCATATTTATCAACTATTTTTACATGGAAAGCTTGTTGTATGTAAACTCAAAAGAGTTTATAGCACTAATTAATCTCAACAATCTCATTCGTTAGGGAGTTAACAAAGAAAAAGGTTTTATTATCCTCATTTCGCAAGTGGGAAAACTTCAGACTCAGAAGCAAAGACAGTGAGTCAGTCAGATCCCCCAGCCCCAGCCCTGGGACTTTTACCTTCCTGTGTCCTGATGAGATTCCATAGAAACATGATGTTTCCCAAGTAGGACAGACGTGAGGTTTCGAAGTCCTGCAGTGGGGCATAAAGAATGAGTGGGGAGTTGTCCTCCAAGGTAGCTGAACACAAGACTGAAGAACACTTGAAAGAGCTGTGGAGTGACGTGAATTTTAAAACAATAACCTGGACACACCTGGAAACATGCCTCGTCAATAGTATGTCAATAGAGTAAATACAATTTATGCTATGTGACATTTTTTGGATTATTCTTTTCTCCCTCTGATTCATAATCAGGAAATCTGGTTTTGAATCCTGAGACTTTACTAGTTGTGACCCACAAATCTCTGAACCTCAGTTTAGTAATCTGTAAAATGAAGATAAGAATACTTAACAGGGTTGTTGTAAGAAATGTCTGTGTAAACATTGAAATACTATGAAAATATCAATTATTATTATCGTTGTTATTATGATTATCATTTTGATTATTATTGTTACCCTTTCCCATTTGTGGTCCAAGTCCTGGGCTTTTGCAGGGTTCAATAGCAAATATAGATGTTCCTCATTAGAAATGATGACCTGAAGTCACGTAGTTAATAAGTGGTAGAGTTGTAACTCACAGTCAGATCTCCTGACTCCATCTCCACTATGACACATCCTACGTCAATGATTTGTCAAGCAACAGAAAAACTCTGTCCTCCACTCCAAAAAGTTCTCAAAAACCTGCTGCTATGCCTGAAATTCCACTATTTAAGATTCATCCCTTGAGAATCCTTTTTCAAAATGCAAATACTCTAAGAAAAGTTGGTTGACCCTTTAAAAGTCTTAGCTGATACCCTCTTTTTAAAATTTTAAATTAAATGCTGCACAAATTTTAAAAAGCAGATTTACAACATAAAAGATTAGTCCCTAATCTTCCCTCCAACAATCTGAAAAAATTATAGGATATGGAGCCATGTTAATTCCTAATCAAACTGAAGAAGTACTCCTAATAAATAAATGTGCAGTAAGTGTTTACTAAGTGTATTGATAACCTTCCAGGCATTGTTGTTATTTGGTTATTTTTCAGCTGTGTGGGTGACTCTTCACGATCCCATTTGGAGTTTTCTAGGCAAAGATATTGCAATGATTTGCCATTTTCTTCTCCAGATCATTTCACTGAAACTGAGGCAAAAGGGTTAAGTGACTTGCTCAGGAACACACAGCTAGTAAGTGCTAGTTTTGAACTTAAGAAGATGAGACTTCCTGACTCCATGTCCAATTCTCTTTCCACTGCATTGTTTAGATACATACAAAGACAGAATAAATAAAATAATCTCTGTTGTCCAGTTGATGAGAGTATAGGGTTTGGAACATTGTTTAAAAGTACCTTTCAAAACACAAGGAATTCCAGGGACTGATTAACTGAGGATCTGCCAAGTCTCAATTGGCCCATAAAATTATACTTTGGAGCTCACAGATCTTCAGTGCTCACTCATTGCTTTTTCCATCCCATATTTGGAATTAATTACCCACAAGACAATTCTCAAAAGTTGGTGCTGCTCAGGAAATCTTCCTTTTGAAAGGGCAGATCTATGATAATACTCCACAAGGGATTTAAAATTTCCCTTTTTCTGTGCTGGAAGTTGTGATTTGGAAACAGTATCATTGAGCTCCGCATTCAGGCCAAAGGCAAATCCATGGTCCCATAGCCATGTGCTTCTACCATAAATTGTCTTTTCTGCCTTTAGAGGAGTGGGAAGGGGGGAAGGAAAGAAATTCTTGTATTTTCTTTCTTCCCCTTCCTTGTTTCATCTTAAAACAAAGAGCAGAGGAAAAAGGCTGAGACAACCTTTAGATAGAGCAGGAGTCTGAAGTCAGTAAGACTCATCTATCCCAGGTTAAAATCTGGCCTCTGATACCGAATTCTGGATCAGTCACTTAATCCTGTCTGCCTCAGTTTTCTCATCTATAAAATGAACTGGAAAAGGAAACAGTAAACTACTCCAATATTTCTGCCAAGAAAAGCCCAAATGGGGTCACAAAGAATCAGACATGACTGAATGATAAGGAGTTCTCAAGAGCTGAGTCACAGTAGAAGAACATTTTTTTCTTTTAGAGGCTGCAAGGAAATGTCACTAATTTTCAATCAGACAATCTCTAGGAGTTTCTTGTGTCCCATAGTTGTCTTCAAACAATGGCCAAAGTTTTCAGACAAAGAAATCAAAAGTATAGTCATTGAAAAATAATTGAAATCATTGTTGATTAGAAAAGTGTAAATTAAAACAACTCTGAGATACCATCTCACATCCATCAGATTGGCTAATGTAATAGGAAAGGAAAATGATAAATATTGGAGGGGATGTGGGAAAACTGGGACACTAATGCATTATTAATGGAGTTGTGATCTGATCCAACCATTCTGGAAAGTAATTTTGGAACTATGCCCAAAGGGCTATAAAAATGCATACCTTTTGACTCAGCAACATCACTACAAGTCTGTTTCCAAAGAGAATCCTCCCAAAAGAGAAAATAATTTATTTGTACAAAAATATTTATAGCAATATGTTTTATAGTGACTAAAAATTGGAATTTGAGAGGATGCCCATCAATGAGGGAATGGCTGAACAAGTCATGGTATATGAACATAAAGAAATACTATTGTTCATTAGAAATGGTGAGCACAAGAATTTTAAGAAAAGTTGGAAGGATTTACATGAACTGATGCAAAGTGAAGTGAACAGAACCAGGAGGACATTGTATATGGTATCAGCAATATTGTATGATGAACAACTGTGAATGGTTTAGCTATTCTCAGCAATACAATAATCCAAAACAATCCCATAGGTATCATGATTTAAAAAATGCTATCCATCTCCAGAGAAACAATTGACATCATCTGAATACAGACTAAAATCTACTAGTTTTCACTTTATTTTTGTTTAAATTTTCTTGCACAAAATGACATATAAAAATGTTCTCCATGACTGCATGTGTATAACCTATGTTAGGTAGCTTACTGTTTCAGGGAGAGGGGAGGGATAGAAAGGAAGAATCAAATTTAGAGCCTAAAACTTAAAAAAAAAAAATAGCAAAGCTAAAAATTGTCTTTGCATGTAATTGGGAGGAATTAAATATAATTTAAAAAAAAAACAATGTAATCTCCTTATTTCAATTAGGGGAACTTCTTCAATTTGGTCAAATTAATGTTAGTGTCTTGTCTTCATTATCTCTAATTTATCCTGTCTATATCTTGTTTACACATGATTGTTTGCATGTTGTTTCCACCATCAAATTTTGAGTACTTTAAGAACAGGGGATTGTCTTTTCCCTTTCTTTGTTTCCCAGAATTTAAGCCCATTGCAAGACATATAGTAGGGACTTAATAAATGTTTATTGCCTATCTGACACCCTATAATCTTAACAGGTAGAATAAAGAACTCCCCAATTTGATAGAAAATTGTCCTGATCCATTTCTTTTAGAGTTATTCATCTTTTATTTTCCAAAAGGACCAATAATATCATGGGGTGGTATCTTGACTCATGAGTGGATTAAATTTAAATGATTCAGAGCTGCACAAAGTCATCAACCTCACTCTCTCTTCCAGAGACATCAAAGTCCAGTAGCAAGACAAAAGTCAGAGAACTGAAGATGGCTTGGGATGCAGGGGATGACCTTACATCTTCTGTGTCTGACCAAGCTCTTGGTACTCCACAGCACCTGCTTCAGCTGCCTTTGTGGCCATTGGAACAAGCTGTCCTGTAAGAAGAGAGGGAAGGAAGTAAGAATGGAGAAAAGAAAGACGCAGGGGATTGTATGAAGTACAACCAGAGAAGATGAAGGGATGGAGAGTTAGGCTTTTCTAAATTGAGCTTGGAAAAGAGACTGCAATGGATTGAGGCAGGAGGGAGACAGAAACAAAGAGAGTGAAAAGAGGGAAGGAAGAAGCAGAAGATAGGTAGAGACAGACCCAGAGTTAGAAGAAGATGAAGAGAAAAAGGAAAGGGGGAGAGAGGGAGGGAGGAAAGAGAAAGAAAAGAAGGGAAAAACAAAGAAAGAGAGGAAATATGGATGGAGAAAGAGAGAAACAAAAAGGGAGATAGAAAGAAAGGCAGAAAGAGAAATTGTCAGATGGATAGATAACAGAGAATGATTCAACACAAACCATCCCTATGATTGGATATCATCTTCTAGTGACATTGTACCATCGGGTAGAAAAGATTGTTGGCCTGAGATCAACAGATGCGTATTTGAGCCCCAACACTGCATGAAGTTTCCTTGGTTTAATCATCACAGCCGAGGTATAAGTCCTCCCAAATACCCAGACACGGATGCTCCTCCCCCTTTGGGGGTCCACCTTCTTGAACTGGCTCCCAGCAGCAGTAGCAGGGGCAGTGGACACACTCCAGTAAATCCATTTCAGAGGATGGGCTAAACCAGGTAGAGGGTAATTGACCCCTCAAAATCTTCAGGAATGAGGGAGATATCTGCCCCAAGCAAGTGAAGAATTCCCCTGAGGGAATGATTGGGTCAGAACAATTAGTTGCCATTGAAGGGGGGACTGTGGTACCAGTTACTTAGAATTTGGTCAGACATGGTAGATGCCATGTCACTACATCCTGGACCATCACCTAATGGTCCTTGACTTTTGATCAGTCCTGAACTTTGATGACTCTGGAAGAGAGTGAGACAGATGACTTGGTGCACTCTCCCTCATTTAAATCCAATCCACCCATGAGTCAAGACACCGCCCCATGATGTCATTGGGTCTTTGGGAAAATGAAGGATCAACAATAATCACAGCAACAATCCATATATTCCAATAAGCCAATATTCCTTTCCTTACCCACCTCCCAGAGGAACTGTGAGCAAAGCAATGTGACTGGAGCTAATTTTCAGCACTAGGTATTTTTTCCTTCTTTCTCTCTTCCAGAAACATTTCCTTTCACTTCTTGCCATTAGCAATCTAATAAACACTATCAAGTCAGCCATTGTCACTGGGATCTGATTCAGTCTTTTCTGTCTAGTCATTGGTTGCCCAGACTTTGCCATGTATTACTTGCTTTCATCTTAGATCTTAGATCATTGAGTCATCTCCTTTTCTGGTAAATTCCTGATCAATGTTCACTGACTTCACTCTGCCTTCCTATTGGCTGGGAGGAACAAAGTCATCATTCACATTTCTCCAACATTTTTAGATTTCCAAAAAGCTTTCTTCACAACCATCAGTGGAGTCAAGTGTTGTTATTCACATACAATAAATAAGGAAACGGACTCAGAGATATGGGGAGATATAATGGAAAGGCAATTGGATTTAGAATTAAAAGATCCAGGTTTGCATCTTTCTCCTTTATGTCTGCAGCTCTAAAATCTTAAATAATATCTAATAATAGCATTTACATAATACTTTAAAATTTGCAAAGTGTTTTACAAATATTTTCTCATTTTATCCTCACAACTCTGGGAGCTTCCAGCTATCATTATCTCCATTTTATAGATTAAAAAAGCAAGACAGACAAAAGCTAACTAATATACCTAATTTTTAAGGTAGGATCGGAACTCAGGTCTTCCTGATTTGAAGTTTAGTGCTATAGCAGTTGTGCCACATGAAGGTCATTACTTGCTCTTTCTCTCTCTGTCTGTCTTGTCTCTGTCTCTGTCTGTGTTTGTCTCCATCTCTCTCTGTCTCTGTCCATCTCAGTCAAAAATGTTTCTCTGTATCTCTCTGTTTTTTTCTGCCTGTCTCTCACTCTGCCTCTGTTTCTCTGTGTGTATATGTGCTTCTTTGTCTCTGTGTCTGTCTTTCTATCTTTCTCTGTCTCTGTTTCTATGTCTGTCTCTTTGGCTCTGTATCTGTCTTTCTGTTTCCCTCTATCTATCTATCTTTTTGTGTATTCGTCTGTCTGTGTCCCTGTCTATTTGTCTGTCTGTCTCTCCTGGAGTCAGCCAAGAAGATTTGTCCTTCCAAACTTGGCCAGAACATCTGGAACAAACTCCTGCCCTCTTGCTAGGCTGGGAAGTGAAGTTTCAACAATCCTCCTTCCAATTATGAGTTTTCTTTTGGGGCATTTGGGTGGGGCAGAGGATAGAGCACCTGACTGGGAGTCTGGAGGATCTGAATTCAAATTTGACTTCAGACATTAAAAAACTGTGATCCTGAGCAAAACTGCCTCCCCACCAAGAAAAAAAAAAGTTTCCTTTCACATCAGCAGGGCTTGAAAAATGCCCCAGGTTTATCTGGGGGAGGGGATAGAGGGAGGAAGGGATAAAGTCGGAACAGAAGTGAGTGCAAGGGATAATGTTGTAAAGAAATTTTTTTCAAAAGAAAAAAAAGAAAATACTCTCAAATTACAAAGTTACATTAGCGGTGTGTGAACTAGCAAACTGAAACATAAGTTTTCACTCTGAAGATTTACCCTAATTTTTGTGGCTATACTATAACATAAAGAAAAATTGTATTGAAAAAAAATGCCCCGGGCTTGATTGGAAATTCAGATTACAGCCTCCATTCTCAATTCTCTCACATTCCATGACTGTTATCTTACATAGCTCTATCTTCCCTGATTACCAATCTCTTCCACCTGCCCCCTGTCCTCCAATCACCTGCCATTGTTCTTCCATCACAAGCTCTTTCTCTTTTTTCCTCCCCTCCTTCTCCCTCCTTTCTTCTATTTCTTTTCCAATTAACCTTTACTATCCTAGACAAGTGGTTTGGAGGGTGGATGGGGAGGCAAGCACAGAACCCAAGGGTGCAATGTGTGATGTCCTTTCTTAATATCCCTCCTGCTCTCCATTCCCTGCAAAACAGTGAATCTGGTCCTCTGATATTATTACTGAAGTCATTGGGTCATTTCACTGCTGTTCCCCATATCTCCCTATCTCTGCTTCTTCCTTTATTTGGCTTTCATCAAGACTTTGGATAGAAAATGCCATCTGCATCCAGAAAGAAAACTATGGAGACAGAATGTATTTTTTTTTCATCTGTTTTTTTTTCTTTTGTAGTTTTTCCCATTTGTTCTGATTTTTCTCTCTCAAAATGATTCATAAGGAAATATATAAAAAATCAATTTTTATATCTATAACCAAAAAAAGTTGGGTTTTTTTCAAGTAACTAGGGAAAATATTTTTTTAATAAATGCTTTGATAAATGTGGAAATATGTTTAGAAGAATAGCACATGTTTAACCTATATTGGATTATTTACTGCATAGGAAAGGGATGTGGAGGGAAGGGAGAGGAAAAAATTTGGAACATAAGGTTTTGCAAAGGTAGGTACTGAAAACTACCTTTGCATGTATTTTGAAAATAAAATGCTATTATTTAAAAAATAAACAAATAAATCCTTTGATTATATTATGCTAAAAAGGTTTTATACAAACAAAACTAATGCAGCCAAGATTAAAAGGATAAAATAAACTGGGAAAACATTTTTACATTCAAAGTTCTGATACAGGCCTCACTTCTAAAATATAGAGAGAATTGATTCAAATTAATAAGAATTCAAACCATTCTCCAATTGATAAATGGTCAAAGGATATGAAAAAACAATTTTCAGATGAAGAAATTGAAAGCATTTCTAGTCATATGAAAAGGTTTTCTAAATCACTATTGGTCAGAGAAATGCAAATTAAGACAACTCTGAGGTACCATTACACACTTTTCAGATTGGCTACAATGACAGGAAAAGATAATGACGAATGTTGGAAGGCATGGGAAAACTGGGACACCAATGCATTATTGGTGGAATTGTGATCTGATCAACCATTCTGCAGAGCAATTTGGAAGTATGAGCACAGGGCTATTAATGTGCATACCTTTTGATCCAGCAATGTTTCTGCTGAGTTTATATCTCAAATAGGTCTTAAAGGAGGGAAAGGAACCCATATGTGTAAAAATGTTTGTGGCAGCCCTCTTTGTAGTGGCAAGAAACTGGAAACTGAGTGGATGCCCATCAATTGGAGAATGGCTGAATAAATTGTGGTATATGAATGTTACGTAATATTATTATTCTGGAAGAAATGATCTGCAGGATGATTTCAGAGAGGCCTGGAAAGACTTATGAACTGATGCTGAGTGAAATGGGCAGAACCAGGAGATCATTATACATGGCAACCACAAAACTATACAACGATCAATTCTGATGGATGTGGCTCTCTTCAACAAAGAGAGAATTCAGGCCAGTTTCAATGATCTTGTGATGAAGAGAGCCATCTACACCCAGAGAGAGGACTGTGGGAACTGAGTGTGGACCACAACTTGGTATTTTCATTCTTTTTGTTGAATTTTTATTTTCTTTCTCATTTTTCCCTTTTTGACCTGATTTTTCTTGTGCAACAAGATAATTGTATAAATATATATGCCTATATTGGATTTAGCATATTTTTTTTTACCACATTTAACACATATTGGATTACTTGCCATCCAGGGGAGAGGGTGGAGGAAAGGGGGAAAACTGAAACACAAGGTTTTCCAAGGGTCAATGTTGAAAAATTATCCTTGCATATGTTTTGAAAATAAAAAACTTCAATAAAAATGCTCGGTGATTTGACTTATAATTTATTAGTTTTGTATGAAACCCCAAAGATGATTTTGTACTTCTTCTCTTTCCCTGCCCCCATTTTCCAGATAAGAAAACTAGGACTACATAAAGGAAGCAAATTCCCTAAGATCACCCAGATAATAGTAACTGCCAGAATTGATGTCCTCTGTATTATATAATGTGTATGAAAATTGGAAGAATAAGAGGAAATTGGGTTATGAAAGCTTTAAATTCCAAATAGAGAATTTTCTATTTGATTCTGGAAGTGATAGGAAGCTTCTGGAGTTTACTGAATGAGGGAGATGGGGATGACATGATAAACTTTGCTCTTTAGGAAAATCACTTTGATAATTTACTCTCTCTACTATACTTCTTAAGCAATATTTATTGAATAATAATAATATTTATATAGTACTTAGTATGTGCCAGGCACATAACTGCTAAGTGTTTTACAATTTTCATCTGGTTTGAGTCTCACAACAAACTTGGGAAGTAGGTGCTATTATTATCCCCCTATTACATTTGAAGGAACTGAGGCACAAAGAATTCAATTGACTTTCCTATCAAATGGCAATCCCAATGTCACTGTGTCTAAAACTGGACTTGAACTCAAGTTTTCCTGACTCGAAGTTCTGTTTATCCACTGTGTCACCTAGCTACCTGTTGAATGAATCCCTCGTGTCTCATCGTGGAAAGACTTCTAGACTAAATAATAGTCAGAAGACTTGGGTGCAGGTCCTTATTCTGCAAAATTTAGCAGCCTTGGGCCAAAGACGACCTCGTTTCCAGTTCTTCACTTTCTAATATATAAAGCAGAGATCTAGTGAGATGTTTTCTAATGATATATATAATATGTATTTATATTTTATTGCAAAGCAAATGGGGTTAAGTGACTTGCCCAGGATCACACAATTAGTAACTGTCTGAGGTCAGATTTGAACTCATGAATCTGAGTCTTTTTGATTCCAAACCTGGTGATCTATCCACGATGGTGCTCCCTAAGTGCCCTTTCTTTTTTTTTTTTTTAATTTTATAATAACCTTTTATTGACAGAACCCATGCCAGGATAATTTTTTACAACATTACCCCTTGCACTCACTTCTGTTCCGATTTTTCCCCTCCCTCCCTCCACCCTCTCCCCAGATGACAAGCAGTCCTATATATGTTAAATAGGTTACAGTATATCCTAGATACAATATATGTTTGCAGAACCGAACAGTTCTCTTGTTGCACAGGGAGAATTGGATTCAGAAGGTAGAAATAACCCAGGAAGAAAAACAAAAATGCAAGCAGTTTATATTCATTTCCCAGTGTTCTTTCTTTGGGTGTAGCTGCTTCTGTTCATCCTTGATCAATTGAAACTGAATTAGCTCTCTTTATCGAAGAGATCCACTTCCATCAGAATATATCCTCAAACAGTATCATTGTTGAAGTGTATAATGATCTCCTGGTTCTGCTCATTTCACTTAGCATCAGTTCATGTAAGTCTCGCCAGCCTCTCTGTATTCATCCTGCTGGTCATTTCTTACAGAACAATAATATTCCATAACATTCATATACCACAATTTACCCAGCCATTCTCCAATTGATGGGCATCCTTTCATTTTCCAGTTTCTAGCCACTACAAACAGGGCTGCCACAAACATTTTGCCTAAGTGTCCTTTCTAAACTATCTGACTTCATACCAGAAAGAAAGAACAGAGTTCAGAGAGCACTGGGCTTTCAATAGGGAAAACATGCACTAAGTACATCACTTTTTGGCTTCAGCTAATCTTGAGCAAATTATCACAGGCCAGGGGCTCAGAAACTTTGATTCAGGGATCAAGAGCAGAAGTTATACATTTACCAGGCAGGTAGGTTAGTGTTGGTCTTTTAAATCACCTCTTTGGAATTTAGGACATATTTTCCCAAAGAAAAATTTGGGCTAACCTGATTCAATTCCCAGGCTAGCTCACAAAATCTTTCTTCAGTCATTTTTTACTTGTTACCCCTTTCAAGATTTTCTTGGCAGAGGTACCGGAGTAAATGTCCATTTCCTTCTCCAGTTCATTGGACAGATGAGGAAACTGAGGCAAACGGGACGGGGGGGGGGGGGAGGAGAAAGGGAGGGGGACGGTGTGACTTGCACTAAGCAGAGCTACTAAGGATTTGAACTCAGGAAGATGAGCTTTCCTCTCCATCCATGTGCTGCAGACCACACCTGAACACATTACATGATGGGAAAGTGATCATTCAACTATGAGGTTCCAGGTATAGCTAGAGTCAGGTTTATATCACTTTAAGGTTCACCCAGAATTCTCTTCATGGAAGCCCTCTGAAGTAGGATGGCTTTCAGTGCATCGATGAATCTGGATCTTTTCTCTTTGGCCCTTCCTTCCCATCAGGTCCACCCCTGAGTCATGGGGAAAAGACCTAAACATGTCACAAAGAGGTAGGAAGTGTCCTCGTGTTGCAGGTGGGAAAACTGAGGCTCAGAAAAGTGAAGGGAACTAGCCCCACATCACACAGCCGGTAAGCAGCGCAGCGGCAGATTCAGGTCCTTTGCTCTGGGTCCTAATCCTTTTCCCCTATACCCTGAGGCTCACTGGGTCCTATCTCTGGGATGGCTCAGCAGGTATTTATCAAGGAAGCTGACTGCTCCCTATTGAGACATTGGGTTGTCAATTTTTAACTTTTTTCATTTTAATTCTGATAGGCTTGTCCACCTCCTCTAGAGTTGGGGTGCCCTTGCAGAGTCTTATCTGCCTAAAGAAAGGAGGTGTTAATTAGAAAGTGTCTTTGCCACATAGATATAAAACCCTCACCAAGGAGCTCCTTCTAACTATTCTTTCTAAGACAACAAAAAGGGACTTTAGAGGTCATTTAGCCTAATCCTCTCATTTTATACCTGAGGGACTCAGAAAGGGAACCATTTCTCCCCATCCGGCTCTGCTGGTCAAAACTGGAGTAACAATGAATTCTGAGAACTCCTGGTACTTGAGTTCTCTGGAGTTCTCTGGAATATTTCCAGGGGTTAGTCAATCTATAAGGGCCTACTTATATCTACTCACATATATCACACACACATATATAAATATGTATATATACACACATATACTTATTTATAGGTATATAATTGCATACTCATGTATAAGTGAACTTATATATATAAGTACTTATTATATTAAGCATATAATTATATGTGCTTAATTATTAAGCATTTACCAGGTGCGACATGCTGAATATGCAAAGGTTTAAAAAAAAATACTCCCTATTCTCAGGGAGTTCACAGTTTAATGAGGAAGACAGCATGCAAACCACTCAAACAAGCTCTATTCAAAATAAATTAGAAGGAATCAATAGAGGAGAGATATCAGAATTAAAGGGATTAGAAAAGGTTTCCTATGGAAGGTGTGATTTTAGGTGGGACTGGAAGGAAAGTCAGGGGTGTTCCAGGAATGGGGGGAAAAGCTGGAGCAGAGAGCTAGAATGTTCTGTTCAGGAACCAGCTTCGAGGCCCTTGCCATGAATCCAAGAATACCTGGAAAGGTAGGAGACAGCGGGGCTGTTATGAAGGTTTCTTAATTCCAAGCAGAAGATTTTCTACCTGATCCTGGAGATTACAGGGAGCCACTTGGAGCTTATTGAAAAAAGGATCAACTTATGCTTTAAGAAGATCATTTTGACCACTAAGTCAAAGGATATCCACTAAGGAGAGGATAGATTGGAGTAGGGAGAGACTTGAGCAGGCAGAGCCCAGCAGGTAATGCAGTGGTCCTGGTATGAGGTAATGAGGGCCTGCTTGCCACCAGGGTGGTAAGTGTCAGAGGAAAGAAGGTCACCATAAAAAATGCTATAAAAATAATATTGACCAAAATTTTTTTAAAAAATAATAAAAATATTGACATGACTTACCAATAAATGTAATGGTGGGGGAGGGGAAGGGAAGAGTAAGGAATCTAGAATGTAACTTTCACAGAAATAGGGAACTTAGAAAGGAAGGAGAATTGGGCAGCCCTGAAGTCAGGAGGAACCTAAGTTCAAATGAAATAATCCGTAAAGAATCTAGCTGTGTGATCCTGGGCAAGTCACTTGACCCCAATTGCCTCAGCAAAAAAAAAAAAAAAAAATTGCTTCCTATCTTAAGGGGGGGGGGGGCGGGGAGGAGGGGAAGGGAGAAAAATTGGAACTCAAAATTTCATATAAAAAATAAATATGTTGGGGCAGCTAGGGGGCGCAGTGGATAGAGCACCAGCCCTGAAGTCAGGAGGACCTGAGTTCAAATGTGACCTCAAACACTTAACACTTCCTAGCTGTGTGACCCTGGGCAAGTCACTTAACCCCAATTGCCTCAACCAATATATATGTTTAACCTATATCAGATTGTTTGCTGTCTTGGGGAGGGAGAGTGAGAAAATCTTGGTACATAAGGTTTTGCAAAGTTGAATGTTGAAAACTATTTTTGTATGTATTTGAAAAAATAAAATATTTTAAAATAAATGTTAGAAACTGTCTTTATATGAAGTTGGAAAAAATAAAATATCATCTTTTGGGGAAATAGCCATTATTTATATAGTACTTGAAATTTTGCACAATATTTTTAAAAAGAATAGCTTTTTATTTTCAAAATACTTGCAATGATAGTTTTCAACATTCATTCTTGCAAAATCTTGTGTTCCAATTTTTTTTTCCTTCCTTTCCCCTACCCTCTCCCCTAGACAGCAAGTAATCCAGTATAGGTTAAACATGCTTTACACAATATTTTACAAACAGTATATCATTTCCTCCTTACAACAGCCGTGGGAAATAGGAGTCACTACTATCAGGAAGCCCTGGCTTCAAATCCCCCCATTCAAATTTTGTTTAGTAGTTTCAGTTATATGACCTTCTTTGTGATCCTGTTTGGGATTTACTGGAATGGTCTGCCATTTCCTTCTCCAGCTCATTTTACAGATGAGGAAACTGAGGAAAGAGGCTTAAGTGACTTGACCAGGGTCACACAGCTAGTAAGTGTCTGAGGCAGGATTTGAACTCGGAGAGTTTGAGCGGTCTACCCATTAGGCCATCTAGTTGTCTCCTCCTTCAGCTATCTCTCAGCCTCAGTTTCCTCACTTGAAAAATGATCATAACATCTGTAATATGTCTCAGAGTCGTGAGGTTCAAATGAAATAATCCGTAAAGAAGCTTGCAAACATTAAAAATGCTCTGTAAATAATATTTACTATTATTCTCCTCTTCAGAAGGTCCTGAGAGGATCAGAGGTGTGGTACTAAAAGGGACTTTAGAGAGCATTTAGCTTAATCCTCTCGTTTTACTCGTGAGGGACTCATAAAGGGAACCAGTCCCCCACTCTGCTGGTGAAAACTGGAGCAACAATGAATTCGGAGAGCTCCTGGTCCCCTGTCACGGATGCCCTCTGACGCCCTCAGTCCCCAAAGCCTCCAGCTAAGGATTAATTCTCCCAGGAAGGAGAACTCCCCCCCCCCAATTCCCCCCACCCGAGTAATCCCCTGCATACAGATATGATGGAGACCTGGGCCCCGTCGAGCATGACAAAGTCTCCCAGTTCTGGGTTACTGATTAATGATGAATTAAAACAACAACAACAACGTACGACCGTAAGCTGGTAGCAGTAACCGCACCGCAAGGTTGGAAGCAAAAGACTCAGACACGTGATAAGGAAAAAGCAGCCGATAAAAAGCCCTGCCCAACTTTATCCAAGGGCTACGAAGCCAAGTAGCTGCAGTCGGCGCCGTATCGGGAATGGAGGAGCTCCAAGGCAGACTTTTGGAGGGAGCAGGGACCGGCTTCCGGGACCCGGCGGCATCCCCAGAAGTCTGTGCCCAAGCCCCGGAGCAGACGGCGACGTCCCAAGCTAAAGTCCTGGGCGCGTACCCGGTGGAAGTGGAGGAGATGAAATCCCTACACTCCGCTGTTGGAGATCCGCAGGAGCCGAGATCCCCCCACTCCGTTGTTGGAGATCCGAAGGAGCAGGGATTCCCCCACTCCGCTGTTGGAGACCCGCAGGAGCCGAGATCCCCCCACTCCGCTGTTGGAGACCCGCAGGAGCCGAGATCCCCCCCCTCCGCTGAGGGAGACCTGGAGTGTCTGATCTGCTGTCACCGCTACCGCTGTGAGCGGCCGCCCAAAGTGCTGACCTGCCAGCACACCTTCTGCGCCGTGTGCCTGAAGCTCCTCCTGACCGTCCGCGAGGACTCGTGGAGCGTCGTCTGCCCCCTGTGCCGCGCGGCTACCTCCGTGCCGGGTGGGCTGATCTGCAACCTCCGGGACCAGGTGGAGATCTTGGAGAGGCTGACGAGGCTCGGCCCGGAAGTCCAGCTCTCTCCCCGATACCTGGCCCGGCCCGCGGCAGGAGAGGTGCCCGGCGTGGGGGGCGAGGCTGGCGAGGACTCTGAGAGTATCAACCGGGTGGCGGCCCGGAGGCTGGCCGTCCACCTGCTGCTGCTGGGGCTTCTCATCTTCCTCATCCTCCCTTTCGTCTACCCCAGCATTTTCGGCTGGCTCCTGGTCTCCTTCATGTGTACGGCGCTATTGCTCTCCTCAGTGTTCTGCTGCCTCCCGGGCGGCGGCGACTGCTGTAGCCCTGCCAAACCCCTCCTCCCGGGGCAGCAGAAACACAGCCATGTGGCTTCCATTGCCTGACGGCTCCCAAGGCTCCTTCCAGCCAGAGACTTCTGTGTTTCCCAAGGAATAAGAAGCAGTGGAGGTCTCCTCCGAGACAATGGAGTCCCCGTTTGCCTCCCGCCGGAAGCAAATGCTCCTCTGCCTTATTGGATCCAAACACTGGAAGGGTGTCTGGTTCCGTGGGTGTGTGTTTGGACCCAACAGCTTTTGTTTACCCACACCGGCTGACTGCCAGTCCCCGACCTTCTCGATGGAGATGGGAACCAATGGATGATGGGAAGAGGACCCCAGGGGTATTGCTGTATTTATTTTTTTTACCTTGAACTGGAACAATGATAACTAGATGGGTTTCTCACTCCATATCTATAAAATGATGATTCATTATAAAATGAAGGGTCCCTTCCAATGATAACCATCTGTGTTTTAACACTTCTAGTCTAATGTTCCATGTTCTAAAACCCTTCCCAGATTTCACATTCTATGTGCTAAGGTCCTTCCCACACCAGCTGTCCACCAGTCCCTGATCTCCTTGATAGAAATGGGAACCAAGGGACGATGGGAAGAGGACCCTATATTTATTTTTTAACCTTGAACTGGAACAATGATAACTGGGTGAGTTTTTCATTCTATATTTATAAAATGAAAGGGTTGGACTTCCACCAATTCTGACAAACTTTGTTCTGATAGTCCTTATTCTAAGGTCCTTTCCAATGATAACAATCTGTGTTTTAAGACTTCTAGTCTAATGTTCCGTGTTCTAAGACCCTTCCCATCTCTTATGTTCTATGTTCTAAGGTCCTTCCCAGCTCACTCTTAGACATTCTATCCTAAGAGCTCTGGAGGTCTACACTCTGAGGGTCCTTAGAGTTCTGACATTCTATGAATCTATAGTTCTGTGAGTCCCATCAAGAGAAGAACTAATTCATGTGTTTCCTGGTATTTGGATCCCCATTTAAGCTTTGTCATAAAGATAAGAAAAACCATAAAAACAACGGTACTTACTGCCAACCTCGCCCCTTTCCAAAGATGGTTTATCTGGAAAGTTTATGTTTAATGTTTCATCTTGGGTGAAGGCCATGGTCAGACGAAGGTCCTTAGACCCCTCTGTTGCACAAGCCTTTTGGTTGATGCCTTTTTTGTGAGTTGATTGATTTCTCTGAGTAGATAGATGGTCAAAATTATCTTATGTGTCTATATTTATTCAAGAAAAGACCTTTGTAGCCATTTTTTTTTAGCAAATATCCTCCTCAAAAAAAAAAAAAAAAAAAACCACCCAAACCCCCCCCCCCCTCCTCCCAAAACTTTAGATGTCCAAATATGCCCTCAGTACAATGGGTTTGCTGGACATGTTGGATAATGGGGCTCTCCAGAATGTTTGATGAACTTTTTTTTTTCTTATCATCTCCAAGTCAGAGCAGCTCATGAAGGGTAAGGATGTGTTGGAAAATTCTCAGCCAACTTAACAGTGTCTTTTAGGTCTTTGATGTTTTGGGTCTCTGGGGAACATGGGGAATGGGGAAAATAAGATTTTTGACATTTAACCATTGATTCCTCTTGGGAATAAATGAAAGGCAGTTACTGGGGCTAGATGAGTCTCCTACCTGTTCTCAAGATAACTCTTTATTCCTGTTAAAATGAGAGACTTGAACCAGAGGAATCAAAAAGGTTTTTTCCAGTTTTAACATCCTCTATTTTAAGGACCTTCCCAGTTCTAACCTGTTTTTTAAGGTCTCTTCCAGCTCTGACATTCTCTGTTCTAAGGGCCCTCCCAGCTCTAACATCCTGTGCTCTGTGCTTCTATGATTTCCAGCCAGAACACAACCAAGTCTTCTAGGAAAACTCAAGATTTAGAGAAACAGAATGGTGACTTCAGACCTGCACACAGTTGATTGTACTATACCTGGACCAAATCTATAAAGTTGAAGTTCCATGTGCCTTGATGATTACCATCCTTTATGTTATCAGTTGATATTTGTAGACTAAGGTCCCGTGGGGGCTCAGCACTGTGCTAGGCCAGTGGGTGCTGTGGGTTCTCCTCCAGAGCATCTTGGGGGAGAACTAAAAATGTGCCTCACTCAAAAAAAAAAAAAAAAAAAGAACAAATCAATTTTCTCAGAATGCTGAGGATGTGGTATGTGTTAAAAAAAATTTTTTTTCACTGTGATGTCCTTAAAAATTATATATTATGTACATAATTTTATATATGGAAACATATTTATATAAAATATATTCTCCGTGTGTGTGTGTGTGGATGTATTTCCAATTATCTTTTCCAGCTCTTTAGTCAGAGCACTTGTGCTTTGGACTTTCACTTTGGATGCTCACCATTGGCAATGCCTTGGAAGAAAAGAAAGCAGAAGAAAAAAAAGACTTGTAGGGAGGAAAAGGTATTAGCCCCTGGCCCCAGCAGCTGGGCTTGAGGTCCTGCTCTGCCACAAACTCACCGTTGGAGCTTTGGCAGGTCACTTCCTTCTCTGATTGCTTCATCTGTAAAAATTGCTGGGGGTTTGAAGGGAGGGAGGAAAGTGAGATTAGACTCATTAGATAAATAATCTCTAGGGCCTTTTACTGTACTGAGCCTAAAGTTAGGAGGATTATCTCAAATATTTACTAGTTATGTGACAAGGCAAGCCACTTGACCTCTGTTTGCCTCAATTTCTTCATCTGTAAAATGGGAAGCATAATAATACCTACCTCACAGGGTTGATAATGAGATAATTTTTTTTCCAAATGGTTATTTTTATCAGATTTTGTTTGAACATTAAATTTATCCTCATTTTGCAATCCAAAATAGTTACCTGAAGTTTGTTATGGGTTTTTTTCTTATGTTTATATTTTTATTTTTTTTTATTCTTTGGCACAATTTTTTGGGGCGTTCAGACTGTCACAGTACAAGTCAGGAGAGAGCTTTCCCTTTGTGCTGCCAATTCCGAGCATTTAAATTTTGGTTTGGGTTATGGGTTGTCTTTAAAGTCTGTTTTTGACAATCTCATTTTTTCCCATATCCTCTAAACCAGAGTTGTCTTTTCCCCTTCCCTCCCCCCACTTCCTCCCTTCCACATTCACAGTTGAACCATATTAGGAAAGGCGCCTAGAGATCATGAAAAGCGGCACTTGGGATGGAAACTGAACATGTCAGTGCTTTTCCCTAAAAATTAAAAATAAAGACCCTAAAGAGCGACTTTCCTCTTTTTTTTTTCCCCCTTTTTACATCTCTTGTGCTGCATCAGTACACAGAACTTCGGTTAGTTTTATGAAATGTAACGTCTAACACACACCCCCCCCCTTTTTTTTCTGGGAAAAAAAACTGCAATGATTTGAAGTTGAGAATGTGGATATCGCCTCATTCACACACACTCACTCTTAGATTGAAAAAATCCCTCACCCTCCTTTTAGCCCGCACGCGTACAGTAGCGTGTGGCAAAGGTGCACCGAAGGTGGGCTCGAGACCCGGGCTCCATATCTCCCATCAGTAGCAAAGGCCAGGCAACAAAGCACCACAGCTGAACCCAGTCCCTGTTCTCCCACACTAGTCATTCCGCTCAGCACTGGACGAAAGACGGAAAAGCTACTTCTAGACTCTCTTGGGAAGAGATGGCTCTTTCTGGCTCTCTTTTTAAAGCCCATAAATCCCATCACTTCTTTTTTCCAAGACGGCCGACGTTACGGTTTTCTACAGAATCAGTGCTAAGCTCACTAAGGGCTGCTGCTGCCGCCGTGGCAAGATTTTCAATGAGTGTGTTTTCAAGCCTCGCTCACTCATCCTCTCATTCCCAAACATTCAGCATCCGTGCACACTCCTCACTTTCGGGTTTTTCCAAAGATTGGGATGACACCCGAGACCCCCGCTGGAAATCTCCAATGGTACCAGATCAAGCTTGATTCTTCAATTTCCTCGGTTCTTTTGTTGCCCGGGTAGCAAAGGTTTTTGTTTTGTTGGTCTTGGATCTTGGTCCTTCAGTTAACAGTTCATGGATCAGGGGTCTAGCCTCTACTGATTTCAGTACATCCTTCCCAAAAGCTGTACATAAGTCTCCTATCAGTCCAGCAACACAAGCTACTACTACATCTGTGTGATCATCCCCAGCAATGGGATCAATGAAGGAAAGGATAAATTCTACTCGGGGCTGCACCGGCATTACATCCAGGTGCACATTTTCCTGGTCTCCCGTTAATCCCTGGATGATTCCGGTGTGGGCTTCCAAGCACCCTTCCCTTAGCTCATTCAGATAATCCGCCATGTCGTAGTCCGACTTGTCCACTTGGGCTTGGGAGGCGAGTATTCAATACCACCTCAAGGTACTTCTTAAACTCTCCCCCAATGGCAAGGGCAATATCGACAGTCCTGTGGACAGTTTCATTTCCCAAGTATGAGATAATAATTGAAAAAGAATTTAGGATGGTACCTGGTATATAGTAGGTGCTTAATAAATGCTTGTTCCCTTTCCCTTCGTTCATTATTGAGTCAATGTATATATTTAATTATCAGATGAATCTAAGGACATATTTTTTAAAATAGGTGTTTGAGGTTTGTCTCTGTAAAACTTATGTGAATAAACCATTATCAGATTATTGGCATCTTGGGGCCAATGTGCTTTTTTGAGGAGGGAGGAGAGACAACTTAAGTGACCTGCCATGATCACACACATGGCTGGATTTGAAGTCAAACAATTGTTTTGGATTTTTAGGCTCGCAGTGGTCCTGTGCTGTTCTTGGCAGGCTGTGTGACTCCCTCATTCTCGTCCTCCTGCCTAGCCCCTTCCAGCCCACCCATCCCACCTTTTAGCCTTTGATCTCTGACCCTAGTGGAAAGGCACAGGTTTTAGGTGTAGGTGTAAGAAATTCACCCAGCAAAGCTTAAGTCCTTACTCAGTCACTAATTTACTATATGACCTCAGGCAAGATATTAAACCTTTCTAGGCCTCAGTTTTGCCTTCTGTAAAATGAATAGGATCAACTAACTGACCCCTGAGGTTCCCTTTTAATTATTTAAGACTACATAGCAAGCCAAAGCAAAGAATACCCTAGAATGCCTCAGCACAGCCCTCAAGAATCACTGCAATAGAGACCAAGAGAGGCAGTATGGCACCCATGAAAAATGAGGCCCTTGGAAGTAGGTCCACGTATTCAAAATCAACACTATTTGAAGTTATAATTATGTAAAACATGATCATCAGTTCCAGGCCAATAGAAATAGGCAGTGCAAATCCAGATAATGGAGCCAGTAAAGGGGATTTATCATTCACACAAAGCAGGACCTAGGAAGTACCTTGGAGCTTCTCCATGTTTGACTTGTCTTCTGTTAAATGGGGGGATTGGATTAAATGGTCATTTAAGGCCCCTCCCAGCTGTGACATTCTGGGTTCTAAGGGCCCTCCCAGCTCTGACATCCTGGGTTCTAAGGGCCCTCCCAGCTCTGACATTCTGTGTTCTAAGAACTTTCCTAGTTCTCATGTTCAATATTCTATGCTTTTAGAGCTAACATTCTATCTTCAAAGTTCTCAACTCAGCTTTGATATCCTATTGTAAGGTATTTCCCAGTTCTGATACTTTGATTTTGTGAGAACTTGATGATCTGAGAATCCCTTTAAGCTTTAGACAGAGATAAGATTCTATTCTTGACAATTTTGAGATCTCAGCCATCAGAAGATTTCTCTAAGAGGACCATTCCAGAAAGAATCCCTCCTTTCTCCCACAATAGCAGCCTAATGATATAGCCTATACTACATGAACCAGTCCCAGATTCCAAGGCTCTAAATCTCATCCAGGATGAGATGCCTCTACCCCAGGCACACACCAGGAATAGGAATATTAACAATAGTTTCTAAAACACAGAAAGACAACTTTTTCCCAGATGCTGGTTAACTTCCTCCATATCCACCACCAATCTCATTTAGTTTATAAAATTATTCATTAGACACGGGAAAACTTTAGATCCGGAGCCCTAAATTTGGATCCTTGCTGGAAAGGACCTCAGAGGCTGACTTTTCAGTCCAGACATTAGAAACCCCAACCCTAGAAAAGCCAAGTGATTTGCCAGAATTCCCACAGGTATGAAGTGCCTCTGGCTCCAGAGTCCATACACTTTGCCACAGTCTGAAGAGCTGAGTTTGGATCTTGGCTATGCTACTTATTATTTTTACTCCCCTTTTACTCAGTTTCCCAATATGCAAAGTGAAGAGGATGGTGATCTTGAAGATCTCTTGCAGCTCTCAGTTCTTTGATCACCACTTCTGAATCAGCAACAAGTGATCCAATGTGACCAATCACACCATATATCAGAGGGCAATGGACCAGGGGGTCAAAGAGTTCTAGCTTATGCCCCATGAAATACCCCATACTTAGACTAACCTGCTTCTACAGCAGCCAGGGGGATTTTTTCAGACTGTACCAGAAACATTTAGTTCTCCCTTTGGGGTAAAACATGTCTGGAGCAGTTCACTGAATGTCAGGAGCCACTCTCACAAAACCTGAGAAGGTGAAACCAGGAAAATAGGTCAGGACAAGTCTGTTTCATCTTGCTCATCACCTTGTTCCTAAGGTTAATTGAGCATCTTCCCAAGAAAAGTTCAAAGCACCATGACATCAGAGATGTTCCTGACAGATGCTCTTGGGAGGCAGGACAGAAATTACTCTCCCTGCTTTGGACTGAAGGAAGGAAAGTCCAGAAAGGTATCTGTTTTCCCCCAAAATCATTCAGTGGTGGAGCAGGACCCCAAACTTCCAGTTTTTTAGTAGCTCTTCAGAATGTGGGGCCTCTCTGAGGTAAATTACACCACATCTCATGTTATTCTTTTCCTCACCCTCTCTATGTTCAGCAATAAAATCTGCCACCTGCTCTCTAAAGAGGAGGTTGTACTTCCTAACTCCATATTTTTTATCTAGGCTGTTTTCCCCAAATTTGGAAGGCATTCCCTCCTCTGCCAAAGCAGCTGGGCAACTGCTTTGCCTCATAGAATTTGAAAGGTATGATTGGCCCAATCATGCAGCAAGTTTGGGTCAGAGACAAGACTTGAAATGATCCCACTCACTCTGCTCTCACTATACTGCTGCTTGATTATTTTATGTTAATTATATTAATAAGAACAATAATAATAATAGCATTTTGTAAGTAACCCCAATTTCCATAAGCATCTCTGCTTGGTTTCTACTCTGGAATATTATGTCCCCAGAATATTATCCCCCCTCCTTTTCTTTTTTTAAAATTTATTTTATTTTTAATTCAAGGAACAAAACAAGCATCTCCCTAACACAATGCAATAAAAAAGTAGACTGCATGTGAAACTACAAATCTACCATATATAACTTGCTCTTCCCTCCAAATATACAAGAAGTTAGCATGCAATTTTCTTTTTTTCCCCTTCTTTCTACCATCTTTTTGTATATTTTTCCTCCATTAAATTATAAACTCCTTCAGAGAAGGAACTATCTTTCTTTTATCATATTAGCATCGCCAACACTTAGCACAGTGTTTAACATTTAACAAATGTTTATTGAATGGAATTAAATTAAAACAATTATACAGAACTTTAAAGTTTACAAATTATTAAGAAACATGTTTTACAAATTACCTCGTTTTTATCTTCACAATAATCCTGAGAGGTGGATGCTATTATTATTCCCAATTTACATTTGAGGGAACTGAGACAAAAAGAGATGAAGTGACTTGCTTAAGTCACATGGCAAATGTTCAAGGTTGGATCTGAACTCAGAACTTTCTTAAAAATATATATATATATATATATGTATTTTTGTATTTATATTATTTTCAAAATACATGCATAGATAGTTTTCAGCATTGACTTTTTTTATTATAGCTTTTTATTTATAAGATATATGCATGAGTAATTTTTCAGCATTGATCCTTGCAAAACCTTCTGTACCAACTTTTCCACTCCTTCCCCCTACCTCTTCCCTTAGATGGCAGGTAGACCAAAATATGTTAAATATATTAAAGTATATGTTAAATACAATATATGTATCCATATCTATATAGTTATTTCAGTATTGATTCTTGCAAAACCTTGTGTTCCAAATGTTCTCCCTCCCTTTCCCCTACCCCCTGCCCTAGACAGCAATTAATACAAAATAGATTAGCCATGTACAATTCTTCTATACATATTTCCACAATTATCATGCTACACAAGAAAAGGCAGATCAAAAAGAAAAAAAAATGATTTTTTTAAAAAGTAAGCAAACAAAAAAAGCTGAAAATGCTATGTTGTGATCCACACTCAATAGCCACAGTCCTCCTTTTGGATATAGATGACTCTTTCTATCACAAGTCTATTGGAACTGGCCTGAATCACTTCATTGATGAAAAGAGCCACATCTGTCAGGATTGATCATCATATAATCTTGTTTTATGTGTATTATGATCTCCTGGTTCTACTCACTTCACTCAGCATCAGTTCATAGAAGTCTCTCCAGGCCTCTCTGAAATCATCTCAGGACTTTCTTGTACAGTATTTGGCTTTTACTCACCGCCCCTCACTTGTATCCCCCAAGTGGAAGGTAAGCTGCTTGAGAACAGGGATTATTTAATTTTAGTTTTGTCTTTGTTTTCACTTCCCCAACTGTCTTGCTTGTAGTTTTATCCTCAATGCTTAACACAGTTCCAGATACATGGCAAGCTTACCATTCATTTATTCATTCTCTGTTGTTCAATCATATATTATGACCCTATTTGGGACTTTCTTGTCAAAGATACTGGGGTGGTTTATCATTTCTTTCTCCAGCTCATTTTACAGATGGGGAAACTGAGGCAAACAGGGTTAAATAACTTGCCCAGAGTCATCCAACTATGAATGTCAGAGGCCATAGTTGAACTCAAGAGGAGTCTTCCTGACTCCAAGTCCAGTGCTCTATACACTATGGCCTCCTAGCTGTCCCTCATTCCCAGTAGCAAGGACTTAAATACGCGTTTGTTAAACTAAAATTAGTGATGTAATAGAAAAGAACCAGGAAGCCTGAGCTCTAGATTTAACTGTACCTTCAGCTGTATGGTCTTGGATAAGGCAATTACTTTCTCTAAATCAATTATAAAATAAGAGGGGTGGACCAAATTTCTAAAATCTCTTCCAACTTTAGCATTCTGTGTTCTATGGTTTCTCCCTATTTTGATCTTTTCCATCCATAGCTTTAGACAAAACCATAAAGCAGATGAGATTTTCCTTCCCTCTCAGCATCCCAGGTCACCAGACACCCAACCCAGGTGCTCCCTGCTCATGCAGGCAGGACACGGCTCTACCATCCTCCCTCCACTGAACCTTGTGCAGCTCATGGCCCAACACGTCCCAGGGATTTCACTGGATTCAGGGATTTGAACTTTCAGCTCACCCCATCCCCCTCCAGAAAACCGGCCCAACCTTGGAGAGGGCCTGACCAAGGAACAGAATGTTCAGGTCATCTCTGCTCCCCTCAGGTCAGGTGGGAAACGTCACCCCTCCTCTGGGTTCTGCTGAAAATACCAACAACTGCTGATTAATCCAGACCTCCCCTTTTAGAGATCATTTGGATAGCTTCTGGGATGTGTATTAATGATCAAGAAATAACTTGCAAAAGAATTAATTGTGAAAACAAGATGGAAGGAGGAAGTTGGAGTATTTAATCTGTTAAGAGGAACAAGCTGTTTCCAAGTCCTTGAAAAGCTCCCAATTGTACCAAGAATTGACATATTTTTCTACTCCTTAAAGCAGGTCACAGAAGACCCCATACTCAACAATACTTTACTCATCTATTTCCAGTCATCTCGTATATTAAAAATATACCTTAAAGATACCTCAGGATATTGTAACTGTACCTGTTTCTGGATCTGCAGGATCCTTTTCTCTTCTCCCTTTATCCTATTTCCCTTGGTGATCTCCTTAGTTTCTGTACTGGTGATTCTTAAATCAACCTTTCCTGTCCTAATCTCTCTGTGGACTTCCCACCTTGCAACTCCAACTAAATATCCTTCAGACATCTCAGACTGGACTCCGAGATGTCTAGTAGGCATCTTAAACTCAACATGTCCAAAAGTGAACTCGCGCTATTTCCCCTAAACCCTCCCTCTTCCTATATTACCCATTTCTGTTAAGAGCATCACCATCCCGTCCTCATCCCCCAGGTTTGAAACCCAGGTGCCATCCTCAATTCTCCTCACTTCCCTTCCTCCCCATTTTCCCCATCATGTATGGCAGGGCTTCTTCAACTTTTTCCATTTACAATCCCTTTTCCCCAAGTATATAGTATATAAAAGAGGTACACAAATCAAACATTTTCTGATAATAGATCATCATTTCATGACTCCCACATTTAGTTACAATACTCTACATGAGGATGAAAACCATGTTTAAGAAATGGAGATTTATGACATTGCCTTTAAGAGAATTCATATCACATTTAAAGGAGCAGAGACATCTTCATCGAATAGACTTGCATTCTAGGTCAGAAACGGTTTCTGGAAGAGTACCCCATGGCAGCAAAGAAGAGAGCCAATATGTTTCAAAGGAAAGTTGGCAACTGAGAGTTGAACTGCAAAAAGAACTCCACCAAGAAAGAACATCAAGATCTTATAGTATTAGAGTTCTGACTTGCCTTGGCCACATGGAGGAAGAAATATGTGTGACTCACTATTGTGTACTCCAGGTTTGCGCCCACTGTTTCCATCGACACTGTAGATATTTGTTAGAATGTGCCCCAGGTTTGGGGAGGGGGAACATTTTGTAGGTTCAATCCTTACTGTGAAATGATGTTGCTAATTATATCTATGTCTGCCTGTTAAAAGAGGCTTGCTAGTAGAGCGATCATGAGCAGACATGCTTAAAAGTTTTCAACCAAAAAAATCTAAGGGATGGGAACAAGGCACAAGTAATTATTTCCCTATTTGAAAATGAATTGCATTATGTAAATTTATGCTTATAGGGAGATTTAAGTTTTACTATTTATAATACTATTACTATTTTTTAAGTAGCTGTTTATTATGTATAAAGTCATTATGTTAGGTGCCTGGGATACCCAGGCAAAATTCAAAACAGTCTTACCTTCAGGATGCTTACATTCTAGGGTGGAGAGAGGTATGACATTTACAGAAGTAAGTAAATAGAAATACTTTTAGGAGGAAGAGAATATCGTATTAACAATTAGGAGGATTAGAAAAGGCTTTCTCTAGACTAAGACACCTGAGCTGAGCATTAAAAAAAGCTCAGAATTCTAAGGGGAGAAAGAGTATACATATTCCAGGTGTATGGGATAACCCAGATAAAGTCACAGATGTGGGAAGCAAAACATAGTGAGCCTGGAAAACTGCAAGTAGGCTGGTTTGGCTGGAATGGAGAGTGTATAAATGTGAGAAAATAATTTAAAGTTAATCAGAAAACAGAGACCTAATGTACTTAGCATGCAAATTAAAGCAAATTTCCTTCCTTCCTTCCCCTTTCCTCCCTTCTTTCCTTCCTCTGTTCCTCCCTCCCTCCCTCCCTTCCTTCCTTCTTTCCTTCCTTTTAAAAAAATTTTTTTTATTACAGCTTTTTATTTACAAGATATATGCCTGTGCAATTTTTCAGCATTAACAATTGTAAAACCTTTTATTCCAATTTTTCCCCTCCTTCCCTCCCCCAGATGGCAGGTATACCAATACATGTTAAATATGTTAAAGTATATGTTAAATACAACATATGTATACATATGCATTCAGTTATTTTGCTACACAAGAAAAATCAGATTTAGACATAAGGTAAAAATAACCTGAGAAGGAAATCAAAAATGCAAGCGGAAAAAAAACAGAGGGAGTGGAAATGCTATGTTGTGATACATACTCATTTCCAGAGTTCTTTCACTGGGTGTAGCTGGTTCAGTTCATTACTGCTCTATTGGAGCTGATTTGGTTCATTTCATTGTTGAGGAGAGCCACGTCCATCAGAATTGATCATTATATAATATTGTTGTTGAAGTATATAATGATCTCCTGGTCCTGCTCATTTAGCTCAGCATCAGTTCATCTAAGTCTCTCCAAGCCTCTCTGTATTCATCCTGCTGGTCATTTCTTACAGAACAATAATTTTCCATAACATTCATATAACACAATTTATTCAGCCATTTTCCAATTGATGGGCATCCACTCAGTTCTCAGTTTCTGGCCACTACAAACAGGGCTGCCACAAACATTTTTGCACATACAGGTCCCTTTCCCTTCTTTAAGATCTCTTTGGGATATAAGCCCAGTAGTAACACTACTCTTCCTTCCTTTTTTTTTTTTTTTTTTTTTGGACCTGAGTATGATGTAGAAATTTGTTTGTATGACTATACATATTTATAATAGACTTTTGTTTTTCTTACGTTCTCAAAGGACAGAGGAGGGAGACAGGGAAGGAGAGCATTTGGAACAAAATAGAAAAGAATAGGAAAGTCCTTATGCTTAAAAAAAAAAAAGAGAGAGAGAGAGAGAAAGTTATTCAGGATTTAGACTTGAAGACTTTAAATATCAAGCTGGGGAATTTGTGTTTTGTCTTAGGGACAATAGGGACCCATTGAAGCTTATAAAACAGAGAACTAATAGGATCAGAACTCTGCTGTAGGAATATGACTTAGCACTTTATAGTGACTCTTAGAAGTAGGTAATTAAGGTATTATTGAATTTTACACATGGGAAAACACTCAGAGGGATTAAACAATTTCTCTGAGCTTCCAAAGCAAGTGTCAATACCAGAACTTGAACTCAGGACCTTTGATCCCACACCAATGTTCTTTACATTCTACTGACTTTTGATCAAGCATAGTAAGCAAGGGCTTCTTAAACTTTTTCCACTTTCAACTCGTTTCTGCCCAAGAAATTTTTACATGACCTTTGTACAAATCAAATATTTACTGATAATAAATGATAGTTTCATGACCCTCACAGTTATGAGACCCCATATGGGTAAAGAACCACAGTTTAAGAAGCTAAGGACTAGATAATCACTTGTTGGGCTTATTATAGAGAGAATTGGGGAAAAGGTTGGACTAGTTGATCTCTCGTTGTCTCTTGGAAAAGAGAGCAATTTCTATGATTCCATGATTCTATAATAGTTTATTATTCAAACTTTTCACTAATTCTATGATTCTATTAATCTTTATGTGGGCTCTTCTTAACATTTCACATTTTATACTGCATTACTTAAAGGGCTTCAGTCATTTCAAGGCCTCTGAAAAGGAGACAGGGCTGCCCACAGGTTACTGGAAAATGTTAAAATCCTTGTGCTCTCACAGTATCGTAGAATTTATGGCTGAAAAGAACCTCAGGAATTCTCCAATATAATTTCCCCATTTTATAGATGAGAAAGTCAAAGCCTAGAAATGCCCAGGATTCAAACTGAGCTCCTTTAAAATCCAGCTATCTAAACTGTGGTTCATGACGCTATATGGGATCTTGTAACTGAATGAGTATCACAAAATTATGATTTGTTATTAGTAAATGTTTGATTTGTTTTTACCTATTTTATATACTTATTAACCTGGAGCCATGTACAAATTTCTCTGATGAAAAGGGGCTGTAAGTGGGAAAAGTTTAAGAAGCCTTGCTTTAAAAACAAATTGTAATAGGCTTTCCACTATATGTCTTATAAGGCACAATAAGCTTGTTATTAAAGTAAGCTCTTTAGTGCTTATTCATCATTTAAATGCTTCTCTTTTCTCTAATTAGAGAGTAGGACAGGGAAAATCCTCATTCATAGCTGTAAAGTCACTCAATAGGGTCTATTTCTATTATGGTAGATCCCTGAAGACCTACTTGGCAGGACAAGTAAACAACAGGCATAGTAAAGTATGTAGTTGTGAAGTCCTTTGACTTCACAAAGTCCCTATACATACATTAAAGGATTATTAGAAGCACTTTTTGTAGTAAGTAAGAACTACAAATCAAGTAGATGCCCATAAATTGTGTTATCACTGTGCTACAAGAAATGGTGTGTGCTAATACATTGTTGGTGGAACTAGGAAGGGATCCAACCATTCTGGAGAGCAATTTGGAACTCTGCTCAAAAAGTTATCAAACTGTGCATCCCCTTTGATCCAGCAGTGTTTCTACTGGGCTTGTATCCCAAAGAGATCTTAAAGGAGGGAAAGGGACCCACATGGGGAAAAATGTTTGTGGCAGCCCTGTTTGTAGTGGAAAGAAACTGGAAAATGAATAGTGCCCTTCAGTTGGGGAATGGCTGAATAAGTTATGGTATATGAATGTTATGGAATATTATTGTTCTGTAAGAAATGATCAGCAGAATGATTTCAGAAAGCCTAGAGAGACTTACATGAACTGATGCTGAGTGAAATGAGCAGAACCAGGAGATCATTATACACTTCGACAACGATATTGTATGAGGATATATTTTGATGGAAGTGGATTTCTTTGACAAAGAGACCTGAGTTTCAATTGATAAATGATGGACAAAAGCAGCTACACCCAAAGAAAGAACACTGGGAAACGAATGTGAACTATCTGCATTTTTGTTTTTCTTCCCGGGTTATTTATACCTTCTGAATCCAATTCTCCCTATGCAACAAGAGAACTGTTTGGTTCTGCAAACATATATTGTATCTAGGATATACTGCAACATATCCAACATATAAAGGACTGCTTGCCATCTAGGGGAGGGGGTGGAGGGAGGGAGGGAAAAAAAAATCAGAACAGAAACGAGTGTCAATATAAAGCAATTATTAAATAAAAATTAAAAAAAAAAAGACTATATGAGGATCAATTCTGATGGACATGGCTCTCTTCAACAATGAGATGATTCAAACCAGTTCCACTTGTTCAGTGAAGAAGAGAGCCATCTGCCCCAGAAAGAGAGCTGTGGGAACTGAATGTGGATCACAACATAACATTCTCACTCTTTCTGTTGTTTGATTGCATTTTGTTTTGCTCCTTTTTTTTTACTGGTTTGATTTGATTCTTCTTGTACAGCACAATAATTGTATAAATATGTATGCATACATTAGATTTAACCTATATTTCTACCATGTTTAATATATATATATGGACTTGCCATCTAGGGGAGGGCATGGAGGAAGTGGGGTATTGGAACACAAGGTTTTACAAGGGCTAATGTTGAAGAATTGTCCACGCATATGTTTTAAAAAATAAAAAGCTTTATTTTTTTTTCTTTTTAATAAAAAGCTTTATTTAAAAAAGAAAAGAAAAGAAATAATCTATGTGTGAGGAATACAGAGAAGTATGGGAAGAACTATATGAACTGATGCAAAGTAAAGTAAGCTGAATCAAGAAATACAATATACCCAGTGACTATAATAATGTAAATGAAAAGAGCCTCCAAAAAACAATAGAAATCAAAAATTGCATAAAGTCGGTTTGAATGAAGACATATGAAGAGATATCCCTTTTATGGAGATACAAAATTCACAGGTGTCACACACTGCACATGTTTCTAGACTTTTTCAAATTACAAATAAATTATGCTGTTTCTTTCCAAAAAATTATATTTGTCACATAGGATGACACATTGGGAAGTAAAGGAAGAGAGATTCATGGGATATTATGGTAACATAAGAACTAGAATATATTAAAAAAAATAAAATGAAGGCTGCAAAATGACAAATAATAAGTATATGAGAACACATCTCCAACCCATCCCCTACACCTTTGCAATGGTAAAAAGTCTATTGGTAGAATAGTGCATAGATTTTCAGAGCCGGAGGTTAGAAAGGAATAAGTTTTCTTCTTCTCCTTCTTCTTCTACTTCTTCTTCTTCTTCTCCTTCTTCAAGATTTTTTTTATACAAGATGACTTCCCAGAAGGAAAAAAGGAAGTGATACAAGTAAAAATGTATGTGATGTAAAAATGAGAGATATTAATAAGAATGTTTGTTTCTTTTAAAGACATCTATGATCGTATTCTCTCTGAGGACAGAGCCATTATTGAACCCAGTGAGGGAATCAAGAAATACTTCTGCTCTGTCATTGTTCTGATCTTCTTCAAGTGACCAAAGAAAAACCATTTAACTACTATCTTGTTGGGTGAGGATTGCTTTTTTTCTAAAAACTATTCCAACCAATTTGATAGTTTAGAATTATTGAAAAAATGTATTAGGGAATATTGTAATTTTTACTATATTGACTCATCCCATCAATAAACAATTATTTTCTTCAATTATTTCTGTGTTTATTCGTGTAAACAATGCTTTGTAGTTGTATTTATATAGTTCTTGTAGATAGTAGATGAATTCTCAAGGATTTTATATATTCTATGGTTATTTTATATAGAATTTCTCTTTTTATCTTTTCCCAGCTGAGCCACTCCTGAGAGGAAATTCATGAAGGTTTTGTTAAGAAAAAAAAAAAAAAAAGATTTCTAGGAACAGGAGTTGTGAGTTGCACCTTTTCCAAAACATGTCTTTCACACGTGTACTTTGCTACCTTTGTACTTTAAATCTGAGCCCATTCTCCTCACTTGTGTGTTTAAAGAGAGACTGCATTCCAACTTTGGGAAGGAAGGAAATCATAGAATCATAGACCTGGAGCTGGAAGTGTCATTCCTAGGAGGTCTTGACTTGTCCAAGGTCACATATGAAATCAGTGAAAAAGGTAAGAATTGAATTTCTATCTTCCTGATTCCAAGTCCAGCATTCTACTATGATCTCTAGGCTTTAGAACCAATGCTTTTTCCACTATACTACATTCATTTAACTGCTCTTAATATATGATCTTAGTAAATACTCTTTGTAAAAACTAAAAAAGTCTGGCTAACTACCAAAGGGAAGCAGACTAATGGGGGCTCTTTATCAACTGTAATAGAAGCCCCATTTCCTTAGGGTTACTTGAGAAGAGTCCTGAAAGAGTAATAGTAATTAACTGTCCTCTGGGGAGCCTAACTTATGAATGTGAGTACCCAATTAGGAGGGCTTGCTACAAAAATGTAATCAAGAAATTACTAGATCCAGCTATCATCAGGAAGTAACAAAATTGCACCTCCACCAATTACTTGGACAATTTGCAATTCTCACAGGAATTAGAGGGACACTGAACTTCTAGAGGAGAATTCAAACTTGGCTACTTACATAAGCTGTGTTTTGGGGGTGAATCATTTCCATTCTCTGGCTTTTAGTTTCATAAATACTCTTCATCTTAACAGGTGGGTCAAACCTCCAATTTGAGAAGGGTAGTGGAGGTAAAGGGAATGATCCTCATTCCAACCCTGCAGAAGTGGGGAAGAAGGTAGACCAGGAGGGAGCACCTCAAAGATGGGATCCTGGGGATGATGGCCAAGAGCCATGCCAGGAAGACAGGTCATCCCAGTGCAGGTGAGGCTCCTGACTACCACAGGAGCCTAGCCCTGTGTCAGTGCCCTAGTTTCAGCATAAATGTTAGCTATTATTATAGCTACCCAATTAATCCTTCCTCCCACCTACACTGCTATGTGTCTTTAGGCAAATTACTGAACCTCTCTGAACTTAATTTCTGCTGACTGAGAACAAGTTAATATTTTTAAATTGCCCACAGTTTTTCCAGTGGAAAGTGGAAAAAATTATGATCCCGGCAGGAAGGCTGATCTAGAACATAATGACAACAGCCCCTGAAATCCTAATGGAGAAGGAGACAAGGAGGGAAGGCAAGAGATAGCAGAGGGAGTGGAAAACTAAAGCTCATCCTTCTAGGGAGAGGATTTTCCAATGGGCCTCAGGCAAATATAGAGCCAGAGGATAAAGGGCAAGTGCTCAGTGGGCCCTAGGAAAAGAAAGCGAGGAACCCAGGCGACAGCCCTGCTTTCTGAGTAGGAGGTAACCATACCTAGAGAGAGAACTGAGGGTCTGGATAAAGAAGCACTTTCATCAGACACAGGCCCTGGACTGAAAGGAACAATTCTCCAGAGAGAAGATGCCTTTTAAAACCCTAAGAGATAATGAAGAAAAAACATCAGATGGGAAATTAGGAGACCTAAGTTCTAAAACTCCTAGATATCACTAGCTGGCAGCAGGACCTCCCTAAAAGAGAAATTCTTCTAGCATCGTACTGACACAGAGAAAGTGCTCAATAAGTACTTGGTGGGATTTGAAAGAACGTTCCGAAGCACTAGTGATAACAAGAAAAATGTAAATCAAAATAACTGAGGTTTTACCTCAACCCAACACATGGATTGTAATGTCCCGGGCTGGCTTTCTGGAGGTCCTCCAGACAGGTCTTGGTCTCAGCAGGATAGATATCACGAGAATGATCAGGAATAGAGTCCAGAGTCTTTATTGTCTCCTTCACGTCTTCTTTACAGTCTGTGTCTGTCACAGTCTGACCCAGTCTCAATCTGTGTCTCTCCTAGTCTCCTCCAGCAGTCTTTATTCTGACCCAGCCTTGATCTTAGTGGAAGAGGGCAGGAGGCAGGAGAGTCATCAGGAGGATGGTCAAGGATGGAATGTCTCATTTCCAGCCCTTCAGCCCTTAAATACCCTATTACAATTACATCATTACAGCATGTTGATTATGTGTGGACTAGAGAACTATTACATCACCATGTTAAGTACTAAGTATATATGTGAACTAGAGAACCATCATTCATCAATTCCACTGAGTTAACACCTTGTTGTAAGTATCCTTGTTTCAAGTATACTTCTCCAGAGTTCCCCAATATCTGCGGTCCTCTACAATGCACAAAGATGACAAAAGGCAATTACAGTCAGAGTTGGAGGGCTTGCAGAAAGATGGACACTAATGTTTGTTGGTAGACCTGTGAATGTGTACAGTTCTGGAAA
Source organism: Antechinus flavipes (assembly GCF_016432865.1). Lineage (NCBI taxonomy): Eukaryota > Metazoa > Chordata > Mammalia > Dasyuromorphia > Dasyuridae > Antechinus > Antechinus flavipes. The sequence continues at coordinate 585,552,798 of NC_067400.1, forward strand.
ACAGTTTAGAATTATACAAATAAATAATTGTGAAAAGTATGCAAGTAAATAAAGCATCCATTCCCTTTCCACAGTTAGACAAATACCCCAAGAAGATCACTGACATATAGAAAGGCTCCAAATAGACCAAAATATTTATAACAACTTTTTGTGGTAGCAAAGAACTGAAAAAAGACCATTGACTAAAGAATAGCTAAACAAATGGTAATAAGTGGATATAAGGAAATATTGGGGCACTGTAAGAAAACAACATACATTAATATAGAGAATCAAGGAAAGACACACAGGAATGGTACAGGGTGAATTTAGCAGATTCAAGAAAACAATATGCAAAGTGACAACATCATAAATAGAAAGTACAATCAGAACAAAACAATAGAAAATAATTGTTGCAAGAGTATAAATCATGGCCCCAAAGACATATGAGAAGTCTCCTCCCTAGCTCCTTTGAAGAAGTGCTCATGAGTATGAAACATTGAATATAAAATCATATTTTTCAATGTATTAATCACTTTTGATGACTTTTTTCTTCTTTGTATTTTTGCTTTTTAAAATTAATTTTTGTGATTTTTTAATATATTCCAATAAATACCAATAACATGTAAAAAAAAGTTTTAATATTCCATTTAAAATTTTTTGAGTTCCAAATTCTTTCCTGTCTTCAAACCCCTTCCCTACCTCTTAATAAGGCAAGCAATATGATACTAATTATACATTTGAGGTCACACAAAACATTATGTTTTATAAAAGAAAACACAAATACACACATAAGACATATGAAGAGAATTTAAAATATACTTCAGTCTGCCCTCAGAGGTCTTCAGTTTTTCTCTGGAGGAAAAGAGAATTTTTCATCATTATATTCTTTTTTTTTTTTTTTTAATTTTTTATTTAATAATTACATTATATTGACACTCGTTTCTGTTCTGATTTTTTTCCCCCTCCCTCCCTCCACCCCCTCCCCTAGATGGCAAGCAGTCCTTTATATGTTGGATATGTTGCAGTATATCCTAGATACAATACATGTTTGCAGAACCGAACAGTTCTCTTGTTGCGTAGGGAGAATTGGATTCAGAAGGTATAAATAATCCGGGAAGAAAAACAAAAATGCAGATAGTTTACATTCGTTTCCCAGTGTTCTTTCTTTGGGTGTAGCTGCTTTTGTCCATCATTTATCAATTGAAACTCAGGTCTCTTTGTCAAAGAAATCCACTTCCATCAAAATATGTCCTCATACAATATCGTTGTCGAAGTGTATAATGATCTCCTGGTTCTGCTCATTTCACTTAGCATCAGTTCATGTAAGTCTCGCCAGTCCTCTCTGTATTCATCCTGTTGGTCATTTCTTACAGAACAATAATATTCCATAACATTCATATACCACAATTTACCCATTATATTCTTCAGAATTATCTTGGATCATTGTTCTGATCGAAGTAGCTTAATCTTTCACAGTTGATCATCTATATTGTAATATTGCTGTTACTATATACAATGTTCTGGTTCTTTCAGCTCACTTCACTTTGCATCAGTTCATATGAGATTTCCCGTTTTTTTGAAACCATTTTGTTCATCATTTCTTTTATTACAATAGTATTTCCACAATCATAAACCACAATTTGGTCAGCTATTCCCCAACTAATGGATATCCTCTCAACTTCCAATTCTATGACATTACTAAAAGAGCTGCTATAAATATTTTTGTAAATATAGGTCCCTTTCTTTGATTTCTTTGGGATATAGACCTCTTTGGGATGCACAATTTGAAAGCCCTTTGAGAATAATTCCAAATTATTTTTCTGTAATAGTTGGATTAATTCACAATTCTACTACATTAGTGTCCTAATTTTTTTTTTCACATCCCCTCTAGCATTTTCATTTTCCTCTTGTGTTGTGTTAGTTTATCTAATCGAGGGGAGTTCATATTTCAGATATATTTTTTCATGTGACTATTGGTAACTTTTACTTCTTTTTTATAAAAACTTATTCTTCATATCCTATAACCACTCATCAATTGGAAAATGGTTTGTATTTTTATAAAGTTAGCTCAGTTCCCTATATATATGAGAAATTAGGTTTTTATCAGAGAAATTTGCTGTAATTTTTTTTCCAGTTTACTAGTTTCCTTTTAATTTTGGCTGCATTTGATTTGTTTGTGTAAAAACTTTTAATTTTAATGTAATTAGAATTATCCATTTTATTTTATCTCTCTGTCTCTTGTTTGATCCTAAACTCTTCCCATCTAGAGATTTACTTATGTCCCCCTTCATTCCTAAATTGTCTTTATCTTGCTGTATGGTGTGAGATGTTGATCTATGCCTAGTTTCTGCCAAACTGCTTTCCAGTTTTCTCTGCAGTTTTTGTCAAATGATAAATTCTTACCCAAAAGGGACTTGTCAAACAATAGATTGCTATGGTTATTTATTACTGTGTGTTATGTATCTACTCTTGTATCTACAATACAGCTACATTGCTTCACTTCTCTATTTCTTAGCCATTACTAGATAGTTTTCACGATTACCACTTTGCAATATAATTTGAAATCCAGTATAGCTAGGCTACCTTCCTTCCAACATTTTTTTTTTTCATTGATTCCCTTGATATTCTTGACATTTTGTTCTTCCAAATAAATTTTGTTATTACTTTTTCTAGCACTATAAAATAATTCTTTGGTAGTTTGAGTAGTATGGCCCTAAATAAGTAAATTAACTTAGGTAAAAGTGTCATTTTTATCATATTACCTCTCTGCCTACCCATGTGCAATTAATATTTTTCTAATTGTTTAGATTTATCTTTATTTTTGTGAAAAGTGTTTTATAATTGTGTTCATATAGTCTCTGGGTTTGTTTTGGTGGCTAGACTCCCAGTTATCGGTATAGTCAATTATGCTTATAGTTTCCCTAATATTGAACCAAGTCTATATTCCTAGTGTAAATCCCATGTGATTATAGTGATGATTTTTATAACATATTGCTATAATCTCTTTGCTAATATTTTGCTTAATTTTTTTGCATTGATATTCATTGAGGAAACTGTTCTATAGTTTTCTTTCTCTGTTTCCCTCTTTTAAAGTATCATTTGTGTTGTAAAAGGAATTTGATAGTCAAAAGAATGAAAAAATAAGAAAAAATGTGAAATATCTCATCAGAAAAACAACTGATCTGGAAAATAGATTGAGGGGAAATAATAGAATTATTGGACTATCTAAAAGCTATGATCAATAAAAGATCCTAGACATCCTGTTTCAAGAAATTATCAAAGAAAACTATTCTGATATCCTAGACCCAGAGATAAAAGAGAAATTAAAAGAATCTACAAAGTAATCTACAAATCACCACCTAAAAGAATCTCAAAATGAAAACTCCCAGCCAAAAAAAATTATAGACAAATTCCAGAGTTAGAGAAAGAAATATTTCAAAAAATCAGAAAGAAACCATTCAAATATTGTGAAGTCACAGTAAAAGTCAGCTACTACACTGAAGAAGTGGAGGACTTAGAATATGATATTCTGGAAAGTAAAAGAACTAAGATTCCAACCAAAAATCTCCTATCCAAAAAAACTGAGATAGATTTATAAATTAATTCTACCAAATATTTAAAGAATCTCAATTGTAAATTATTTTTTAAAAAAGGTAAAGCTCCTGAAAAGAATAGGTAAAACTTCTGATGCTTCCATTGCCTTGGCCAAGTCCCACTACTGGTATACATGTAGGCTCCAGGCCAGTCTTTATAATGGTGTCATCTTTTAATTTCCTAAGTTGTCTTGGGCTGGAAGAGCATCTCACTCTGATCTCTTTTTTTGGCCAGACCATTAAGGCATTATTTTAAAGTTGTTTGAAGGAGAATGTTTGAAGAGTTTGGCAAAGTGCTTTCTCTAATCTTCTATTTTGGCTCTGTCCCACATATTTAAAAAAATTTTCTAAGTCTTTCCAAGAATCACTTCGGGAAGGGGAGGGAGAAAAATACATTAGAAAGTGTAGATAATATAAAAACAAGAAATACTAATAAAAAATATTTCTAAAATATTTGCTCATTGATTGACATTAACTCACTTAGTCATGGTTATTGTTCATTCATTTAAGTCACGTACAACTCTTCATGACTCTATTTGGGGTTTTCTGGGCAAAGATACTAGACTATGGTACAGAGTTGGATGAATAACCTGTAGAGTCAGTCTTATACATCTTAGACTCTATGGATGGATACAGATAGAATATAAGTTCCAAAAGGACATTTCATTTTTGGTGTTTGTATCCTTAGTACCTAATACAATGCAACATAGTGCTTAACTGCTGCTTGTTTGACTGGTTGACAATGAATTAAACAGGTGGAAGAAGTGAGGCTGGGTTACCTTTGGGGAACTGCGCAGTATTTCTAATGGCCCCAAGATGCTCCTTGAAATCAAAGTCCATAAGTATCCATATGATGATTCTGAATGGTCACAAGTAATGTATTAAAACAAAGATACACAGGAAGATATCAGGCATCCAGATGTGTGAGAATCATTCACGCAAAAGAGTGGTCTATGGTTGCTGTAAAAGGGACCTGCTTTAGAACACGTAGTTTTGTGTTTATCACTCAATACTGTAGAGATCTTCTGCTCATTCATTCCCACACAATTTACACAAATGTGTTGAGATCTTAACATATTAAAAATAACAACAACAAAATTTATCTCCTTTGAAACCCACAACAAGAAAAAAATTTTTTTTATCATATTAGTGAGTCTGAAGTACGTTATGAGTGTCAGGTAATTCTCACTGATCAGGCCCATTAGTGGAAAATAGGCAATACCTGGAATGAAAGTTGAAGGCAAGAGATTGTTTCATTCTTAAAAATCCCAACATTAAAGACCAATTGAATGAAATGACAGTGTCAGCTTTAATATAAGACATTGATAGAAGGTTAAGACGTATGATAACATGTTAAACATAGTACCACAGTGACAATGAGCTGAGATGGGAATTGTACATTCTAGACTTGTGACTTTTGGACCCATGATATTCAAAATTTTTTTAGGAAAAAAGGAAAAGTTCTTTAAATATAGAATAAATGAATTAATGTATCTAACCACACAATTTCAAAGCAAAGTTCACATGTGAAGATAGTACTAAAAACTAAACTACATCAACTTAACCACTGGACATCAAATAGACAATGAGCATTTAATTTAATTCATCATAATCTTCAAAGATTTTCAACCGATGGTTAGTCCAACCCCATGAATACTGACTTAATACTATCCCCTTATTTATCATCATCCAAAGGATCCCTGAAGTAATAGTGGCAAAGGCAGAGGGAGAGTCAGGTCTACATAAAAGCTAAAGAAGGCAAAAGAATTTTTCCATTACTAGTAGACTATATTAAGGCAAGCGTCTGAAGCGGCACTGAATTTATAGATACAGGTTGGCAGGCAAGTTTTGAATCTGTAGTATTTATTTTATTTTATTTTTTAATAACTTTTTATTGACAGAATCCATGCTGGGGTAATTTTTTACAACATTATCCCTTGCACTTGCTTCTGTTACGATTTTTCCCCTCCCTCCCTCCACCCCCTCCCCCAGATGGCAAGCAGTGCTATACATGTTAAATATGCCACAGTATATCCTAGATATAATATATGTGTGCAGAACCGAACAGTTCTCTTGTTGCACAGGAAGAATTGGATTCAAAAGGCAGAAATAACCCAGGAAGAAAAACAAAAATGCAAGCAGTTTACATTCACCTCCCAGTGTTCTTTCTTTGGGTGTAGCTGCTTCTGTCCATCTTTGATCAATTGAAACTGAATTAGCTCTCTTTATCGAAGAGATCCACTTCCATCAGAATACATCCTCAAACAGTATCGTTGTTGAAGTATATAATGATCTCCTGGTTCTGCTCATTTCACTTAGCATCAGTTCATGTAAGTCTCGCCAAGCCTCTCTGTATTCATCCTGCTGGTCATTTCTTACAGAACAATAATTCTCCATAACTGAATCTGTAGTATTAAAAAATTGACAATTACTCAACATCATAAAACCACAGGAAGAGGCATAATGTTTATCAATATGTGGCATGTTGACTGTTGGATGTGTAGATTTGCCACCCAGATGAATGAATAACTGGATAGATGTTTTCTCAATAAAATTCTTTCAAAAATTTTACAAAAATCCAAAGTTTCCATTTAAATATAAGTACACTTATGCTACAATAAACATGACAAAAAAGTAGTCTGAATTCTGTCCACAAAGCAAATGGATTAAGTGGTAGATATTATTTTTAAAAAGAAAATTTGTCATTGCACTTAAGCACTGACTTTTTACATTTTGAATTACTAATCTAAAAAATCCATGCAGTAAAATTGGTAAGATTAAAATACAAAATTCTCATTTGTAAATATTCATTGGCTATTCTACACAGAATATTTCATGATAATGGAATAGAATGGACAGTTAAGTATCTGATTTGCTGAGAGGAAGAACTCATCCAACACAGATCATAATTTCAATTCACAGTCATTGTATTTTTATTTTTATAATAACTTTTTATTTTTCAAAATACATGTAAAGATAGTTTTCAACATTCGTCCTTGCAAAAACTTGTGTTCCAAATTTTTCTCCCTCTGTCCCCACCTCCCCTCTCCCTTAAACAGCAAGTAATCTGATATAGATTAGATATGTGCTATTGTGCCACAGTTCTTTTTCAAAGTCCTGACCCAGTTTCCCTAATTATTCTATTCAGTTACTCTGCCTCAGCTTATAACCATTCCCTCTTAATGTTAGGATAAAGATCTTATTTCTTAGACCTTAGGCTATAATCATTTCCTCTTAATGGTTGATGGGATAAAGGTCTTTATCCATTTTAGACATCATTAGAATATCAGGAGTCTTTTCAGTACCTACCTCCATTATGTCATCCTAGGTGCCTGCTTCCATTATGTCATCCTCATCCTAGGTCCCCTCCTCCCCATTAGATCATCCCCATCCAGGTACCTCCCCCATTATGCCATCGTTCTTGTATACACGTGGGTTCCCTCCTTTAAAATCTCTTTGGGATACAGGCCCAATAGAAACACTGCTGGATCAAAGGGTATGCACAATTTGATAGCCCTTTGATCATAGTTCCAAATTAGTCTACAGAATGATTGGATCAGTTCACAACTGCACCAACAATGTATCAGTGTCCCAGTTTTCCCACATTCCCTCCAACATTTATCATTATCTTTTCCTGTCATCTCAGCCAGTAATTGTAATTTTTAAAAATCTAGCAGTCAGGGAAAGTTTTTTGCTTGTTTGTTTTTCTGTGTAATTGTCTACTCTCTCCTACCCTCAATTCTACAACTGAAGTAAATACTGGAGATTTAGCACAGGTTGGATTGTAAATGTTGGATAAAGTCTGTAGGACTTTGGTAAAGGTATTTCCAAATGGCATAGTAATGTACTGCCACAAAAAAGGTGCCCGATAACATGGACGAATGGAATAATGCCATCACTTCCGAAGAGCACAATTTCCAGGCAAGTTCTCGCAGCCCATTAATATTATTTATTGATGTTACTACAAAGGCAGGCAAAAATCCCATTGTAGAGAGAAAAAGAGCTCAACCATTTTATCCTTGTCAAGGAAGAGATACTAGAATGGTTTGCGGCTTCCTTCTCCAACTCATTTTACAAATAAGGAAACTGAGACACACGGGATTAAGTGACTTGACCAGGGTCACATGGCTGGGAAGTGTCTGAGGCTAGATTTGTTTTTTTTAATTTTAGTTAAGGCCCAGCCTGGTCCCCATCACCATCCCTCCCGCCCTCCTTTTTCCTAGTGTCCACTCCATGTTGGCTAGCTGTCTCCCATGCTCTCTCTCTACTCATCCCCCCCTCCTGGCTTAAGTCCTGCCTTTTACAAGGGGCCTTTCCCGACCCTCCTTAATTTCATGGCCTTTTCTCTGCTGATTATTTCTGCTCCACCCTGCCCCGATCTTCTTTGTCGGTAGTTACTTCCCCGCTGTCACTAGACTGTGAGCTCTTTATAAAAAGGTTTTCCACATTTCCTCCTAACACCTTCTCTCTCTGTACTCGGCCTCTTGCCGGACGACTCCTGCCCCAGCTAACGCTGCTCTCCCAGCATCCCGAGATGCTCCCGGGGACCTCCGGGCAGCCTGAGGCTTTCACTACCGTGCATCTCTCTGGACACTAGGGCCTTGGTTCCCCTGTTCTAACAGCGACTCCTCTCTAACATACGCCTCCCAACTGCTCTGGGCCATCTCAGGCCAGTCCCCGTGTCCAGGTGCAGGGAACTCAATATTCCAGGGCCATAAAATACTTGACAAAGAGAAGTTTATTCAGTCACTAAGGGGAACAGTGAGGACGCTCCCTTTGCCTCTCCCTCTGGTGCCACGGAAGCAGTGCCCACAGAGGAATGTCAGTGCCCCGGCAGCGAGAACTCCGAGAAGCCCCGGCTCGTCCCAGGCTGGCCTGTCATCGGCCTGTCACCGCGGGCAGCCAGGATGGCGCAGCCCGAACCCAGCCCCTGCCCCTGTGCCAGTCAGCCCAGGATGAGCTTCCTGCCCCTTAAAAGAGAGATCAGCCTGGCCCATAAGGCAGACGCTGCTCCCACCACACCCCATGTTTGTGAAGAAGTTAGCACAGCAGCCGGGCACCTGACAGGAGCCTAATAAGTGCGGTGTCCTCTCCCTAGGCCTCCTGAGCCTCCTCTTCTCATACTCTCTCCTTGGGGAATCTCATCCTTTCCAGAAGGTGACTACCACCTCTATTCGGTGGCTCAGGCTTCTGGCTCTCCCAGAGATCCCACCCGCAATGCTCCTCCGCTTCCAAACATGGAAAACCAGACACAGGGACAGGATCAGCAGCAGGGCCAGGAGGAGATAGACCCCAGGCCAGCCTGAGTGGGAGAACTCCAGTGGCACTGCCTCTCTGTTTCTGTCTCTGTCTCTCTCTGTCTCTGTCTCTCCCTCTCTCCCTCTCCCTCTTTGTCTCTTTCCCTCTCTCCTTCTCTCTCTCTGTTTCTCTCTCTCTCTCCCTCTCCCTCTCTGTCTCTTTCCCTCTCTCCTTCTCTGTCTCTGTCTCTGTCTCTCTGTGTCTCTGTCTCTCTCTCTCCCCCTCTCCTTCTCCCTCTTTCCCTCTCTCCCTGTCCCGCTCTTTCCCTCTCCCTCTTCCTCTCTCCCTCCCCCCCCCCCCCCCCCCTTTCTCTCTCTGAACTTTTTCTCTCCAGTGAGCTCTGGAGACCTCACTCCACACATTGATGAAGAAGGAGGGTAGGAAGGAAACATGCATTTATTAAATACGTACTATGTGCCAGACACTATACAAACATTCTCTCATTTGAGCCTCATGGGAACCCCAGGAGTTAGGGGCTGCTATTATCCTCTTTTCCCAGGTTGTAGATTGCTCATCCTTCTTTTTCCAAGAGAACCAATGGTTGATGTCTCGATTCATGCAGGAACTGGATTTAACTGAGGCAGAGTCAGCCTCCCTGCCTTTTCCAGAGTCCAGTGGCAGGACAGAATCAGGACACCTGGGGCCGGCCCAGGGGGGCGTGGATGACCTCAGCACCTGCTTCAGCTGCTCATCCACCCATTCCACCGGGAGAAGTCTTCCCATGCTTGGTGCAGACACCCCTAACTCCCTGTTACCCTCAACCTGGCTTAGCCTGTCTGCCAAGATGGTCTGACCTGGCATGGCACTAGGCACGCAATAGCTTCTCGGAGTCACAGGTGAGAGGTCAGTGGATTGGGATGGATGGACAGCCCTGAAAAAGACCTCCCACCAGAGGAGCTGGTCCTCCTGAGCACCCAAGTATCCCTGGGATGAGGGCAGTGAAATACAGAAGAAAACTGATATAAAGGAGGAGGAAAAAGCCATGACAGGGGTCACCCACTGCTATGAGAGCCAGCTCTCTCACAGCAAAGATGTGACCCCAGATCCTCCCGGTGTCCCCATACTCTCCCCCCATGGGAAGGTCATTACTCTTAGATGTTAATTGCTAGCTTCAAGCCTTAGAGTCTTTAATCAGCCTTAATGATTAAATTAACTCCTTAATTTAATTAACTCCTTAATAATTACTCCTTATTCTGAAGAGAATGGTCGTCTCTACTTGTAAAATTCCAGGCATCAGCCAGCCAACCAGTGGGGGGATTATTTGAGAGATCACAGAGAAGCCTTCCCAGAATTCCTGAAATCACTTTCTACTTATAATCATGTATGACTGTAAATATTCAAATTTTTTTTAATTCAAAATTTTTAAAGGGGTTAAGTCAGGCCTTGGAGAGCCATCTCATCCAACTCCTCCCCCACTTTATAGATAAAGAAGTTGAGTTCTAGAAATGTCATATGACTCACCTGGAATTACGGGGGTTCTAAGGAGATTGGAATCCAAGTCCTCTAACCTAAAATCCAAAGTTCCTCGGTTGTCTGGGTTCTTAGGGTACCTAACTCTCTATTCACAGCCATATTTCATATTTTACGGAGGAGGAAACTGAGGTAGACAGAGGCAAAATAACTTGCCCCTTCTCACATAGTAATTGTCTGAAACTGAATTTGAACTCGGGTCTTCCTGACTCCAGAACCAGCACTATCCACTGTGCCACCTAGTAATTTTGGAGAAGGATGTCAATGGTGGGAACTTTCCAATAAATCATTTGTAGTTTTAGTCTGTATCATCTACTGGGTTGAGGTCCTTAAATCCATCATGAGTCGAACTCATCAGAATGGGAGTTCCTTGAGATCAGGGACTGTCTTTCTTCTTTTTTCCCCCATCCCCAGCCCTTAATATAGTGTTTGGCACATAGTAGGCACTTAATAAGTGGTGACTGATTAAGTCTTGAGGAAGAAAGACATTTATTTGTCCAAAGTTTATCCCTTTCAAGTTATATGTGGGAAAGGCTGACTAGTTTTCATCAAGTAGAGAACAATTCTCTGTTTACTTTCTCTACAAACTTGGAAATTACAGACTTTATATTTTGTTCTCTGCTTTTCTTTTTCCACATTTTCGAATCAAAGAATTTTAGAGCTGGAAGACACCTTGAAACATAGACTGTCAGAACTACAAGGGACATTATAACAGTATAGCAGAGCTAGAAGGAGCCTGGGAACATAATCAGAACTTGGAGGGGCATTAGAGCACAGGATGTCAGAGCTAGAAGGAGCCTTGCAACATAGACTGTCAGAACTGAGGGCCTTAGAATATAGGATGTCAGACCTAGGAGGCATCTTAACACAAAGAGTGTCAGAAATGGAAGGGACCTTAGAATATAAAGTGTCAGCACTGGGTGAGGCCTTGAGATATAGAATGTCAGTGCTGGAAAAGACTTTAGAATATAGAATGTCACAGCTCAGAGAGGCCTTAAAGTATCAAAGCTGGAAAAGGTCTTAAAATATAGAATGTCAGACTTGTGAACTTGAACAGGGTTTCTTAAGCTGGAGCCTGTGAAGTTTTAAAAATATATATATTTATAACAATTTTAATGTAATCAGTTTTCTTTGTAATCCTATGCATTTTATCTTATGCATTTAAAAACATTATTCTGAGAAGGGATCTATAAGCTTCACCAATTGTTAAAATGATCTATGATTCAAAATAGTCCCAGTTGGGAGCTCAGAGCTGGAAGAGGCTTTAGAATATAGAATGTCAAAACTGGAAAGGATCTTAAGATGGATAAATGAATGAACATTTTTAAAGCACATACTATGTGCCAAGCACTGGAGACACAGATATAAAAATGACTCTGTCCTCAAGGAACTTAATTTTAAAAGTGAATAATCGCTAAGAGGAAGGAACTGAAGACCAAAAGGCAGGCCTGGAGTCCTTAGGATGCAGTGGGAGAGCAGAGTATCTGGAAGGAAAGGTAGGTTAAGAGTTGAATGAAGCAAAAAGGTCAAGAAAGATGATTGAGAAAATCTCATTAGATTTATCAATCCAGAAATCCTTAGTAATTTTAGAAAGAACAGTTTAGTGATGAAGCCATAAATCAGATTATAGAAGACTTAGAAAATGAAAGGAAGTGAAAGCACAAATGTAAAGTTGTTGTTGTTGTTTACAAGTTTAGCTGAGAAGGAGAGAAGAGATAGAAGATTATAGGTAATAGTCAAACAAGCAGAACCAGGAATACAGTGTACAGTAACAGCAAGACTGTGTTGATCAACTGTGAAAAACTTAGTTCTTCTCAGAGGGTTCAATGATCCAAGGCAATCCCAATCTGCATCCAGAGAGAGAACTATGGAGACAATGTAAATCAACACATGCTATTTTCACTTATTTTTCTTTTCCTTCTGTTTTTTTAACCTCTTGTGGTTTTTCCCTTCTGTTATGATTTTTTCTCTCCCAACATGATTCTTAAAGAACTGTATATTTAAAAAATTAATATGCATGTATAGCCAGAAAAAGAAAAATAAACAAACAAAAAAAGATTATAGCTAGGAGGGATGTTTGGATCTAGTCTTCAAGATGTTACAGATTTGGTTGAGTTTGTAGGTAGAGAAGAAAACAGTAGTTAGGGATGTGTGGGTCAGAAACAATTAATAAAACAATTGGATAGATCTCTAGAAGCAAAGCAAAGTTTATTTTACATTCTGGAGAACAGGGATCCCACCCGTTGAGCAGACAATTGAAGGGTTCGGGTTTTAATCCCTAATGCAAATCCCCCCTCCCACCACTGACCCTCATCCTTATTGGCTGAGGATCTTACATTCTAAATGCAGGAATTGCCCAAGAAATTGAACTTGACCAATAAGTACATAGTTGCCCATATTTGGCTGAACTTGATCAACAAGTACATAGTTGCCCACATTTGGCTGAAATAGGGAGGATAACAAGAAGGGGGCTTACGTATGCTCTTAGGGGGATAAAAGGGAGGGGATAGCAGGGAGGACACTTTAAAGTATGTCCTTAAGAAGATAACAGGGAGGAGACTTTAAGTATACCCTTAGGAGAACAGCAGGAGACACTTTTAAGTATGCCCTTGACTTACTGCTTAAAGTCCTTCAGGCCTACTCAAACTTTGAAATAGATGAAGCCTTACTCGATTTTCACAACTGTCTTGAAAGATCTCACCTTATCTCGTTCAGGGAGAGATTGAAAGTTGAGTGAAGATAATATGGGTTATCTACTGCAGAAGATAGGAGGCAATCTGATCCAGACTCCATGTAGTGACCAGTTTGACCTTGGAGAGGAAGCACTTGCCTCTTTGTGAGAGACTAGATTATAGGTGATAATAGAAGATAAAAAGTGGGGAGATGGACAGTGGAGAAGATGAGAGAGCTCAGAGGGGAAGGCATTCTTAAATAAGGGAGAGAGGACTAGGAAAAACTTCCTGCAGAAAGCAGGATTTGAGCTAGCCTTGAGTCTTGAAGGAAATCAGGGATAATAAGCGGAAGTAAGAAAGGAGTTTTTCAGGCATGGGAGAAAGATGGGGTGGATCCTCTTCATTCTGAAATACATGGAGAAGGACAAAATATAAGAAGACCGTGGAGGTAGAAGAGGCCATTTTTTTCTGCTTTAAATACCACACAAGGGATTTTTATTTTTGATCCTGGAAATAATATGGAAGTACTGGAATTTACTGTGGAGGGGAAGACATATGGTTAGACTTGCTCATTAGAAAAGTCACTTTGCTAGCTGAATGAAGGGTAGATTGGAGTAGAGAGACTTGAGACAGACACCAAGGAGAAGGGTACCTGAAAGTAAACTCAGTGGTAGAAATACTTTGTAGTCATTACTTTAAATTTCAATCTACTCTCCTCAGGAATCAAGGTATTCTGTAGAGGGAAGAAAGCTAGCAGGCTTTAGAAGGTGATTGCATCTTGGTTCCAGCTATATATATATATATATTTTTTTTCAGAAAATGTGTCTTTGATGTTCATTGGTTATCAATGATATTGGGAAAATTTTTATTGCGCAATTGTCTAACTCTTTGTGACTCTGGGATTTTCTTGGCAAAGACACTAAAACAGTGTGCCATTTCTTTCTCCAGTTTATTTTACAGATGAGGAAACCGAGACAAACAAGATGAAACGATTTGCCCAGTGATTTGAACTCAGGTCTTCCTAACTCCAGGTCCCATGTTTCTGTCCACTGAAAAAAATACAAGAGGTCATTTATCTCAGGACATTAAGGAGTGGGTGATATTGGGGCTATATTAAGTAGCCGTCTACGTTACAGAATACATCTGATGAGCTTTCTGGCTCATAGCAGGAGAAACCCATTCACAATGCCCGTCTGTTGGGGAACGTCTGAGTCAGTCATGATACCTGCATGTAATGGGATATGATTGCTCTGTAAGAAATCACGAATCGGCTGGCTGGACATTAGGGGACTTAAGCGGTGGGTTGACTTTGGGGTTGTCCGAGGCAGACCCTCAGACGCAGCCGATCAGAAGTTCCCTGGGGACCAGACTCCCCGGCGAAGTTGGAGGCTGGGAAAGTCATTTCCCAGACCCTTGATAAGGATTCTTTTTTGTTGGTTTGTTTCCTTTTGATCCTCCTGCAATTTGAAGACCTCGTTTGCTTTCAGACTTCCCAGACGAGGGCGTCCCCCAACTTCTTCCTGGGTGTCTTCCCTACACAGACGCCGAGTTCAAGCAGGGGCAGTTCGCTTCTTTGGGTGTCCAGCAGCAGGTGCTTCATAAAAGCACGTCGGCGGCTGACAAAGCGGACTCGGACCCCGAGCTGCGGCCTCGCGGGCAGCTTTGGGGCATCCCTTTGGCCCCGCGGCGGGCGGGGCACCTCGGGACAAGCCGGTGCGCGCGGGCGGCCGGCGGCCAGCCCGGGCCGCGTCATGCGCCCGCCCCGGGAGGGGCCGGCCCTGGCCTGAAACCCCGGGCTCTGGGGGAGAAGGAAAAGGAGGAGGAGCAATAGGAGGGACCGGGCCCGGCTGCCCGGGCCGAGGGGGGCGGGAAGAGCCCGGGACCTGCCGCCGGCCGCTGCACGGGTAAGGCTGCGCGTAGGCCGGGAGAGGGCTGCGGCTGCCCGCGCTGGGCTCTCTGGGGGCGCGCCCTGGCCGCACGTCCACCAGCGGCTCCCGGCGGTCCGGGTCCTTGCCCTTGAACTCTCCTCCCCTTGCCACGATCGAGTATTTCGCTGTCTTCCCCGGGGCCCGGGAGGGTGAGTGTGCCCCCCTCCCAAACCCCGACCCCACCCCCGTCCCCCAGGACAGGTCCCGGAGACCCTCCCCCAGCCTTTGGCCCCCTGGCGGCTGGGACTCTGGGCTGTTCCCAAACTCCACCCCCGGCCCGGCACAAACTTCCGCGGTCTAGACCCGCCTCCCACCGCTAGTGCCTCAGGCCATGTGCTCCCAAGCTCCCCCGGGAGCCGCCAGCCCCTCCTCGGGAGCCTCCTCAGCCCCCTGCTGTCCGGGTGCGCCGGTACCCCTCGGCCCGTGGTGTTTTCTTGGCACAGCGGTTAGTTAGCACTTCCTTCTCCCGGGGATTAAGGAGAACGGCTAACCGCGGTGGGGCTGGATTCGAACTCCGCTCTTCCTGACTTCTTCTGCTCTGTCCACTCAGCCACTTGTCCGCCTCCTAGAGCCCTTACTCACCCAGCAAAGTTATGCAACCCCAGATCAGGAAGTAATGGCCCCTAACCGACTTCCTGGAAATGGCATGGTAGAGTTAGCGTTGAGATGAAAGATGTCAGAGCCGGGAGGGCGCTTAGAACCCAGGAGGTCAGAGCTGGAAGGGCCTTAGAACCCAGGAGGTCAGGGCCGGGAGGGCCCTTAGAACCCAGGTCAGAGCCGGGAGGGCGCTTAGAACCCAGGAGGTCAGCGCTGGGAGGGCCCTTAGAACCCAGGAGGTCAGCGCTGGGAGGGCCCTTAGAACCCAGGAGGTCAGAGCCGGGAGGGCCCTTAGAACCCAGGAGGTCGGCCCTGGGAGGGCCCTTAGAACCCAGGAGGTCAGAGCTGGGAGGGCCTTAGAACCCGGGATGTCAGAGCTGGAAGGGCCTTAGAACCCAGGAGGTCAGAGCTGGAAGGGCCTTAGAACCCAGGAGGTCAGAGCTGGGAGGGCCTTAGAACCCGGGATGTCAGGGCTGGGAGGGCCCTTAGAACCCGGGAGGTCAGAGCTGGGAGGGAACTTAGAACCCAGGAGGTCAGAGCTGGGAGGGAACTTAGAACCCAGGAGGTCAGAGCTGGGAGGGCCTTAGAACCCGGGATGTCAGGGCCGGGAGGGCCCTTAGAACCCGGGATGTCAGGGCCGGGAGGGCCCTTAGAACCCAGGAGGTCAGGGCCGGGAGGGCCCTTAGAACCCAGGAGGTCAGAGCTGGGAGGGTCTTAGAACCCAGGAGGTCAGAGCTGGGAGGGCCCTTAGAACCCGGGATGTCAGAGCTGGGAGGGCCCTTAGAACCCAGGATGTCAGGGCTGGGAGGGCTCTTAGAACCCAGGAGGTCAGGGCTGGGAGAACCCTTAGAACCCAGGATGTCAGGGCTGGGAGGGCCCTTAGAACACAGAATGTCACAGCTGGGAGGGTATCTTAGAACACAGGATGTCAAAGTTGGGGGGTAGGGCCTTAGAACACAGTGGGAGACCTAGAAGAGATTTTAAAATAGGAAATAGCAGACCTAGAAGAAACCATACAACTTAAATCAGAGCTATAAGGGGTATACATAATATGTTAGAAGACAAAAAATCCTTAGAACACAGTGTCAGAGATAGAAAGGACATTAGGTATTCCAGATCAGTTCCCTCACTTTGTAGCTTAGGACATTGAGACTCACTAGGCAAAACTGACTTTTCCAAGGTCACTTGGAAAACAGAACTAGAGTAACTTTTTGGTAAAATGCAACCAAGAAATCTCAGAAATGTCCTTTAAAATATCGGATCCTAGATCTAATGCTAGGAAGTACCTCAGAAGCCTTATGGTCCATCCCTAACATTTTACAGATGAGGAAACTAAGACCTGACTTGCCCCAAATCATCCAGATAATAAGCACTTGAGGCATTTATTTGAATCCAGGTTCTCTGACCAGCAGCAATGTTCTTTCCATTTCACCACAGAACTGAGAGTATATTGAATTTTTTGTAAATTAGGATTCCTCATTCTGGGAGAAAAAAATAAAAGAGAGGAGAAATAGGCTTGACACAGACTTATTCAAATAGGGGAATGTTGTATTAGGAAACAGAAGTAAACAGAGGTTAAATGGCTTACCTAGGGTCACAATTTGAATGCGTATCTTTCTGACTACAAAGAGTGCTCTATCCACTGTACCATCTGTCTGTTTCCATTTTTTAAAAAAAAAGTCTAAGATTGAGCTGTTTGGCCATCCAGGTTGGCAAAGGCCAACCTAAATTTGGCTAAATTTGGGAGTATTAAGTTGGAGAAGGAGAGGCCAGGTGGAGAGAGCAGATCACAGTCCGGCCTTGTGGCCTCAGAAACATTGGGTCACTTTGAAATTAGGAAATGGCCATTCCGGGATCACGAGGATCTCATTCCTGTCATATGGTCCAACCAGGCTCAGAACAGATTTGAATCCATTCTGCCCTTCAGATTTCCCCTTGGGACGCTGGTTTTGGCCTGAATACACTTCTTTCTGGACATTTTTTCCTCCCTAGGATTGATGGTCATCCAGGACAGTTTGGGAAAACTCCTTCCTTCTTCCCCAGGCCCTCTCAGCTCCAAAGCCTAACCTTTGACACTCAAGGATGTCTAAAAACTAAGGAAAGGGTATTGAGTAGGTGGGACTGAGACCCAGGTCACTAGGCTACTACTCTTGGTGGACTCCCAACTTTCCCTTGTATATTATCTGTCAATTCACTAGAGTAACGTTGATTCAAACTCAAACTCACTGTCCTTTTTGCACATTCCCCACCTGTGGAGTGAGAGGAGTGGGCACACATTGAAACTAGAGAGTGGTAAAGCTCATTTTTCAAACTTACTCTTCCTTCACTATAAGGACATCTTGGGCTCCTTTTCTTCCTGTTCTTTCTGTACTGTCAAACCTCAGTAAAAAAATCTGATAAATTCCTTTGTTTTTTTCCTCAATACTCCAAAGATTTTTGTCAGCAGGAGGAAGACCCTCTACTCTGCAGGTAGCAGCTGCTCCTCCTCCCCTCCCCCGACCCAAGGTGGCCTTTGAGATTTGCCATTAACTAAAAAATGTGTCCCCCCCCTCCAGGATGAGCTTCTTCAGTCTTAGCTAAGCTGGTCCTTAGGCAGCAGATACTGTCACTAGGTTCCTACTTTAAAGCTTTTCCGGGGTCATAGACCCTATAAGGAGGAGCATCAGAAAAAGATGTGATTGCAGGAATTCAGTTTTTTAAAAAGCTAATGTAGGATTCTTTTTTCTTTTAAAGCCCTTCCTTTTGAGAGTTAACATTTTAATGGAGACTACAGGTTAAGACAAAAGGACTCAGGCACTGACAAAGAGATAAGGGAAATATTTGGGTGATAACCATCAATTTACCTCTAATTCTCAACAGAGGGTGTTGCCTCAAACTTTGCTGAGAAAACAGTCTGGCGGGAGCTGGCTCTCCTCCCTGTAAAAGTAGCCTCCATAAATCCTAGCAGCACATAGAATTCTCTTCTCATTTGCTTCAGTCTCTGATAAAGAAAGACCCTTTTCCTCACAAAGGATGAGGCTCTTGATCCCATCCCCTCCTGGCTCCTTCTCAAGTTTGCCCCTTCCACCATCTCTACCACCAGTCACCACCATAACAACCACCATCATCATAATCACCAAGATTCACCACCACCATTTTCCATTCCAGTTTACTGGCTTCTTCTCCTTCCTACAAACACACCCAAATTTCCTCCATTCCTAACAAAACAAAACAACACCCTACCCTTGACCTTCACAGGCCTTCAATCTGTTACCTATTCCTCCCCTCCCTTTCACCACGAGGCTCCCAGAAAAGCCAATTGCTTTCATTTCCTCTCTTCTGATTCAGTTTTCTGCTCTTTGCAGGCTCACTTTGGATCCCAAAACCTGTCTGAAACTCCTCTCTCCAGTGTTACTAACAATTTCTTAATCACTGAATCCAGTGACCTCTCCTCAGTCCTTGGTCTTCTTAATTGGCTCTGCAGTAGTTGGCTGTGTTGAGGACAGAGGGAGACTTTATGGGGTTTTTAAAGGGCTGTAGGGAAGAGAATTGAACTTAGTAAGAAGTAAAAAATATATAGTTCTGGTCTTGACATTGATACTGCTCTGAAAAAAAAAAATCACTTCACTTTCCTTATCCATGTGTGGTTCAGAAATGGTGAGGGGTCACCATTTAATAAAAAAAAGCTGATGAGACCTTTAGAAGCAAAGCAAAGTTTATTATACATTCTCAGGAGAAGGGCATCCCACCCATGGAGCAGACAATCGAAAGGAGGAAGCACCTTCTGGGGCAAGGTCAACACTTTTAATCCCTAAGGCAAATACCCCCTCCCACCACTGACCCTCATCCTCATTGGCTGAGGGTCTCACATTCTAAACCAAGAAATTGAACTTGACCAATAAGTACATAGTTGCCCATATTTGACTGAAATAGGGAGAAAATGATGTCATGGGAGGACAGCAGGGAGGGGACTTAAGTATGCCCTTGACTCAATCTTCAAAGTCCTTCAGGCCTACTCAAACTGAAGTAGATGAAGCCTTACTTGATTTTCACAACTGTCTTGAGAGATCTCACCTCATCTCGTTCATCCATAAAAGAATACAAAATAACATTAATAATAATATAAAATAATAACTTGCACTCTCAACTTTCATAGGGTTGCTAGTGAAGAGGGCTTAATAAAACTTAAAATGCCACGGAAATGTGAGTTGTTGCTTTTTAATTGGATGAGATCCCTTTGTATTAGCCCTAGTGATTTTTTGCCAAAGGTAGAAGGGGAGCCCTTATCTTGGAGATAATAGGATCTGGATTCAAAAACTTCCTCTTAAAAAGATTATTGTCCATGATTCTAGGCAGGGCAGGTCCCTAAGCCTCAGGTAACTCATCTGTAAAATGAAGGGGTTGGACTCAATGGCCTTTAGAGCCTTTTTCTGCTAGTTCTATAATCCTTCCCCCTTCTGTAAGTCCTTTGGTCTAACTCTTCTCTAAGAATGAAGTAGAGATAGTACTTCTTTCTACATTGTGCCTAGCAAAAAAGAAATGAATGATTAAATGGGATCACCTCTGGGAAAGTATGAGATAACAAGGACAAGAAATGCAAGAGAATTGTGAGGGAGAAGATGAAGCTAGAATCACTGAATGCTGGGTCTGGGTGGGAGTTTAATGGTTTCCAATCCAGGCCAGACTTTTATGCTCATGACTCTTACTGCTCCTCAGCCTGGAGTCTCTGGGCCTGTAGGCTAGTTCTAATTTGCAAGGTTGTTTTATTCTGTTAGCCTTTTCCTGGTGTATCGGATAGCTGGGTATGTTAGTATGGAGTTTTTTATTTATCATTTATTAAACACCTACCATGTGCTAGGCCCTGTGCTAAACACTAGGGATACAGAGAAAGCCCTTAAGAATGGGGGGAACAATATCAAAAAAACATTGTACAAATAAAATATATACAGGTTAAACTGGGGATTTAAGGAGGTCTGGGAAAGGCTCTTGCAGAACCCTTTTCAACTGAAACTTGAAGGAATCCAGGAAAGCCACAAGCACGAGACATAGAAAGACCTCAGAGATTAACCTCGCCATACCTGAATCAATCAATTGATCAATCACGCCTTTATTAAATCTGTGATGTGCCAGACGCTGCTCTAAGAATTGGTTGTTTAGTCGTATCCAAATCTCTGTGACCCTATTCAGAGTTTCCTTGGCAGAGAGATCCATTTCCTTCTCCAGCTCATTTTACAAATGAGGAAACTGAGGCAGAATGAAGTGACTTAGCCAGGATCACACAGCTAGTAAGATTTGAACTCAAGGAGATGAGGTTTCCTAATTTCAGGCCTGGGGCACTATTCACTGTACCATCTAACTACCCATACTTTGGGGATACAGAGGTAAAACCAAATTATATCTTGCTGTTAAGGAGCTTACATCCTATCAGGAAAACAAATGTATAATAAATATAAAATAAAAATGTAAGTATAAAATATAAAAAATATATAAAGTAAATAAAACAATAAATGTATAAAAAAGTAGGCACAAAATACAAATAAGTAGATTCAAAGTAATTTCTTTTATTGCAGATTCCAGTAACTGAAGGGAGTCAGGGAAAGCCTTGTGCAGGAAGTGATGCTTTATTTGACTCCTGAAGGGAGCCACAGAATCCAGAGGGAGTTCATTGCAGGGATGCCAGAAAGCCTGTACAAAGTCATGGAGGAATACCCTCAGGGAAATGAAATGAAAATAGAATGGGCTAGTTCATTTGAAAGGTAGAACATAATTGAACCTTTGGGAGCTGATAAAATCCCTCACAAAAAGCCGGGGGAGAGAAGGGGTTCCAGGACAGAACTTGGGGAACAACCTACTTTAAGAAGATAAGATGAAAAAGCTCACCCAACAAAGGGGACTGAGGAGGAGAGCCCCCCAGAAGAGCTATATTACAGAAACCCAGAGAGGGGAGCGTGGTCAGTGGGGTGTTTTGTTCTAAAAGGTCAAGAAGGATGAGAACCTAGAAATTTGGCAATAAAGAGGCCCCTGGTAACTTTGGAGAAGAGTCATGAAATCATACACCAGATTGCAAGGGGTTGAGAAATGAGAGCAGAGGAAGAGGTAGTGACAAATGTGGAGAGTTAATTGGTTTTTATTGAGTTCAGCTGGGGAATGGAGAAGCTTGAAGGAAAGGGAGGTCTGTATAAGCATCCTCTTCCCCGTTTCCAGCAAATGGTCATCTAGTCTTTGCTGGAAGACCTGAGGTGAGGGACAATCCCCAAACCATCACCTCCTAAGGAGAGCCATTCCACTGCGGGACAGCCCTAATAGTTGAGAACCTTGTCCTTTCACTGATCTGCTCCAGATCCTGCCTTAGCTGAACACGTTAACCATTCCTACATAACCTTTCAAATATTGACAGCCCTCACGTTCTTCCACAAATCTGGGGTGAGATCCTTACCTCTTCCCTTAGATCCAATCCCCTCCTGCCACTGCACCAATCTGGGGCAGATCCAAGATGAACCCATTCCAATATTTATACTGGACTTTTGAGGGGATAAAGAGAGGAATGAAGGGGAATACAAAGTTTGGATAGTCTGTCTCAGGCCTTCCAAACTTAAGTTTTAGAAAGCTGTCATGTTTCAAATGGGGATGGAAGGATTTTCTATGAACATATACATTTTTCCCTTCCAGTTCAGTGACTTAATTATCTGAAGATCTTTGGGTTTATCAGTTAAACTGTTACCGTGGAAACACAGTCGGATGCCAGAAATAACTGACAACGTTTGAATTTCTGGCTCAGTTTGTAAAGCTGAAGATCCAATGATGAGATTCTGAAATGGGATTCAGGGCTTTTTGAAGATGCTAGTGAGAAGAATGCAGATCCTTTGGGGTTTAATTTTTTTTTTTTTTTATTATAACTTGTTTTTCTCATTGAAAATCACAGTCCTTAGAGTCTTAGTCTTGAATGTAAGAGCACATGGTTCATTGAATGAATGCCAAATCAGGGAAGGAGAAAGAAAGCAGACTGCCTTTTTGGATTCATCCTCTAAACTCAGATTGGAAAGAACTTATTCAGTCTTGTGACTACAGAGCCATCGGCTGTTAAAATTGAAAGAGAATTTAGAACCCAGAATTTAGATCTGGGAGAACCCTTAGAACCCAGGATGTCAGAGCTGGGAGAACCCTTAGAACCCAGGATGTCAGAGCTGGGAGGGCCCTTAGAACCTGGATGTCAGAGCTGGGAGGGCCCTTAAAAAAAAAAACAAACACTATTAAATAAAGTAAAAATAAAACCAAAAAAAGAACAGATTATATTAAAGCCACATAGAACCTTAGAATATCAAATGTTAGAACTGGAAAGGATCTTTAAAACAGAGAAAGTCAGGTCTGTAAAGTATTTTAAGAAAAATGGCCTGGAGATAGGAAGTGATATTTACCCAAGTTAGCCATAGAGATGGGATCAGAGGTCAGGTCTCCTGAATCCCAATTGGGATTCTCTCTAGTATACAAAATTCCTTTCCCAGGAGGTTTTTGAAGAACCAGAAATAGCACCAGCACCCCACCACAATCTCCCTGGGATGTGGCTTTTCCTGAATTCTACAGCAATGAAACCCTCTAGCACTTGTTTTTATGTCTATGTATAGTCTCTTTTTGTTTTTATGTCTGTGTATAGTCTCCTTTCTGTTTCTTCGCTCCTTTGAGACGAGCACTCTGCCTTCTACAGCTTTGTCTCCTCCTAGCACAGGCTAGGCCCACAAGCAGACTTCCTTCTCATTCCCTCATTAAATGTCCTGACCAATGCATTCATTTAATTACCCAAGTATTGATCCTTTCAATAAGTGTTTAGTGAGCGGCTGCTGTGTGTAAATTGTTGTACTTTGTATGAAGCCCAGGCCCTGCCCTCAGGAGCTTACTTTTCCCATGTTGAAGTTAATCAGCCAAAGAAGCATTTATTAAACACCTACTGTTTTCCAAGCACTGTGTTAGATGCTGAAAATACAAAAACAAAAAGAAAACAGCCTTTACCTTTAAGTAATTTGTATTCTAAGGACAGTCACACAGAGAAGTATAATACCAGTTAGAGTTTAGTGGAAAAACAATTGGGCCTGGATCAGGAAAACTGGGATTCAAATTTAGCCTTAGACACTAGCTAGTCTAAGACTAGCTTAGATAATAGGTAAGTCATTAATCTCTGTCTAATTCAATTTCCTCAAGTGTAAAATGGAGATAAAAATAGCTTTTACTTACCAAGATTGTTATGAACATCAGATGGTCATGTTTGTAAAATCACTTATTGGCACAGTGCTTGACACATAGTAGGTGCTTAATCAATGTTTGTTTCCTTTTCTCCTTCCATTCCAAAATGCCATCATCTCTGATGCAGAGATCACTTTGCTGGTATTTACTTAAATGATTTAATTGACTTAAATGACTCTGTCTAAACTCCTGATCTGGTAGAATTTTTGATTTATTTTTTTTGTGTACCCAGCATGTCCAGGTCTGTTAATTGATTGGATTGATGGATGCTTAACAAATACTTGTTGAATTAAATGGAAATGGAATTAGGGGCTGGGTTCAAATTCTGACTCTGCATCCCATTTTCCTTGTCTGTAAAATGAAGGGATCTAGTTGGCTTTCAGCCCTCTGATCATGTTTCTGTCAGTCATAGTTTTATTTGTTCAGTCTTTTTCACGTAGATTGATAAAAGAAGTTTATTATGGGGATAGGAAGCATAAAGTCTGGTTAGGGAAATAGGTGAGGGTAAAGAGAAGATGGCACTGGGAAGACTATTTCAGCGGGCAGATCTATGGAAAATGGAGTTTTGCACTGAGAATGCAGTTCTCAGTGGGCAGAAAGTCCTGGTAGCTGAGTAAACCACTGAGGTCCATCTGCAAAGACCTTAGTTGATGGAAGCTCATTATATTGCTTGTCTTGGTGGAGATTGGGAAACCTGAAAGTCAGAAGGGGGGTTGGGTCAACCGGAACAGATCAGAACCCTTGGGGGCTTGGAGAGCCCAAGTTGGTTCAGATCCAGTGGGGGCTGGGACAAGCCGTGATCTCCTATTGGAATTCAAAGGGATGCTTTTGACCAGGATTTGTGAATCAAAGGCCCTGGAATCCTGAACTGAAATGCCTCAACAGGAGGGGCTGGGAATATGAAAGGAATCACAAATCAATAGGAAAAACAGTTTCTTAAAAGGACCACAACTGCTTCAATTTTATTTATTTATATTTCATTTTATTTATTTGTTCATCAGTGAGGAAACTGAGGCAACTAGAGTTAAATGATTTGTCCAGTATCATACAGCTGAGGGCAGACTTGAATACAGGCAATGGGAAGCCACCGAAGATCACAGACACCAGACCAGGAGTTGGAAGGGACTTTAGTCTAACTTTTTTTTAGTAAGTAAACTCAGTTGAAGATTTGAACAGAGGCCTCCTTGACTGTGAATCCAGCCTTTTTTCCTTCATAACTTGCAGCCTCCCAATTTTAAGAATGGATTTTGACTTTTGTTGAGAGAAGTTTTTCATTTCCCAGAAGCCACTTAGTTAAATAAGACTGACTCATCTCCCATCAGAAAAGATGAACTTTAAATGCTGAGATTAGATTTTCATTTTGACCTAGTTGGCATTTATTTGACTGGACTGTGCATGTTTATGATGAAGATTTTCTCTTTATCTTTTGTTGTTCGACCAGGGACTGGGCAACAGGAGAGATGGATGATAAATGTATGTAAATATAAATCGGTACTTCAAAAAATAAAAATAAGCTGTTGGGTTGCAGAGGCAAACTCATCATGTAGTCCGGTCCTCTCATGCATGGCCAGTACCTGGCTTTTCTAGTTTGTCTTTCTGAAAAACTCCAATCTCATTAACATATTTTATCCAGAAGGACTTCAGGAAGTTGGAAAATTCAAACCCAAAGAATAGGTAGGCAAGGATTGTAAAGGGCTGAAACTCTTAAAAGGTGTGCTTGAATCAGACAACGAGCACGTATTGGACGATAACTCTATAAGCATATGTTTGGAAAAATGACCCTTCTCACTATTCCCTGCTGTCTTGATCTTTTGGTGTATACAGATAATCGTAGGAGGGATTAGGGGGTGGAGTGAGACAAGCCAGACTCACTTGGCAGCAGGACAGAGGAGAAAAGTGTGGAGATTTTGGACTCTAGAATCAAGGAGAGATCCCTGGCAAAACTCCTGGCAGTTTTGTCTGTCTCCTTTACTCCTCCCACTAAAGACCAAGGACTTTTATTTATCCTGACTGGCTGACCCTGAGGCCTCCAAGGAGCTAGTGTGGACTTCACAAAGGATGTTAGTATAAATTTCCCTAAGGATATTGGGGGTGGATGTGAACAGTTATTTATATTTTGCTCAGAAAAAGCTGTTTTTTTTTTTGTTTTTGTTTTTGTTTTTGTTTTTTTATGTAGTCAGCATAAGGGAGTATGACCCTTACAGGCTAATTTTTCCATGATTCTGTGATGAGAAGAACATCTTTTGTTTGAGTGAGAAGGCTTGAGTCAGGAGTTCTGGGTTTGGATGACAATAATTACGGGTGATTACCAATTGAGTGAGTTGTTTGACCTCTCTTAACCTTAACTTCCTCATCTTTAAAAGGTGTTAATGGTCTTTGTATTGCCTACCTAATGGAGGATTGAATGGATTTTTAAAAACAATAAAAAAGCATTTATTAGGCACTAACTGTGTGCCAAGCATTGCATTAAGCACTGGGACACAGGGAATATCTAGAGTCAGTCCCTGCTCTTATGGAGCTCACATGAACCGGTGGGAGATGGCACACACTTCAGACCTAGAAGGCCTAAGAGTTACTGTGGGGCAAATGGCAAAACCTCAGAGATCCTTAGGTTACATTTAGAAGGCCATATGACAATATATGGAGTCTCCAGGTGGCAGAGTCTGGGAAGACTTCTCAGCAGAAGGAGGAGAGTTGATGGCTCCATTCTCTCCAAACCTTGTGAACAATGAAGCAAAAGTGGATGGGTTTGAAACTAAGGGAAAAGGGACAGAAAGGAAGAGAGGGGAAGAGTTCTGTTTTTAGGAAAGGTGCTTGCAAACTTTACAGCACTATAAAAATGGGTGCAATTACCCTTGTTTTTAATTATTATACACTTACCTCATAAAAGGCTCATCCGAGTTCTGTTAGGAAAACAGGCCACTGACCCCACCCCAAGCACTCCGTGGCCTTTGGATTGACCGATAGGAGCGGCCGGCTGGTTCTTGGGGCTCCCTGTTGCCTGTTCTTCCACCACCAAAGGGACCAGCCAGACTGGCTCTCGAAGCGGAATGGACTGCTAGCCCCTCCAGAATAGCAGGGGATTCTCTGGTGCTCCCCCCTCTCCTGCCAGAGGCTGGCCAGTTAAAGGGAGGTCAGGGCAAAGTCCCTCCCCGTCCCACCCTGCCCGTACCTCATTGGTATGCTGACTCTCAAAGCCCCAGTGAGCAGCTGGCACCCGGGCCTGCCATCTCTGTTAGATCCTGAAAGGCAGCCTTACCTCAGAGGGAAAAAGACTTCTAGTTCTGGTCCTGATATGTGACCTTGGGTGAGTGCCTTCAACTACCTCGAGCAGCAGGCATTTATTAAGCACCTACTATGTGCCACGCATTGGGTTAGGGACTGCAAACTTGAGCTGCTTCCTACCATCAAGAAACAGATCCCAAGTTTTTCTCTGTAAAATGGGATGGCTGATCATTTAATACAGAGAGAGTTAGAGCTGGGAAAGATTTTAGCCTTAGAAGCAGGAAGGTCCTTGGAATGTAGAACAGGGAAGGAAGAAAAGATCTTAGAATGCTGAATGTTGCTGGGGAGGACCCTTAGAACAAAGATTCTTTTTTTTTCCCCTGAGAGTTAAGTGACTTGCTCAGGGTCATACAACTAGGAAGTGTTAAGTGTCTGAGGCCGGATTTGAACTCAGATCCTCCTGACTTCAGGGCCAGAGCGTTATCCACTACACCACCTAGCTGCCCCTAGGACAGAGCTTTTCCCACTCATGATCCCTTTTCTCTTGAGAAACCATTATGTGATATAGGTATATGTAAATAGTTTCTCACCTTAACCCCTTGTTCTATATCCTTCCAATGGCTCCCCCTGTTTCTTCTATAGAATTCCTAGCCATCCTTTAAAACTCAAAGGCTGCCATCTCCAGGAAGCCCTCCCTGATCCTCATGTTGATAACAGCTCACCCCTGGAGATATCACCTAGCCTTAGTATCTCTCTAGGGCTCCTAGAATGTCTTAGGCAATCTTATAACTCATATCATATTATCTTATAATATATAACATTATGCTGTGTAACATGTTGTGTAATTATATAATATATATGATAATATGCAATATAATATATAATACTTAGCATATCTTATGGTTATGTTATAATTTATTTTATATATATATATCATATTATAATACCTAGCAGGTATGTTGTTATTATTTAGTCAGTTAGTCGACTCTGATACTTTGTGAGCCATTGGGGATTTCTTGGCAGAGACACTAGAGATTTGCCATTTCCTTCTTCAGTTTGTTTTACAGATTTCCCCATGGAGGCTTGTTAAGTGACTAGCTCAGGGTCTCACAGCTAGTGAGTGTCTGAAGCTGAATTTGAACTGCAGTCGTGGTGCTTTAACCACTGCACCACCTAACTGTGTGTTTTATAATATAGTTCAGTTCGCATTAAGATTCCTACCATGTTTTATATTTCAGTTCATGTCCCCATTATAATATCTAATACAATGTCTTATAGTTCAACTTTTTGATAGAGGAGGTTATGTCTTAGCCTAAATAATGTAGGGCCTTTGTTGAATAAATGAATATTGTTGTTCAATCTTAATCTCTGTTTTTGTTTTTGCTCTTTTCACACTGATTCTCCACCTCAAGTACATGGTGTCAGTGATCTGCTAACCAGATACCAAACAATCCATCTGTGGCTGCTTCCCAGGATTCACTTAATGCATCCTGGGAATCAAGAGTCTGTTTTCAAACTGCTGTGCAAACTCCTCACTTGGCCCTCAAAGCCCTCCCCAGTGATTCCCTGATTTTCCTTTATAGCTTTGTTCTCCGCTTTCCTTCCATGAAGGAAACAGTTTCCCTCTTCTTCTTTTTTTAACTTTATTTTTCTTGTTGGGGGGAGAGGGAAACTTCTTTCACAACATAATTTTTAGAAAATATTTTACATAATTTCACGTGTGCTTTTTTAATGGAAGTGACGGGTGGGAGGAAGGGAAAGAATCTGGAACTCAGAGTTTTGAAAACAATGTTTTACTGTACCTGGGGAAAATAAAAAAAAATAAACTATCATTCATGAAAGAAAGTTTAAATCAACAAGTGTGTTTTAAGTACCTACTATGTGCTGGGTGTTGTAGTAGGTGCTAGATCAGATATAAAGAATGAAACAATTCCTATTTTCAAGCTCTCAAGGATCTTGCTGTTATAATGGGGAAGATAACAAAATATAATCTAAGTCAATTCAAAATATATATGAGGTGAATATCTACAAAGTAAACAGATTAATCTGGGCAGAGGATACTAGCATGGGAGGGGGAAGGGAATGGGAAAACAAAGTACTTTTGTTCAGAATGCTCCCTTAGCCTCTAGTTATCTCCCCACTCTCTCCTAGCTTCTGTAACTGGGAATAAGTCAGTTAATAATTCTGAAGAAATCAAAAATCATTCAGATAGAAAATAGCAAAACTGAAATTTGAAAATTTCCAGTGCAAAAGGAGAGTCATAATTCTAGAGCATTCATCCAGTCCAACCTGTCCATTTTACAGATCATATCAGAGAGGTAGGTAGTTCAATGGCTAGAATGCTGGACATGAAGTCAGGAAGACCTGAATTTAAATCTAGCCATAGACTATTACTTAAATATGTGACTCTGGCTAAATTATTTGACCATTCTCTGCCTCAGTTTTCTCATCTGTAAAATGTAGCCTAGAGTAGCACTTATCTGCCAGAGTTGATATACAGATAAAGTGAGAGAGCATTTGTAAAGCACTTTGCAGACAATTTTTATTATTATTATTATCTAAAAAGCAAGACCAGAGAAGCAAAATGGCTTATCCAAGGCTTTATGGGTGGCAGCAGAGCTGAAATTTGAGCCTAAGACCTCTGACTATAAGTCTTACCTCCTTAATACTTATATCTCCCACCTCAGAGAATTGTTTTGAGGAGAGTTATTAGCTAAACCTTAAAAGGATATAGAAATGGGAACTATTATTATGAAAAAATAAGCAGAATATAAGTTTTTTCAGGTAAAAGATATCATTTTTCGGTTATCTTTATAAGCTCAGTGGCTTGTACTTTTTTTAATCCCTATCTGTAATTTCAATATTTGGAGGGACCTCACTGTATGGAAGTTTCCTCCACTAATGAGAATTAGCTATCATCTTTTTGACTTCTAGGCTTAGAGTTGCTGAGGAGGCTAAGAAGTTAAAGGACTTTTTAAGGATGGGGGCAGCATGGAGCAGCAGAAACACTGCAGGATTTGAAGTCTGAGGTCCTATTTTCAAATTCGAGTTTTGCTACTTACTAACTATGATTTTAGCCAAGTTGTCATGTGTTTCTGGGCTTCGATTTCTTTACTGATAAAATTGGACTAGATAATTTCTAAGGTCTCTTACAGTTTACAACTGTAATCCCATGCTTGTAATCCCCAGCTAGCATGGGTCGAGAGCAAGACTTGAATCTAGGTTTTCTTGACTCCAAGGTTGGTTTTTGCTGCATTTCTTGCTTCCTATGACCGCTTATTGCCTCTCACTTGATACACATGTACACACACACATATATGCATATATGTACACACATTTACATATATGTGATATATACCTATATCATACACGTGATATATACCTACATTACCCACATGTGTTATATACATAGGTTGCTTATATGTGATCTATACCTAAATTACACACATGTAATCTGTACACAGGTTACATGTATTTGTTGTATGTATAATGTATGTATGAAGTCCATATGTGCTTCCCATACCTCCAAGACTCAATTTCCTTTCACATATATTATTTGTTTTTTATCTACATATCTCTGAGCAAAGTAAATTCAGCTAGTTAAGAGAGGGAATAACAGTGTTCAAGGCCATGTATTCAGAACAGAAATCCAAACCCTATGCCCTGGACACTTACTAGGTTCAAGGGATCTCCATACAAAGGATTTCCTGTTCTACTTGTTAACATGTGCTAAATTGGGTTTTTTGTTTTTTATGGCAGATTCCAAGATGGCAACTCCAGAGGGACAGGGCCAAGAGTCTGGGGCGTACCCCGAGCCAGCCATCGAAGCACAGCCACATCTGCCCACAGGCAAGGAACTGGGAGAAGCAAGCCGTTTCGCTTATACTGCTCTCTGCGGGATGTCCCTGGCCTGGCTCTTTCCAGAACCCGAACAAAGGTGACTGTTTTGACTTAGAATCTTGGAATCCTAGATTCTGAGATCTGGGAAGAACATAGAGCATCAGACTTGGAAGGGAATTTGGAACAGAGAATGTCAAAGCTGGGAGGGCCCTTAGAACATGGAATTTTGGAGAGCACCTGGTCCAGTTTCATTGTTCAAATGCGAGAATCATCTCTGCAATGTTCCCAGGTCATGGATTAGAAAGGATTTCCCAACATAGGGAACACAGTGTTTCCATGGATTGTCTCTTTCCCACATGAAGCCCCTCTGTCAGCTAGTCTGTCGTAGTTAATTTTCTTGCCAAGAAACATAATGACTGATTTTTTTTTAGAATAGTTTGGGACTTTGTTGACAAAATATTTTGCAGGCACAATTGCTTGGATAGAAAATCCTAGTAAGGATGCTTTATCTCCTTAATAAGGAATGAATCATCTGACAAGGGATCAGATAACATTTTGGATTCATCCTTCTTTTGCCATCCCCCTTCTTCATCCATACCCCTATTCTGGAACTCTGTCTATCTAAATTTGTTCAGGGAAAAAGATCCGGTGATTGCTAATCCTCTCCTTGGCTTTAGGATATAGACTGTCAGAAGCGAAAGCAATCTTAGAAATTCACTAGTCTAGAGTACCTAGGTTTTTTCCTGGTGAAAAATTAGAAGTACCAGTAATAGACTGAGGCAGCTGGATTGCCCCAAGGCAGAGTTACAGCCCTGAAGTCAGGAATCCTGAGTTCAAACCCAGCCTCAGACACTTCCTATCTGTGTGATTTTGGGCAAGTCACTTCACCCTGTTTACCTTAGTTTCCTCATCTGTAACATAAAGATAATGATAAACACCTTCCTCTCAGGGATATTGTGAGAATCAAATGAAATCCTATTTGTGAAGCCCTGAAGATCTATATAAGTGTTAGCCATTGTCCTTATTTGTGTTGAGATTATCATGATTAAGTTTTTGATTTATCAGCCACCCAATAATGTTTTTATGAAGATGAGATTTTGAAATTACCCATGGATTTCAATTATCCCAGTTCTTCCCAGTGTTACATAATCAAGAGTCAGAAGTCTTTGTATCTGAAATAATTGTGTCTTTCAGCTCCTTTCGGACAGAATTTGTGGAAAGCCTAGTGAAATGGCTAGAGTTACCAGAAACAGTCCTCCCTTCCATGGTGGCCTTTGCCGATGGCCTGGGAGGAGAAGAGGAAGCGACATTTGCTGAGATTTTATTGAAGGATCCAGTTCTGAAGAATGATCCAATGGTGATTATTCAGGTATCCAAACCCCTCTTGAGCAGGATAATTGAAGTAGAAAATGGGATCTCTTTTCAGAGCCAGACTGGAAATGGGTTTTAAGAATTAGAAGTATTACAGACTCTTTAGCACCTATAAAAGCCATCTCTAGTATTGTCCAGCTCTGACCTCCTGGGTTCTAATGTTCCTTCCAGCTCTGACATCCTGTATTCTAAGAGCCCTTCCAGCTCTGACCTCCTAAGTTCTAAGGGCCCTCCCAGCGCTGACATCCTGAGTTCTAAGGGCCCCCCCAGCTCTGACCTTTTGTGTTCTAAGGGCCCTCCCAGCTCTGACATCCTGGGTTCTAAGGGCCCTCCCAGCTCTGACTTCCCGGGTTCTAAGGGCCCTCCCAGCTCTGACATCCCATGTTCTAAAGGCCTTCCCAGCTCTGACATCCTCAGTTCTAACAGCCCTCCCAGCTCTGACATTCTGTTTCTGAGGCCAGTTCTTATATTCTATGTTTTATCATCTTTTCCCTGAACTGATTCCTCCTCCTCCTGAAGGAAAATGGCTGGGCTACAGTACTTTAGGAACATGGATCTTTGGCAGTGTATTGAATACTCCTAAATAAGTTTTCCAAAATCTTTATGCTTTCTCCTTACCTGTGAAACAGAGACATTGGGGCAATACAAACATCATTTGCCCAAATTGATAACAATGAACTTGCTTTTTACTTCTTTGTGCCTCAGTTTTCCTATCTATTAGATGAAAGGGTTGGACTCGGTGATTTTTAATGTTCCTTCAGGGACTAGTGATCTCTGTTCTAAAGTCCCTTCCAAGTGACAGCTTGAATCATAATAGAATTTTAATCATTGATTTTATTTTATTATTTTTTTTAATTAAAGCTTTTTATTTTTCAAAACATATACCTGGACAATTCTTCAACATTAGCCCTTGCAAAATCTTGTGTTCCACATTCCCCCCCATCCCGCACGCCTTCCTCTAGATGGCAAGTAGTCCAATATTTAACATGTATGGGACTACCTGCCATCTAGGGGGTGGGGGAAAGTAAGGGAAAAGTTGGAACAGAAGTTTTTGCAAAGGCCAATGTTGAAAAATTACCCATGCAAATGTTTTGTCAACAAAAAGCTATAATAATAAAAAAAAATATGTTAAATCCAATATATGCATACATATTTATACAATTATCATGTCTCACCAAAAAAAAAAAAGAGAGAGAGAGAGAGAAACAAAATAAAATGCAAGCAAACAATAACAAAAAGAGTGAGAATGCTATGTTGTGGTCCACACTCAATTCCCACGGTTCTCTCTCTGGGTGGAGATGGCTCTCTTCATCACTGAACAATTGGAACTGGTTTGAATCATCTCATCAGAACTGATCATCTTATAATCTTGTTATTGCCGTGTATAATTAATCACTGATTTTATATAAATCCCTAGTTTCCATTTGTTTCCTAGGATCTTCTGGCCTTCTCTCTCTGGAATGGTAAGTTTGATTTCTTAAGTCTTATTTAAAAAGTTTGTGTTGGGGTGGGGGGAAGGGGGGGGTCACCCTCTCAATTCTAGGGCCATTACTCATAAAAATCATAGCTATTGAATTGGGGGTTTGGCTTATTCATAATTTCTTGTCTTTAATAGTGAGACATTTCCTTGTTGGGAGGGAACCCTGATTGGGAAGGTCCTCCTAGCTCTGAATCTGTGGCCTGTGGGCCAAGGACCATGGTATACAAATGAAAACAAATACAAAAATCCTGAAAAAGTTCATCCTCTTCAGGAACTGTTGGGTAACTGGAGGCCCTAGAACAGAGTTTGCGTCCAGGCCATAATTTGGACTTGGGACGTCTAAGCCCAAGGGGACTTCTCCCTTGCCTACACTGCAGCAGCCTTCGTGACAGTGCTCTCTCCAGACCTCCTCCCTCCTTATATCCCTGTGTTCTCCCTGAGTAAGAATGCAGGAGTCACCAGAGAGGAAGTGGGACAAAGTAAATAAATTCCAGGTCCAGAGTCTTCATCCACAAGAATAACCAAATGTCCTGTGTACATCTCTAAGTGCAAGTAATCATTCTCTCCTCTCTAAGTAGTATTACGTTCTGATAAATCCGTGAAGGGCTGATAACATCCAGAAGGTTAATCTGGTGACCCTCAATCACATTGCTGTAATTATGGGGAGTTAGGGATTCAGTAGCCTGAGAATGTTCCCTGCAGATTAGGAACTGCTTTTTAGTGAGGTAATCATTGACAGGAAGAATCATAGAATGCTGCCCCTGAAAAGGACCTTAGGATATAGAAAGTCAGAGGTGGAATAGATGTAGGCTATCAGCATGGGAACTTGGTTAAAACATAGAAGGTTAGAGGGACCTTAAAGAGTCAAAATTAGAAGGTAGAATGTCAAGGTTAGGAAAGGCTCCTAGAACACAGAATGCCAAAACTAGCAGAGTATTTAGAACAGAATATCAAACAGAATAGAGCTGAGAAGGCCTTTAGAACCCAGGAGGTCAGAGCTGGGAGGGCCCTTAGAACCCAGGAGGTCAGAGCTGGGAAGGCCCTTAGAACCCAGGAGGTCAGAACTGGGAGGGCCCTTAGAACCCAAAAGGTCAGAGCTGGGAGGGCCCTTAGAACCCAGGAGGTCAGAGCTGGGAGGGCCCTTAGAACCCAGGAGGTCAGAGCTGGGAGGGTAGAACCCAGGAGGTCAGAGCTGGGAGGGCCCTTAGAAACCAGGAGGTCAGAGCCGGGAGGGCCCTTAGAACCCAGGAGGTCAGAGCTGGGAAGGCCCTTAGAACCCAGGAGGTCAGAGCTGGGAGGGTCTTAGAACATGGGATATCAGAGCTGGTCCTTGTTCATCTCACGGGGCTCAGGATCCTGCCTTTATAGCTTTTTAAAAGCTCTGGCAG
Source organism: Antechinus flavipes (assembly GCF_016432865.1). Taxonomy (NCBI): domain Eukaryota; kingdom Metazoa; phylum Chordata; class Mammalia; order Dasyuromorphia; family Dasyuridae; genus Antechinus; species Antechinus flavipes. The sequence goes on from NC_067400.1 coordinate 585,587,853, forward strand.
TGAACGTTAGCAGCTCTTCCTCCTATTTGTGACGTGGGGCCTCCATAGAACATGATAACCTGCAGAACCTGTTTTATGAGGCTTAACAGGACACTTTTGAGAATATAACCAGAATGGACCAGAAGAAATTTCCTCTTTGTTGAAAAGATGAGACCCACGACCAGGAAGCTTTGCTGAATTTTGAACAGCAGCTCTCTAGTATTAGCTCCAAACCACAGAAACTTCCCCTGTAAGAAATTCCTTCTGTTCTGGGGGAGCCCATATGGCTTCCCAGAGTAGAATCGGGGCTTCTTTAGATGATGTTTTTGCCTCCGGCTGTCGCTGAAGATAAATTTGGACGGCGTTAACTAGCTGGGAGAACCCAGCTCTGTGTCCCAAGGAGTCTGGCACCTGAGTTCCAGAACTTCCTGCTGGAGATGGAACGCCATCCAGACAAGTCCACGCGAAAAGGCAGGACAGGCAACTTGTGTAAAGGAGAGGAAGGGAGAAAAGCTGGGATTTGTCTCTGGAATTTTAACTACAAGTTGCAGAGCCTACTCTTTCTCCCGAGTAAGAGATCCATGGCATTGTAGTCAAAGGAAAGGGAAAAGAAGGAACAAACCTCTTTTAAGCACCTACTATTAACTACTGTTAAACACCTACTATGTGCCAGGTACTTTATGATATTATTTCATTTGATCCTCACAGCAAACCAAGGTGATGGTGCATTTATTATTCCCATTTTACAATTGGAGAAACTGAGGTAGATTTTTAGAGATTAAGTGACTTGCCCCAGAGTCACACAACTAGTGCCTGAGGTTGGGTTTGAATTCAGGTTTTCCCAGATGCCAGGACTAGCCCTCATCCTGTGCTGCGCACCCAGCTGCCTGCTTGTTATATGCACGCTTCCCCCTCCACACATCTCCTTTATAAAACGTACATTGTGGGCATGTGTGTTCGGGCTGATTTCCCTCTATATGCGTGTGTCTGTCTGTCTGTGTATACTTACACACACACACACACACACACACACACACACACACCCATGTGTATTTTTTACACTTGCATTGATGATGTGTGTATTCCTGCATATTGAGCAAAAAGGAGGCATCTAGAACAGTTCTTCTTATTATGCTTTTATAAAGTACTTCTGCTTTGAAAAAGAAATGAAATTTAGGGGAAGGGATACATGAGGAAATGCGAGTGATATAAAAACAAAAACTATTGATAAGAGTCTATTTTTTAATATGATAAAAGACAATTGGGAGGAAGGTCTGTGCTAGTCAGCAGTCATTTCTACGGCTATCCCAAGTGGCTAGAGGGTGTAGCAGATAGATTGCTGGGCTTGAGTTCAAATCTTGCCTTCAGTCACTTACCAGGTGTGTGACCCTGGACAAGTCATTTAACCACGTGTGCCTCAGTTTCCTCATCTGTACAAGTCTGATCTTTATATCCCTAGCACCTGGGAAGGGGTCCCTGTGGGCACTTATTAAATGTTTGTTGAATCAGAGGTTCCTTAGAGGTCATCTCCACCCAAGGCCCAGGGGATCACAACTCCTTCCTATAGGCTCTGTATATAGGTGAGGACACCAAGCCACAGAGGCTGACTGCCCCGGGTCACCCAGAAACAGTTGGGAACTACATCCTATAGTTCCAAATCTAGTATTCTCATCATGTTACCTAACTCTAACAATTTATATCCCTTCCAGCCCTGACATCCTGAGTTCTAAGGGCCCTCCCGGCTCTGACCTCCTGGGTTCTAGGGGCCCTCCCAGCCCTGACATCCCGGGTTCTAAGGCCCTCCTAGCCCTGACATCCTGGGTTCTAAGGGCCCTCCCAGCTCTGACCTCCTGGGTTCTAAGGCCCTCCTAGCCCTGACATCCTGGGTTCTAAGGGCCCTCCCAGCTCTGACCTCCCGGGTTCTAAGGCCCTCCTAGCCCTGACATCCTGGGTTCTAAGGGCCCTCCCAGCTCTGGTCTCCTGGGTTCTAAGGGCCCTCCCAGCTCTGACCTCCTGGGTTCTAAGGGCCCTCCCGACTCTGACATTCTGGATTCTAAGGGCCCTCCCAGCCCTGACATCCTGGATTCTAAGGGCCCTCCCAGCTCTGACCTCCTGGGTTCTAAGGGCCCTCCCAGCTCTGACATTCTGGGTTCTAAGGGCCCTCCCGACTCTGACATTCTGGGTTCTAAGGGCCCTCCCGGCTCTGACATTCTGGGTTCTAAGGGCCCTCCCGGCTCTGACATTCTGGGTTCTAAGGGCCCTTTCAGCTCTGACATCCTGGGTTCTAAGGGCCCTCCCAGCTCTGACCTCCTGGGTTCTAGGGGCCCTCCCAGTTCTACATTCTATGTTCCATGAGCCCTCTAAACTTTTTAGCCTTACTCAAGTGATAAGCATACTTTCTAGTTCTTCTGGAAATCCTCCCCAGAATGAGGGTCACACCATTTCCTAAGGTTTCTTGCATCTCTCCAACCTTGAAGGATTCAGTCTCCTATGAATTTACTTTTACTCTTTAATAACTTTGAAAGTTCAAAGTCCAAGATGCTTGAAACTGTTCCCTGACAAGGCTCTGCCCTTCCAGCCTTGGTTCACTGCAAGCCGGTGGGTTGTAGGACCTCTTTGCTCATTTAATCCCTCCTGAAGGGCAATTAAACATTAAACAAGATTCCTGAGAGGAAGTGGATTTCCCTGGGGTCTGGGGGAAAGTAGAGAAAAGAAGGGCAGTGAGGGAAGTATTACTTGTGATAAGTACAACATCTCTTAAAGGACACAGTGCCATTCCCCATTTGATAAATCGTCAAAAATATGAAATTTTCCAAGGAATGAATTCAAACTATTAATTGTATATAAAGAGATGTTCTAAATCACTAATAACTAGGAAAAATCAAATTAAAATGACACTGAAATTCTTCTCAAATTAGCAAAGTTAGCAAATAAAGGAAAATAACAAATATTGAGGAGCTGTGAGGAAACAAAAACAAGCACATTAATGTGCATTAATGCACTGTGGATGGAAGTGGGAAGTGGTCGAGCCATTCTGGATTTTGTATCCCAAAGGGTATTAAATTATGAGTACCATTTGACCTAGAAATATACAATTAGGTTCTAAGGGAAAAAAAGGAAAAGGGCCCTATTGAATAAAAATATTTATATCAGCTCTCTTTGGTGGCAAAAGATTGGAAATTGAGGGGATATCCATCTGTTGGGAAATGGCTGAACAAGTTGTGGTATGAATGTAACGATATTGTTGTCCTATAAGGAATGAGATGGGAGGAAAACTTGGGAAGACTGTATAAACTGAACAATTTATACCATAAAACCAATATTTTTAAGACAAATAAGTTTGGAAGATTTAGAAACTCAGGTCAACACCAGTGCTCAGCTATACTTCTTTTTTTTTTTTTTTTTTTACTGTTAAAAGTAGATGAAAAACTGTTTTTATTATGATAATGGTAGCATTTAACAATTAATATTAAATTGATATTAAGCACCTAGCATGATCATAATACTTACTCTGCTATATACTATTAGAGATTCTAAAATGAATACATCCTTGAGAGATTTACAATCTATAAGTAATAACAATATGAAAAGAGCAAAGTAAAGGAATGAAATGACAACTAAAAGATAAATGATAATTGACTAAGGACCATTGAAAGCTTTGTTCAGCTATACTTCTGCAGGATTCAAAATGATGCTGCCCACCTACTACTCTTTTTAACCTGACCAAAGTAGGAATTTGTTTCACTCTAACTCTGTTATGAATTTCTCAGCAGGGTTAGAGGAGAGAGGGAAATACACAGAGAAAGCAGACTTTGATTGATGGAAAAATTAATTAAAACATGAAAAATAAAATCAAAATAACAAGAAAGAAGGCCCTGGGACATATACTGTGACATGAAGTCATTGCTTAGGGGAAGCCAGAGTTCTGACAGTAGAATTGGAGACACATGTATCATTCCACATCTGGAAGAAAATGTGCTCTTTTCAAATGCCCTCCGTAACCTAACTCTTACTAAGTAACTGCTCCCGTGTCTGGGGCTGGTTTATAAAGTTAGGCGGTTCTAACATTATTATCCCCATTTAGCAGATAAGGGAGCTGAAGTCCATAAAGCTAAGATGACACGTCTGGGCTCCTGCTCTTCCTACCGCATTCACAATGCCTCCCTAAGCTTTTAATTGCCCGGGGCTCATTTAGCCTGGATTTCCAAGTGGACTCTGGCATGTCTGGAATTCCTAGAAGCTCTCCTGTATCTGTCCTTAATTCTTTTTTGGTGTCCCAAATTCCTTTGCAGTATTGCGATCCATTCTTGAAATAATGTTAAATGTACAAATCAAAACTCGTTTAATTATAACAGAAACCAATGATTGAAATACCGTTCTCAATATATATTCTCAAAACAAGTTCATAGGCTCTAGGTTAACAAATGAATCTTAATTACCACTGAGAGCTTTAGAATTAGTGCTTCAGAATTGTGAGAGATGACAGAGGTCAACTCGTCCAACCCCCACCCAACCGGAATCCCTTCTATACCATCCCAACAGATATGTTTCCTCTTTCACATTAATGCTCTTGAATACAAGTCAACATATCAGCCAACCTACCAGTCAGTAAGCATTTATTTCAATAACTGTTTTTATTATTTACTATTTTTTAAATTTTTAGCTTTTTTATTTTCAAAATATATGCAAAGATAGTTTGTGTTCCAAATTTTTTCTCCCTCTCATAGACAACAAGTAATCCAAGACAACCAAGTAGGTTGTACATGTGTAATTCTTCTAAACATATTTTTATATTTATCATGCTGCGCAAAAAAAATCAGATCAAAAAAGAAAAAAATGGAAAAGAAAACAAAAAGCAAGCAAATCACAACAAAAAAGTGAAAAAATGCTGTTGTGATCAGCACTCAGTTCCCACAGTCCTCTCTCTGGATGCAGATGGCTCTCTTCATCACGTTGTTTGAAAAGAGCCAAGTCCATCATAGTTGATCATTGTATAATCTTGTTGCTGTGTGCAATGTTCCCTTGATTCTACTCACTTTACTCAGCATCAATTCATGTTAGTCTCCCCAGGCCTTTCTGGAATCATCTTGCTTGTCGTTTCTTACAGAACAATAATATTCCATAGCATTCATATACCATAACTTACTCAGCCATTCCTCAACTAATGGGCATCCATTCGGTTTCCACTTTGTTGCCACTAGAAAAAGGGCTGCTACAAACATTTTTGCACATGTGGGTCTCTTTCCTTCCTTTAAGATCTCTTTGGGACTCAAAGAGACTCAGTAGAGACATTGCTGGATCAAAGGCTATGCCCAGTTTGATAGCCCTTTAAGTATAGTTCCAGATTGCTCTCCAGAATGGCTGGATCCATACACAATTCTACCAACAATGTATCAGTGTGCCAGTTTTTCCACATCCCCTCCAACATTCGTCATTATCTTTCCTTGTCATTCTAGCCAATCTGACAGGTGTGTAGTGGTATCTCAGAATTGTTTTAATTTGCATTTCTCCGATCAATAGTGATTTAGATAGATCAATAGTGATGACTAGAAATGGTTTTAATTTCTTCACCTGAAAATTGTCTATTTATGTCCTTTGACCATTTATCAATTGGAGAATGGCTTGTGTTCTTATAAATTTGAGTCAATTCTCTCTATTATAGAAATGAGACCTTTATCAGGTTCCTTGGATGTTAAGTTTTTTCCCAGTTTTCTGTTTCCCTTCAATCTTGTCTGCATTGGTTTTGTTTGTATAAAAACTTTTAAACTTAATATAAAAATTATTCAGTTTGCATTCCATACTGTACTCTAGTTCTTCTTTGGCCATAAATTCCTTCCTTCTCCACAGATCTGAGAGGTAGATTACCCCTTTGTTCTTCTCATTTGCTTATAGTATCATTCTTTATGTCCAAATTATGAAAACATTTCATCCTTATCTTGGAATAAGGTGTTAGGTGTAGGTTAATACCCAGTTTCTGCCATTCAGTAAGCATTTATAAAGCACTTACTCTGGACTAGGTCCTGAGCTCATTAAAGAGACTACAAAGAGAGGCATGAAACAGTCTCCAAGTGAAGATTTTGTCTTCTATGCCAAATCTCCTCAATTCTTCAGGAGATTATAGAATCATTGATCCAGCTCCTATAATCCATCATTTCCATTTACAGTTGATAAAATGGAAGTCACAGAACTTACCCAAAGATGACAAGTGGGATTGTGGTTATAAGTCTAGATCTTCGGGTATCTTGAACTTGATCTTGGGTCAGTACCTGGATCTCTCTGGGTCTCAATTTCCTCATCTTCAAAAGAAGGAGTTGGACTGGCTGCCCTCCCAGCTTCCTGCCAGCTCTCAGCCTGTAATTCTGTGACCAGTTGAAGAAACTAGCAATGTTTAACCTGCCACAGAGACTTCTGCTCAGCTATCCATGTCCTTCCTAAACTGTGGTTGGTACCCAGAGAGGGCCTGGCAAATAGTAGGCACTTAATAAATGCTTATTGATTGACTGGTCAGACTAAGGTCACTGTTCCCTCTGAACTATGGGCAGTCTCCAGTTGCTGATTTGCAAACCTTCAGGCCCTCTGTGACATGAAAATGTCCATCACCTATCTCGAGCCCTGTTTTTGTGCTTCCAATGAGTCCCAAATGCCCTAAGCTCTCCCTCCCTCTTAGGACTGGCAGGATGGGAGGTACCTTGTTGGGTGGCTGAAACCAGAGGCAGGAAGACCCAAGCTGAAACGTGGTCTCAGACCTAGTGGGGTGACTCTGAGGGAGTCTCTCTCTGCCTCAGTTTCCTCATCAGCATATTGGGGATAATCTCAACATGTACCTCCTAGGGTTATTATGAGGATTTATTGAGAGAACCTCGATACGCTGCACTATCGTTATTATGGTCATTGCTCCCCCAAGCAGCCATCCCAGCACTGGAGCATTTGGAGCATTAGTTTTGGGGCTGACATTGGAGGCCGTTGGAAAATCGTAATCACTGGAGTGCATCTTGGCCAATGTTCAGCCAGCTTAGTCACCATAACTTTGATCAGTGACACCTGTATTAATGGCAATTTATAATTCTCATCGACTAATGACAGCTGCCGAAGGTTGTTTTAGCCCCATTAGCGCTGATTATCTTGGGCTTCTGATACCAGCTATTTACTCCTAAGGAGCCGTCTAGACTGACCTAGTAACCAGAAGACCCGAGCAGTCTGACCCTCGGCACGTAGCCACCCGGCCTATTGCTGGCTGCTTAGTGCAGGTCTGGGGAGGCCAGAGAAGGGTGTGCCTGAGTGAGAGAGCAGAGGCCGGCCCCACGGGGAGCTTCCTCTGTTACCTGCTCTTTGCCTTTCAGCCTTTCTCTGGCGCTCCCTCCCTTTACCTTTTCAGCCTTTCTCTGGCCCTCCCTCCCTTTACCTTTTCAGCCTTTCTCTGGCTCTTCTTCCCCATTCATGCAGGCAGGGCTGTAGGAGTGGGGACATGAAGGCTTGCTGGCCTTCTTCACTCGGCTTTGCGGGGACAACCTCCGTTTCTCCTCTTGCTGCCTCTAAGCGCTGTGGCTCAGTCCCCCCTAAAATGGAGATGCTTGTATTTATACTGCCCAATTGGGTGAGGTTCCATAAAAATGTGGGGTTTTTGAACAAGAAATATTAGAATAATGGGCCTGAGTGTGGACTATGGGCTATCCACGCGGTTCCTGTTCTCTTGTACCTAAGGCTTCTTGGGACCCTCCCAGCTCCTCCTGCTACTCAGACCAATGTCTTCCCTGTCTGGGTCATCACTTATTCTTTCTCCTTTCCCTAGTCAGTCAGTCCACCTGCAGTTACTAAGCACCTACTGCACACTAGGCTCTGTGTTTAGTGATGGAAATACAAGCAAAGGCAGAACCAGTTCTCAATGAGCTTGACCCCACCCACCGCCAGCTGGATGGGATGAGCAGCTGGGGGACTTCTTGGGCACAGCTCTGCACTCCGGGCTGACTGCCGGCTTTGTGACCTGGAGCTAGTCAATGGAAAACGCCACCAGACTGTCCCCCGAGGAACTGGATTCAGATACCACTTTTGATGTTACTGTCTGTGCAGCTCTTGGGGAAACCACTTAACCTTGTCGGGCCTCAGTTTCCTGGACTTGATTGGACTCAGTGGCCACTGAGGCCCCTTCCAGCTCAATCAGTAATCCTGTGATCCCTCAATGCCCCTGTTTTCTCATCTGTGATTTGGTGATGATAATACCTGTTGTCATGTCAGTTGTGTCTGACTCTGGGACTCCATTTGGAGTTTTCTCAGCAAAGATCTTGGCGTCGTTGGTCATTTCCTTCTCCAGCTCATTTTATAGATGAGGAAACTGAGGCAAACAGGGTGAAGTGACTTACTCAGGGTCACACAACTAATCAGTGTCTGAGGGCAAATTTGAACGCAGACCCTCTTGACCCCAGAACTGCACTATGGCGCCACCTAGCTGCTCTGATAATATTTATTGACGAGTTAATTAACAAACATCTTAACATTGACAGTGTGTCCAGCACAATTAATTTGTGCGGTTATCAACGAAAAGCTAAAAGTCTCTACCCTATAGGCGCTCATAATGGGAGAGACCTATGTATATGGATACAAAAAACACACCCCGGTTTGTAAGGTGTTTTATACGCCCATTCAATAATCACTCGTTGAATTCTCACAACCATCTTGAGAGGGAGGGGCTGGTGGTATCTCATTCTACAGATGAGGAAAACTGAGGCAGGCAGCAGTTAAATGACTTACCCAGCTAGCGGGTGTCTAAAGCCAGAATTTGAATTTGGGTCTTCCTAACTCCTAATTTAACACCCTATTCACAGCCTTTCTTTGCAGCCTGGATTGATCCTTGCAGAGTAAGTACACAATAACCTTTTGGTATTTATTTCCATAAGGAAAAAAAAAATATATATATATATGTGTGTGTGTGCATATATGTATCTACATATATATAGATATAGATATAGACAGAGAGAGAGAGAGAGAGAGAGAGAGAGAGAGAGAGAGAGAGAGAAGGCAACACAAAAATTTGGATCCTTACTATTAACATTCATGATCCAATAGTGTGTAGCCCAGTAGGACCACAGGGATGGAATCAAAGACTCTGGGTTTGACTACTGATTCTGATTTTTTCTAATGTGATCTGAAGTGAGACTTTACTTCCTTGGGCCTCAGTGTTCCGAATGGGTTTGATCAACACACACACACACACACACACACACACACACACTCTCTACCTCACAGGGTCATGATGAGGAAAGTTTAATATTTTATTCCCTTGAAGTGCTCCAGAAGTATTTTGATTCTTGATAATGTTCCAGTAAAAGCACCTTCTTCATCTCTTACGTTTTTGTTCCATCTGAAGGCTGCTATGATGCTCGGGCCAGGGTCCTTGTGTGCCACGTCACCTGGCTGCTGAAAATACCCCCAGAGGAGCTGGAGAACCTGGAGGAGATGTTTCTGGAGAGCCTGAAGGAAAGACAGGAAGAAGAGTCGGAGTAAGGTGGCATTTGTTATTTTTCAGGAAAATCCATTCTTAGGGAATGAGTCTCAGTTTTCTCATCTATAAATGGGTGCAACGGCCTCTTTAATGCCTTCCTTCCAGGGAGTGTCATGTGATCAGCTAAGGAGATTTTTTTAGTTAACTGCAATTAACCTTTTAATGACCAAAACTAGTTTTTTTGGTCAAATTTAATCGTTCTAGCTGGAAATCATTTTAAAAAATAATTGGAAAGACAGCTCAAGATTTATAACATCCCTGTGAAATGAATCTCTACTACAGGCATCACTTCTCCCATTCCACAGATGACAAAACCGAGACTTAGAGATGAAATGATTGACCCATGGTCAATTGCTTGTTGGCTTGATTTGACAGAGCCGCCATCTTGCTTGTAGCCTGAATTACTGTAATAGTCTTCCAGTGAGAGGCAGCAAGGTGGCGCCATAGTGCATAGATCATAACAAACTCAGAAGGCTCTCTAGTAGCTGGGACACAAATAGTGCACATGAACACTTGGAATAAATTTGCATAATTATGTGTCCGAGGTAGGATTTGAATACAGGGTTTAAGTCTAGCACTCTATTCATAATCCATTGTCTCTCCAATCATAGGATGGCAAAATCTAGAGCTGGAAAGAGACACAGAATTATCGCCATCACTACTTTTGCTGCTGTTATTATTAGACAGATGAAAAAACTTCACTCTATTATAGTTACTTGCCTCTGGGTCATTTGTACTTAATGTTCGTTTTTCCGCGTTTAGCTCATTTTTGCCTTTTTGCTTGGATGGAGGACAGTCCCCTACTTGTCGGCTCCCCGTGAGGGAGTACTCCCTCTCCTGTGAGAGATGACCAAAAGGGGGGTGGGCGTCCCGCAGGGCTGAGGCTGCCAGTCGCCTGTCGTGTATGTTGGAGAGGAATTCTTCAGGTGGGGATCGGACTAAATGACCTCGAGGTCTAATTTGGAGATTCCTCGACTTCGTGATGCTGTATCCTGACTCCGAGACACTCAGCTGGCATTCGTTAAGCATCTATTTTGAGAACAAAGGATCCACAACAGCCTTGCTCGCCTCAGTTTCCCCATCTGTAAAATGAGCAGGAAATGGCACATTGCCTCAGTATCTTTGCCAAGGAAACCTCAAAATAGGGTCGCAAAAAAAAAAAAAATAGGGAATTTGTGCCTTCAGTCACAACTGAAATGAGTGAACAAAAACTATTTTGTGCCAGGAATTATGCCTAAGAATACAAAGAAAGTTAATTTAAAAAAACAATAGAATCTGCTCTAAAGCAGCTCACAGATTAATGGAGGTTCCAACAATTTCCATTATACTGGACTGCCTTTTCATAATATTAATTATATTGATAGTGATGATTATGTGTTAATATAAGCATATTAACATAAATATAATAAATATTAATATCAATGATATTGATAGTAATGATTCAGATTTCTATAGCACCTTAAGGTTTGCAAAATACTTCTTTCCCATCAAATCCTTGATTCAGGTAATATAAGTATTATACCCATTTTGTGGATAAGGAAACTGAGGCTCAGGGAATTTTAGTGACTTGCCCAGGGTCACTTGGCTAGTTAAGTTGGGGCCAAAATTTGGATGCAGATCACCTGGCTCCCCAATGTACTAAATAGGGATTGTGTCATAGAGTTGCAGAATCTTATGCCTCTGAGTCTCTGTGGGGATATGGGGATAAGTACTTTTTTATAGCGTTCAGTAATCCACAAGCTTTTATTAAGCACTGGGTGTGTACCAACCAGATTCTCTTTCTATTCATGCTGAATGGGGACTGAATATGGACTGGACTTCCCCTTAGGATGGAAGCTCCTTGCAAAAGAGATCGTTTCGTTCCTTGTTTCCTGAGCTCCTCAAGCACTGCCTGGCACCCTGCTGGGTTGGTGAAATACTTGTTGGTTGATCAAGGGACCGATCTTGGACAAGTCCCTTCCTGCAGTAAGCCTCGGTTTACCCATCTATAAGATCAAACCTCCGAAGCCCTTCCCCGCTCCACGGCTGTGGCCCTGTTGTGTTGCTGCTCCTAGTAGCAGCACTGTCATTACCACTGCTACTGCCGCCCTCTACTTGTAGTACTCCTACCGCCACAGCCACTGCGTGACTGCTACTAGTTGCTACCACAGATTGAGGGGACATCTTTTGCCCGCTTCAAGCCTCCCTTGCGTCTCTCTGCAGAGGAGGGCTCTCAGTGACCCTACTTCCCAGGTCACTCATGTTGGAGAAAGAACTCCAGTCTAGCTAATCAGCTTGACATCAATAATCACCCCGCAGGACTAGCTCTGAGGGCCGGGTGGCCCCGGCCTTTTCCCTCGGTCTTTTCTCTTAGTTTCTTTTGGGTCCGCCTGCTCTGGCAAGCCCATCAGGACGAGGCTGGGGGTCACCCCTGCATCTTCGCTTTGAGCTACACCCTTGGGATCAGCGTAGCGCACAGTGGTGGTAAAGGGGGAAGGAAGAAGAGAGCTTTTAGTGTCATGATTGGCAGCAAACAGTGAAATGTCAGGAGTCCCGAGTCTGGCATTAATTCATTTTGTAGCTTTTTTTGAGCCTGTATCCCCATCTGTAAAATGGGAGCGATCATAATTGTATTACCTACCTCCTATGATATCCATGAAGAAAGTGCTTTGTAAGCTGTAAAACGTTATCCAAACTGATAGTGTGAAAATCGTTATCATTGTAGTTAGCATCTATATAACCATTAGGTCTGCAGAGCACTTCCTACGTGGTATCAGTCGGATCCTTGAAGCAGCCCGAGGAGATAGATGCTGTTATTAACCTGTAATTATTAACAGCCATTTAAACTATTTTATAGATGGGTAAAGTGAGGTTAAGTGACTTTGCTGTCACACAACTAGGAAGTATCTGAGACAGATTTGAACCTCAGGCTTCTAATTCTAAGTTCAGCACTATCCATTCTGCCACCTAGTGACCCAGTGGTAGAGATGCATTTTTCCTTGTTACAGTTCCATGCAAAACTAGGAGTGTTTTACTTGATGTAACTTGTTTGATTCTGTCAAGTCACCATGAAGTAGGTGGTGCATATTATCATGCCCTCATTATAGATGGGGAAACTGAGGCTCAGAAAGGGTGCCCCCAGCTCTGACACTCTCTAAGGGCCTTCCCAGCTCTGACATCCTGGGTTCTAAGGGCCCTCCCAACTCTGACCTCCTGGGTTCTAAGGGCCCTCCCAGCCCTGACCTCCTGGGTTCTATGGGCCCTCCCAGCCCTGACCTCCTGGGTTCTAAGGCCCTCCCAGCCCTGACCTTCTGGGTTCTAAGGGCCCTCCCAGCCCTGACCTCCTGGGTTCTAAGGGCCCTCCCAGCCCTGACTTCCTGGCTTCTAAGGCCCTTCCAGCTCTGACATCCTGGGTTCTAAGGGCCCTCCCCAGCTCTGACATTCTAAGATTCTGATATAGCACCTAAGAATTGAGCATTGTGACTGGAAAATCTGGGTGAGTGGTCTTTCTAACTCTATTAAGCTAAAAAAAAAAGTATCTATGTACATATATGTATGTATATATATATATATATATAATTACATATCACATGTATGTTTGTATATATTATATACATGTATGTTTGTGTATTCGTGTGTCTCCTTTTCCAGTTTTTTAGGAATTTGTTTTTCAAGTCTGAACAAGTCTGGCCCAAAGGCAGTGTTCCGAGTTCCTTTTTTTCCCATTTAATAAGCATTTCTAAAGACCTTGTTTTGTGTCAACCCAGGTTGGGGAAGCGGTTTGGGGGCCGGGGAGAAGGGGGACTGAGCACAGAGAAGATCACAGGGTGTATTTCACTGGTGTTTCCAGTATATCTGTTTTTAAAACCCTTTTGTGCTTTTTTTTTCATTATTCAAACTGCAGTCCAGTTAGGATGGATCAACAGGGTAAGTATAAGCACGTACTGAACGTTATGTCCTGTTCGGCTCCTCGGCCCTTGACTATAAGTGATGAATCCATGGTGTTTCTTGTCATTGAGCCTGCGTGACGGAATCCCCACGATTGGCCCAGCATTGTGGCTGAATCTGGGGCCTGGAAGCCTCAGGGCTGCCCTCACCGCTCTTGCTTCCTCTTCTTCTTCCTCGTCTCCCCTTCCCCACTCCCAGAGCTGCTGAAGCTTCAAGAAAAAAGAGAGAAAATCGGAAGAAATGGAAGCGTTATCTCCTGATCGGCCTGGCCACTGTTGGAGGCGGGACAGCAATAGGTAAGCAGTGCTCAGGGCTCTGGGGCATGGTCCAGAAACTCCCTAATCTAATCAGAGCTGCCAAGAATGGAAAGATCGCCTAGAATCTGGAGTAAAAGTGCAAGGGAGCTCTGGCTGGCTTTAGGCCCTAAAGCTCCAGCAGGGAAGGCGGTTCCCACTCCCCTGGACTCATGACCCTAGGCCACCTCGGCGGGGCCCCAGTGCCTCGGATCCCCACACTTCTCAACCAGGCTATTATAATAACCTTATCAGTTTCATATTTAAAATGAATGAGTGAAAAGGCATTTATTTAGCATTTAATTTCTCCAAGCCTAAGAGTAGAGAAAACTAGTACTGAGCAATCAGGAAGACCTGAGTTCAAAACTAGCCTCAGACCCTGAATCTATTTACCTCACTTTCCTTATCTGTAAAATGGGGATAATCGTAACCCCTACCTTCCAGAGTTGTAGTGAGGATCAAATGAGATCGTATTTGTAGAGCATTTAGCACGGTGCCTGGTATATAATTAGTGCTATATAAATGCTGTTATTATTGTTGCTGTTATGTAAAATGTAAAATTGGACAGTCCCTGACTTGAGGGGGAGGTGGGGCTTGGGAAGGAATTCCGATGTGGAAGGTTACAGGGAACGGGTTGAATCCTGTGCTGTTCCATTGCAGGGCTGACAGGTGGCCTGGCTGCCCCTTTCATGGCTGCGGGAGCGGCCGCCATCATCGGCACCACGGGGGCAGCTGCTCTGGGCTCCGTGGCAGGGATTGCCGTCATAACCTCCCTGTTCGGAGCAGCAGGAGCCGGTCTGACAGGTAAGGTGGGAAAACTGCAGCTGGTGCTTCTGGAGCCTTTCCTCCGAGACCAGCTGTTTCCCCCTCAGCCGCAGGATGGCAGCGGGCCATTCTCTTCGGGGGGTTGTTAATTGTTTAACTTGCTGGTAATTCTGAAATGAATCATAGTCTGGCTGCTTTCAAGTTCACACCCTAATCACAAGGTCTCCTGTCATCAAATGCCAGTTCAGATAAATGGACATGGTGTAGTGGAAAGAATGCTGATTTTGGACCTGGGTTCAAATCCCATCTCTGCCGTTTCCTACCAGTGTAACCTCTCTGGGACTCAGTTTCCCCATTTTAAAAATGAGTAGGTTGGAGTAGATATCCCTTCTGCTTTCACATTATGAGTACAACAGTATAGCAATTCATGACCAAATATGACTCATGGCTAATTGTCCTTATTGCTTAAATGGAATCACTGTTGGAAGGCAGGAAGTAGGGAAACCATGGGAACCAGAGCCATATACTGGATGTCTCTGACTAACTGTCACTGTCTCTGGACCCTGCCATGATTTTCATTAACCTCTACAGATCCAAGCTCAAATCTCCAACTTAAGAGGGTCCCAAGCAGGTGGAGACTGGTAAATATTTAATAATCATCTCTTTAGGGCAAAAAAAGAAAGCACACAGGACACACTTAAAATTTAATTTGAATTATTGCCATTTTCTCCATCACTTTCTAAAGTCTAGACAATAAGCAATCAACAAAATGCTAAGTTTTTCTGAGGTGTAAATGCTCGCGTTGAAAATTTAACAATTGGCTTTCCCTCTTGGACACCATCCTCAGACATCCTCACTCTCGTTCCCATGGCAGAGCCTCGCTGGGGACTTGCACCCCGCTCTGCACCCCCTCACCCTGAGTTCTCCCTCCCCTCTCTGAGTCACAGCCTGTTCTGTATCTTTATTGGGACCATCACAAGCACCCAGGGGCTGCATCCTGTCCAAAGATGCCCAATCACCAGCACCCAGGAAAGATGCAGCTACTGAATCCGCAGCCTGCCGAGTTCTGCAATCGCGCGGTCCCACTGCTCTCCACACACACCCAGCGGTCCATTTTTACCTGGGGAGTATTTATTAACGTTGGTCATTGCCAACAGTCAGGCAGCTAGGTGGCGCCATGGTGGATAGAGTGCTGGGTCTGGAGTCTGGGAGAACTGAGTTCAAATTCCACCTCAGATGCTTATTAGTTGAATGATTCTGGTCAAGTAACTGAACTCAGTTTCCTCAACTGTAAATAAGGAGAATAACAATACCTACCTGTTAAGAGGACCAAATGAGGGTGCTTAGCACAGTGTATGTATATAGTATGTAGTAGGTGCTATATAAGTGCTTATTCCCTTATCTTTCTTCAACCCCTTTCACTATATGAGTCAGAAAGGACCTGAGAAAAAGTATGCAGGGCAGAGTGACAGGACCCAGGTCTTAACTAGCCACAGGATGCCCCGGTGTCCCTTTCTTATTGGTGAAAGGGTGTGTTGGGGTCCTCATTCACCCCCTGAATTTCTTCAAAGCACAGCTGTGGCGTCATCTTCTGCAGGAAGCCCTTCTGGATGACTTTCCCCCAACTCTCCCTTCTCACCCTTCCTTATTGCTCCCTCTCCTCTCCCCCCCCCCCCCCCCCCATTATTAGCACTCTCCTCAGAATGACTTTGTATCATGGTTTATTTGTGTATACAATGTATTCCTCTTCCCAACCCCTAAGAAGACTGTAACTCTAGAGAGCAAAGATGGTTTTTGTTGGTTTTTATCAAGTTATAGGAATAATCGGATACACATGGACTTCCAATAGCTGCCTAAGAAATTGATTTCAAGGTATCTTCCTTTTCCGCACCTAGTCAGAGTTGTGTCTAGCTTTTTTATTGTTAGTAATAGAGAAAAAAGCATTCATTAAGAGCTTACTGTATACCAACCACTCTGCTAAGTTTTGGGAATACAAACTCAAGTAACAAGATAGTTCCTGCACTCAACAAGCTTACATTCTCCTGAGAGACTATACCACGTAAAAGGAAATTGTAAATGAGGGAGGAAACATGCAGGGGCTAGCTGCAAATGTCCTGGAAGTTTAGAGTTGATTTGATTTGGCAGCAGAGCATAAGATTCAGCCTTTAATGACCTCTTAGCCACAAGGGAGATCCTTTTAGGGGACGAGAGTCATTGACCTAAGTTTGTGACCATGATAATTAACTAAAGGAAGAAAAGAGTTTGTGTGATGGTATTTATAGCAAATGGAAACTGGTGACCAGTCATTTATGTTCTATCAATAAATTGAATTGAATTGCTTTTGTAGCAGTATTGTATTGGAGAAGACACTGGTTTTAGAATCAATAAGGCTTGAGTTCGAATCTTGCTCCAGGCACTTATTCTCTGTAAAATCCTAAACAAGTCCTGAACAAATCACTTAATTGGCGGAGACTCTGTTTTCTCATCTGCAAAATGAGAAGGTTGGTGCAATTCCAGATGACTAATGATAACAGCATGCTACCTATCTCCTTATGAGATGAAAGATGGAGTGCATAATGAGACATGTATTTGTAAGTCTGAGGCAGCGAGAGGACTCCATCGTGTATAGAGTGCTGAGCCTGAAGTCAGGGAGACTCATCTTCCTGAGTTCAAATCCAACCTCAGACACTTTGTAGGGTGTGATCCTGGGCATGTCATTTAGCCTTATTTGCTTCAGTTTCCTTACCTGTAAAATGAACTGGAGAAGGAAATGGCAAATCACTTGGTAATTTTGCCAAGAAAACCCCACGGATGCTATAGTCCACGGGTTATGAAGAGTCAAACATAAATAACAACAACAATGCAGAAATTTGTTTTGTTTAACTATCTGTATTTGTAGCAGGGATTCTATTTTCCTTTTCTCTTCAAATAGAGGAGGAGGAAGTGGGAAACAGAAAACACACATTTTTGATGATTAAAAAAATAATATGATTTTTTTAAAGTGAGAAATTTGGAGTCAGTGTCTTCTAAGGTGCTTCCAAGCCCTAAATCCATGCTTCTCTGGTCTTTAGGCTACAAGATGAAGAAACGAGTGGGAGCCATAGAAGAATTTGAATTCTTACCCTTAACTTATGGGAAACAGCTTCACATAACTATTGCTATTACTGGCTGGCTCTGTTCCGGGAAATACGGTAAGAATGGGCAAAGAAGTGGAATCCTAATTTGTGTGGTCAAATTCTGAGTCAGACCATGTTTTCTGCCCTGGCTGTCACCCTTGCCTGGATACTGGGTTGGATCTGTGGTTTAATCAGCTTGACCCTTCCCTCTTATCCATACTCCCATTCTCCCCTTTCTCTTTATAAATGCCTCATACACTAGTGGTTCTTCATATAGTCTCTGCAGACCTGTTTTTAAAATATTTTGATAACTATATTTCAATATAATTAGCTTCCTTTGTAGTCCTGTGTATTTTATTTTATACATTAAAAAACCTTATTCTTAAAATGCTTCATCAGACAATAAATATACCCAACACACACACACACACACAAATGGCAAAGTAGAAAAAGCATTGGACCTAGAGTCAGGAAGTCAGGCACTAACTCACTGGACAAGTCAGTCTCTTGGTCACAAATTCTGAGTTTGAGTCTTTATTCTACCGAGAATTGCCTTTATCCAGTTCAGCACAATAGCTATTTATTTATTAAGTGGCTATCAGGAGTTAGGCACTAGGCTAGCAACACAAAGACCAAAAAAAGGAAACACTTTTTTTCCCTCAAGTAACTTAGGTTCTCCTGAGGGGATATATAACCTAGAAACATAGGAATATGTGTGATTTTTTTAAGGGCATAGAACACTATTGGTAACTACAGGGTTTGGAAAATTGCCCATGGGAACTGGCATAGGACCTGAAACCAGAAGGAAGCTGGGGGAGGGCACCTGTCTCAGGAGCATAAGAATAGTCATTGACTCTGTCCAAATGGCTTTGATATAGCATCCAGTGAAACAGGTTTTTCTTTTGAATTTTTAATATAGATATTTATGTCCTAAAGGGATTTAACTATTTATAACCTAAAGGGAAGTCACCAAATAATGTCACAGAGGACCCAGGACCCCGGTGATGGGATGTGGCTCTCCTAGCACTACTGCAGATGGCAACCCATCATTCCATTTATTAAGTACCTTCTGGATACTTATGCAAATACAAGTATACAAATACAAATGCAAAAATAAAATAAAGAAACAGAAAAATAGCAAAAGAGAGATGGATTTGACCAATGGAGGCCCTGAGGGAACAGATAATGAAACATACTTTTTTTTCTCAGTGGCCAATAGGTGGAGACCACTAGGACATTATTCTATCAAGTATGATCTCTGTTTCAGATGTTTTTGCTTAATTGTTTTTCCTTGTTACAAACTGTGATTCAGTATGAAGTGATGATAACTAAGGCTAAGACAAAAAGACATCAGTAAAATATTTGAGGTTTTTTGTGGGATTTTTGCTATAAGAGAGCCAGCTTTAGAGTCAGAGGAACTGGATTCAAATTCTGGTACTTCTACTTAGTATCCTTGTGATGATCCTCCATAAGTCACTTTCCCTTCTGTTCCATATCTGTGACCTCAGAATATTGCTACTAAAGTGATTTCCAGCCCTAATTCTATGATATTATATCAAATAATTTTATATTAATAGGCAGTATGGTGTTTGGTAAATTAGGGAGATGAGTTCAAATCCTTCTTTAGGCATTTATTAGCTGTGTGACTGGCAGTAAAGTACCTCTCTTGTCTCAGTTCTTCATCCCTAAAATGAAGGATTTGAATAAATGGCCTCTGAGGCCCCTTCCAGCTTTACATATGAATAAATAATGTCACAGAGTGAAAAGAGTAGATTTATGAGATCTGAGTTCAAATTTTACCTCAGAAACTTACTTGATATATGACCACAATCAAGTCAGTCAAAATCTTAGGCCTTCCTCAGCTGCAAAATAGCAACAATGCTTGAATTATCAACCCCATAAGGTGATGGTGAGGAAAGCAACCACAAATTGTAAAGCCCTGTGTAAATGAGAACCTCAGTTTCTCCATCTGTAAAATGAAAATAATACTAGCATCTGCCTCTTGGAATCTTTATGATGATCAAATGAGATAATATTTGTAAAGCCCTCATAAACCTAGAGAAATACTGGTTATTATGATTGTTTGTGGTTAAATTGTATTGTGGTTGAATGACTCCATTCAATCTTTTTTTTTTAATTTTCATTTTCCCCAGTTACATGCAAAACAATGTTTTTTTGTTAAACATGCACATTCATTTTTACATATTTCCTTATAAATCATGTTGAGAGAAAAATCAGAACAAAAGGGGAAATCATAAGAAAAAAAACAAGAAATAAAAAAAGTGAACATAGCATGTGTTGATTTATGTTCATTCTTCATGGTTTATTTTTCTGTGTGGATGGCATATTCCATCCAAAGTTTTTTGGGGATTGCCTTGGATCACTGAACCACTGAGAAAAGCCAGGTCTATCATAACTGATCATCACATAAACTTGCTATTGCTGTATGCAATACTTTCATGATTCTGCTCGTTTCACTCAGCAATATTTCATATAAATCTTTCCAAGTATTTCTAAAATCAATCTTTATCATTTTTTATAGAATAATAATATTCCATTGCTTTTATATACCATAATCTATTCAGCCATTCCCCAGTTGATGGTCATTTACTCATTTCCAAATTCTTTAACACTACAAAAAGAACTGCTACAAACATTTTTGCACATGTGAGGCCTTTTCCCCCTTTTATGATTTCTTTGGAATACAATTCAATCATTCTTAAACTCACTTAACTGTATTGTTGTCTAATCCACGCCTTGCCATCTCTTCCATAGGAATAATGAGAAGCTTTGTCAGCTAAAATCTAGGTTAAATGACTAATAAGGAAATGAGTTTTTCATGACTTTCCATGTATAACTTATATTATACTGCTTGCCTTCTCAAGGGGTGGAGAGGGGCAGAAGGGTAGGAAAGAATTTGGAACTCAAAATATTTTTAAAATTTACAAAAAAAAATTTTTAATGTGATTGAGAAATATTTAACAAAAAATTCTATTTATATTTATATGTGTGCATATATGTGTAAATGTATGATAGGCATATGTACACACATACATGTTGGATATATATAAATATACCTGTATGTTTATAAAGAAATGCAATTTGTTTTGTGTGGGTGCATATATGTATACATGTATACTTACACATATGTATGTGTGTATATACATATATACACATGCATATGTATATACACCCACTATATATACATATGTATGTGTGTATACATATATACATATACACACACACATACTATATATATCTATATATATAAAATGTAAACTAAACTCTTTCTGGAAGTCCCTATCTGCCAGTCCAGTAACTGTGTTTAAAAAAATGAAGTTAATCGAGTATTATTGAGTTTTTCTAAATGTTATTGTTTTTACATCAGTCATTTTCCACAACTCCCCAGTGAATGAGCCAATCCATCGATGAGCCAATATCTCCTTGCCAGCCCTTGTTCGTTACACTCTGTCCCAGCCAGAAGCCTGTCACGTCTTTATCTTAAGTCGTGGTCCAGAAATACCAGTCCCACTCTCTGACACCATCTTCTCAACCAGCTGTTCACTTCCTGGATTCACTTTTCTTCTCCTTCAGAGCCTTTGCCTCAGATTGGCAGCAGCAGTGACAAAAATACCATCTGTGCCCCTGTGGTCTTCAGTTTCCTGCCCAAGACTTTATCATCCTTAGCAATGCTTTCTAGGTTCCTTCTGGCAGTATTATATGTACTCACGTGAATCACCGGCAGTGGGTGGGAGTCAGTCATCAGGTTGGGTGAGACACAGATTTTCTGTCTCATTCAGGACCTCTGCCCAAGAAGGCAGCCCCCTCAGTGCCTCTTCAAGGAGAGTCACCAACTCTCCTCCCCAGTTCTCCTCTTCCTCTATTTCTTGCTGAGTGATCCATTATCTGACGACACCTATGTTTCCATATTAAGATTCCTCGAGAAGAAGTACCTTTTCTCTTCTCAAAGAGTACAGTTCTCCATCTAAAAGAGCTTCATTTCAATTAAACATATTTGGAATTATGGGTAGAGAGGTTTCCTATTAGAATGGCAAGAATCTGGCTCTAGAGCCAGGAGTCCTGAGTTCAGATCCCTCTTCTAACACTTACTGCTTCTCTGTTCTTACTGTTATGGATTTTTAATAGATTCACCTCCCAAGCCTCAGGGATCTCATCTATAAGATGAAGAGGGTTGATCTCTGAGGTCTCCTCCACTTCTAGAATAATCCTGAAATTCCTGATTTCTTAAGTGTTGATGCTGCTTCTCTCATTATAGATGGCAACCTCTTCTCATGAGTATCTGTGGCTGTCTGTCTGGTTGGTGCTTAAACCAGCCCATCACTGATAATATACACATGCACAAAACTTTTTCATCTTGGTAGGACCTGGCAGAGCTTATATTTTGCATAGGTTAGCCTTCAGGAACCCAGAGTCACTCCCATTTATTCATTCAACAGACCTTTATTACGCATCAGCTGTATGCAGAATACTTGCTGGGCAGAGGGGAGATTTAGAGTCTGCCCTTATGGAGCTTGCACTCTAATTAGGGAATAGGACCCAATACACATAGCTTCTTGTCTCACCAGTAAGTCTGTTGAAAATTGTATGTGTATGTGATCAAGAGGGTGCTGGTAAATGTTTAGCAATTGGCTTCATGAAAACAAAATATAATAATAATAATAATAATAAATAGCAACATCATCGTTATTATTCAATCTTTCTAGTCATCTCTGACTCTTCCTAATCCCATTTGGGGTTTTCTTGGCAAAAATACTGGAGTGGTTGGTCATTTCCTTCTCCAGTTTATTTTATAGATGAGGAAATTGAGGCAGACAGGATGAAGTGACTTAGCTAGGGTCACACAGTTAGTAAACATCTGAGGCTAGATTTGAACTCAAGTCCTCCTGGTTCTAAGCCCAGTACTCTATCCACTGAGCCACCCAATTGCCTGCTATTTAATAACAGCTGAAAATTTATCATTGAGGGAACTGAAACTCCACATTCCACTTGCCCCCTTTCCAGCTCATTTTACAGATGAGAAAACGAAGACAAATAGGGTAAAGTTACTTGTCCAGGATCATACAGCTACTAAGTGTCTGAGGCCTCATATGAACTCAGGTCTTCCTGACTTAAGACCCAGGACTCTACTGAATCACTTACCTACAGAATATATTTTCAGGTTTAATCTATAGTATTAACATTTTTTCCATCAATTTCCCGAGTCTAGACAATCAACACAACAGTAAAATGAGTCCTTATTTGTAATTCTGCTAATTTCTAAGATATAACTTCTCCCACTGAAAATTTAACAATCAGTTCTCGCAAACGGGTACAAACTAACTTCAGGACACCCCTGACTATAATATCCACTGGATGACTATATGAAGGACCTGTGATTTGTCAGCCTGGAGTACTCCCTCCTCCAGCCCAGATCACACCTCACCCAACGTTTAATAGATCAGTTAGTTAAATACAAACTAATTGTTTCCCCCTTCTAATGCAAGCTTTCTGAAAGTGGGAATTGTTCCATTCTTTCTATGTGTACTCCCAGCATCTGATCCAGCTCTTGATCCATACTAGACACTTGAGAAATTCTGGTTCATTGATTATTAAGTTTGAGGGCAATGCTTGAGGTCTGTGTAGCTTGGGACTGTATAGCCAGGTCTGCCAAGTCCCTGTTCCTCCCTCTCAGGGTCCTGGGCTTTAGATACTCTGATAGAAAGTCAGCATCACTGTAATGCTGACTTTCTATCTATCTACAGTGGATTGTCTCTCTATACCAATTAGCCTCTATTATATTGCACAATATTATATGTAAAGTTCTTGACAGCATGGCATACAGCCTGAGATGTGGGGACTTGGGGAAAGGTCAGGGGGATTAAGCTTCAGAAGAAGTGTGGGTGAATATATTGTTATTAAATAGCTTACATTCATCTCTTGTTGCTAACTGACAACTCAATATTCAAGGTAAGATCGACTTAAATCTGCCAATTTCAAGTTGATAACTGCGCATCTGGTCCTCAGACCCAATGTGGCTTTCTCATAGAAGGGAAGACTTCATATAAACACTAGAGCATGGCCCTGTTACAGCTAAAAGGGGCTTTATAGAGATCACCCCCTCCATTGCCTTTGTTTTTTTAGACCAGACCTATGATTTCATTGGTGTAAGGAATTTTGTCTACCAGTATAGAGTGGCACCTACTTGGTGACTTATGACCTTTATTTAGAATATTGAGAAATTAAGTGACTTGCTCAAGATATCAGAAAGCTAGTATTTTTCAGGAGGTAGGATTTTAACCCAGGTTTTCTTGGTTAAAAGGATGGCTCTCGATCCTCAGGGCAACATGGCCTTTTTCCTTCATGTTATAGAAACTAAAATCCAGAATGGAGCTTGCAGAGGAGGGATTTGACCCCATATCTTTTCTCCAGGCTTCTTTCCATACGTTGTGCTGCCTTTTGACCTTAGAGAGGGCCTGAGCAGAGGAATGATGGAATTCTGCAAAGTTATTTTTGACTATTGACAGAAAGCTCATGTGACTCATGAAAAAAGTCACTTTCTCCTTGGTGAGAGAGAGATTCCTACGCCCACAACTCAAATCATCTCTGATGGAAGAAAGCTGTGTGTGTAAGTCAGGCCAACACAGCCTCCAACACACCCACGAGCATTTTGCTTTGAAAAACCACATTGTGAAATGGCATCTCAATTTAAGGTTGTGGGTGCCAAGACGGGGCTTGGACATCTGGAGCTAGCCCTGGTGCTGATCAACTTCAGGGAAAACAAAGAAGGTTTGTATTTGGCACTCGACCTAATGTGCATTATCTCATTTACTCCATACAACATATCCCCATGAAGGAGGTCAAGAAGATCTGATAGTATTGGAAAGGGAAGACTTAGGCCCAAACCCTAGCTCTTTCCACTATTAGTTATGGGACTCTGGGGAAGGCACCTAATTTCACTGAGTGTCTTACCTCCTCTTTTCTCTTATTTCCTTTCAGGTTCTTTAGTCTCAGTTTCCTCATCTGTAAATGGGGATAATCGTTCATAGAATTGTAAATCTGGAGCTTAAAAGTTCCTTAAAGGTCATCTAGTCTAATTTCCCTCTTTTAGAGATATAGAAACCAAGACTCAGAAAGGAACCATCACTTTCTCACTTTCTTACCTAGAGAGTAAGTAGCCAGGCCTGGATTTGAACCCCATATCCTCTGATTCCAAGTCTCTACAAAGCAATATTTTCTGGGGATGTATAGTAAAAACCAAGGTACAAAACATCACAAACGAGAAACATCTTCTCTTCTTTCACTTTGGTCCCTGGGGAGAGTAGGCTTAAGTGTAAATAGCTGCCACAAAACATTTCCCTCCCTCCTCCCCCCTCCATTAAACTTACTTTGAATCTTGTAACCAATGCATGACTCACACTCTTGCTGGCAGGTGAAGATGTCTCAGCTACTAATTGGGTTGATTCACTAGGTTGGGTCAAGCAGGTCACTCCTCTGGGTTCTAAACTATCCTGCTTGTCACCAAAGAGGATCCCTGATGGTTTTTCTAAACTTTCAAGGTCACAAGATCATAATCTGGTCTGTCTTCTCTCTATCACTCATTCATCTGAGATTGGGAAAGACTGTAACAACAAAAGTGTCATCTATTCCCGGTCTCATGATGACCAGGTAGAGAGATAAGGCAGCTAGAACAACAGACTGATGCTGTTATTGGAACTTCTCCCCCAATCTTGAGAGCTCTAGTCATTTTTCTTCTTCCCCACTCAAAGATGACACAAAAGAGAAGGTTCATCCCTTCTAGGCTCTAGCCCTAGTTCAGGCTCAGCATCTATTAAAAGATTTTTGTTGCTATACATTCAGCTGACAGGAAACAGGATTATTGCAGTGATCTGAAGTGAGGAAGAAAAGGTACCTCTGTCATGGAAGCTGGCTCCCAAAGCTATCACATGAATATAGCCTATGTTTGCAGCAATGGGTTAGTACCCTCATTCCGTGAAGAGCAGCAACAATAGATTGGGAACTCCAGTGGGTAATGGACTATGGTTCTGTTGTTCAAGAGCCAGTCACCCCCACTGTTAAGAGGAGCTCATTGCCAAAGGGAAGACCTATCAATCACGGCCAATTCCATCAAAGGCATGGAAGCTTTGACTTTTCTTCTTGGTAAAAGGAGCTCCTATCCCTGCTTCCTGCACAAAGTCACAGATTCCTGAAGAACTGAAATATCCTATTTAACAGATGAGAAAACTGAAGTCAAGAGGCAGGAAAGTGACTTGACCATGATCACATGATTTTTAAGAGCTGAAATTTGGAATGACAACCAGATCTTCTAAGTCTAAAGGGGCTTTTTTTCTACAACACCACTGTCACATAATATAACAAAAGTCATCCATATTTTTGTAACGATATATAGTTTAGAAGATTTTTTTCCTCATGTAGTCCTCTGAAATAGAGCAAATTTTATTACACCCATTTTATAGAAGAGAAAATTGAGGACCCAAGGAGGAATTATCTATAGTTTTATAGATTTTATAGAAGATTTTTTTCCTCATGTAGTCCTCTGAAATAGAGCAAATTTTATTACACCCATTTTATAGAAGAGAAAATTGAGGACCCAAGGAGGAGTTATCTATAGTACTATATCAAGGAACTGGAAAATTTGTCAGGCTTATTGCACACTGAGTTATTCAGTGGTGTCAACTGAATTGGTCTACTTGAGAGTGATAGGACTATGTATGAAATGCCATCTAGTATCTCCTTGCCTTTGTATGGGCTGGCTCCATGTCTGGTGCATTCTCCCTCCTGATGTCCCTCTCTTTGACCTCTAGCTGTCATCCAGGCTTAGTTCTAAGGCAAATTCCTATAGCCATTTAATCAACAAGAATTTATTATAAATGAATACTGTATCCCTAGCACTGTGCTAAGTGCTGATGATGCAAAAAAAAAGGTAAAACATGATGTTTGTCTTCAAGGAATTTATATTCTAAGGGGAGAAAAGATGCAAGCCACTACATATAATTTGCATATAGATACATATATATGTATACTATGTACACATATTTGTATGTAGATACATATAGACATAAATGTCCATACATATATTTGTATGTGGACATATATATATTTTTATATAAACATACTCATATTTATAGATATACACACATATATTTGTAATACACGCATGTATATATATACATATATTTGTATGCAAACCTATATAGACACATGCAAACATTTATATGTACCCGTTTTATAATATATATACATGTTTTTGTAAATAGACATTTGTAATATTTGTATGTATACAAAGACATCTATACAGACACCTATATACAAACATTTGTATTTATACATATTTTATATAAACACATACATATTTGCAGATACAAAACATGTTTGCAGTGCACACATATACATTTATATATATTTGCAGGTATATACACAAATATATTTGTATACATATACATATATTTGTAAATAGATATATACATATTTCAATATACAAACATATTGCATGTAGCCATATATATGCAAATATTATTTTATAATCATAAATATACATTTGTAAATAGACACATTTGTTATATACACATATGTATATGTGGACATACATAGACACATAGACAAATAGTTGTATTATACATTTTATATAAACACATTTGTAAATAGACACATGTTTTTAATGCACACATATATGCATGTACATCTATTTACATATAGATACATATATACATAAACATTTGTATATACACATTTCTATTATATATATATACACACACACATACATACACAATGTCAACATATATATACAAGATATAGCTTGTGTGTACACACATACACACATGTGATATTTGCAGTGTAAATGGGAAGTAATCTCAGAAAGAAGAGCCAACACTAAAGGGATCTGTAAAGGCTTCCAAAGAAGGTAGAATTTGAGCTGAGTCTTAAAGAAAGCCAATAGAAAATAAGAGGCAAAAGTATGGAAGGAGAGCCTTCCAGGTTTGGCAAATCAGCTGATGCAAAGATATGGAGACGGGAGATGGAATATCATGTTCCAGGAAGTGTACATGGATCATAGTGTACCTGAATCATAGACTACCCAGAGAAAAGTAAACGTATAGGAAGGAGCTAGAGTTCTATAAAAGGGCTTGAAATGCCAAATTTTATATTTGATCCTGAAGATAATAAGGAGCCATTGTAGTTTATTAAACAAAGGAAGTGACCTGGTCAGACTAATTCTAGAAAAGTCATCTGCTTTGCTCCTTGATTAGAACTCCTCCTGAAATTGCTTTTTCTCTTTAAATTTTAGAATATTTTGTATTTACTTACCTCTATAAGTGTTGTTTTCCCTACTCACCCCCCTTTCCATCAATAGAATATGAACTCCATGAGGGCAGGAATCTCCAATCCCTCAAACACAGCCTAGAAGAGAGCAAAGGTTTAATAAATACTTGTTAGAGAAGCAGGACCAGGACTAGATGCTAGGTTTCCAGGCTCTTTATTCTGCCTTCTTTGCCCTCCAACACAAAGTGAAAGCATGGGTTTCTGGGAGCTGGCTCGTACTGGAGTGGGGCGGAGGGTCCTCACCAGGTGATGTGGTCTGTGGTCTCTGCAGTCCCCTTACTTGTGTTTCTGGATTAGCAATGGCTCTGTCTACTCCCTGTGTGAACCCCTGTCCCTGCCATTTCCCCCTAGGAATGTTCACTACACCTTGGGCCAGCATGGCCCGGAGCAGCGAGCAGTACTGCCTGGCCTGGGAATCTAAGTACCTGATGGAGCTTGGCAGCGCCCTGGAGACCCTGCTCAACGGCCTTGTGAATATGATGGCTCAGGAAGCCCTGAAATACACAATCTTGTCTGGTAAGACCTTCTGCAATCGAGCCTTTGCTCACCTCTCCAGCCAATTCCAACTAGAGAAGGCAGGGAGCCAAGAGATTAGAATTCCCATCCTAAGTCTGCTGCTTCTACTATGTGTGACTTTGAACTACTGTGGGCCTTCTAGTCCCAATTAGTAAAAACTTCTTTTCCCAGTTAGGCTTTGAGGTTGTTTCTAACTCTGATGCTGGCTGGCTGAAAATACCTGCTTTTTCTGACATTTGATGTTCTAAAGAGCCTTTCATCTTTGATATTCTGTGTTCTAAGGACCTTTCTAGCTCTGATGTGTTCTAAGACAAGGTTTCTTAACCTGGGAAAAAACGACATATTCATTTTCACTAGCTTCTAATTTGAATTTAACATTTCTTTTAATTATGACTTTCTTTTAAAAACACAATATGGAAAAGGGATCATGAAGAAAAGTTAAGAAACATACTGATATTCTGTGTTCTAAAGCCCCTCCCAATTCTAAATCTATGTGCTGAGACTCCTCCCAACTCTAACTTTCTGTGTTCTTACCTTCCTAGCTTTGACCTCCTGGGTTCTAAGGCCCCTCCTAATTCTGACATCCTGTGTTTTAAGGCCCCTCCCAGCTCTGACATCCCAGGTTCTAAGGGTCCTCCCAGCTCTATATCCTGGGTTCTAAGGGCCCTCCTGGCTCTGACCTCCTGGGTTCTAAGCCCCTCCTAATTCTGACATCCTGTGTTCTAAGGGCCCTCCCAGTTCTGATATCTGTGTTCTAAGAGCTCTCCCAACTCTGTGATTTTATGATCTATCTAATCCTTTTCTATTATTACCTCCTAACCTGCCCTTTCCTATTCATATATTCTATACATAAAACCAAAGACTTTTTTTTTTAACCCAAGACTTTTACTCACCTTTTTTTATTTTTTAGAAACTGGATCTCCTCACACTAGAAGTACAATAGCAGTTCACAGGCCCAATCCCACTACTGATGTTATAGGAGCTTTGGACTTGCTCCATTTCAGACCTGAATCAGTTCTCCCCTCTTTAAGCAACCTGGTAGTGCCCTGCACTCCTAGAGCTCTCATGATATTATTGCCAAATTTAACACTGACAGCTATTTACGTAGCCCACTGTAGCTTAGAACTCCAAAGCTCAAGAGATTTGCTAGTCTCAGACTCTCAGGGAGCTGGGATTACAGGAATTCATCATCATTCACCATTAATCTTTAAACCGTCCCTTTTCATTTGGGCAAAACTCAGTTCAGACTTAAGGTAGTGCCATCAACTTCCTGACCACTTTCCCCCAATGATTGCTTTCCATCTCTGATGTTTTCCCTATTTCATTTTTTTTAATTAAAACTTTTTATTTACAAAACATACGCATGGATAATTTTTCAACATTGATCCTTGTAAGACCTTGGGTTCCAAATTTCCCCCGTTTTCCCCCCACCCCCTCCCCTAGATGGCAGGTAGTCCAATACATATTAAATGTGTTAAAATACATGTTAGATCTAACTTATGTATATGTGTGTGTGTGTGTGTGTGTGTGTATTTATACAATTACCTTGCTACCCAAAAAAATCAAATTAAAAAGGAAACAAAACTGAGAAAACAAAATGCAAGGAAACAACAGAGAGAGTGAAAATGCTGTATTGTGAACCACACTCAGTTCCCACAGTCCTCTCTCTGGGTGTAAATGGCTCTCTTCATCATAAGTTCATTGGAACTGGCCTGAATCGTCTCATTGTTGGTTTTCCCTGTTTCTCACAGGTATCTTGACAGCATTGACTTGGCCATCATCCCTTCTTGCTGTGGCCAACGTCATTGACAACCCCTGGGGGGTATGCCTTCGCCGGTCCGCAGAGGTTGGCAAGCACCTGGCCCACGTGCTCCTCAGCCGGCAGCAGGTAGCTAGAAAACTTTCATGAACTGCTACAAGTTTTTTGGCTCTGAAGACAGAGCAATAAGGAAGGGAAGAAGAAGTTTTCCTGTGACATAGTCCTTTTACATGAACCTATCACAGGGATGGCAAGATGAGACTCAAAGCCCTATCATATCTTAGACTAAGAGGGAACCAGCCTCAGTCAGTCTAGGGAGGAAGGAAGGAAACAAGCATTTATTAAATGGCTACTGTGTGCAAGGCACTCTGCCAAATGATTTACAATTATCTCGTTTGATCCTCACAACAACGCTGGGAGGAAAGTGCTATCATAATCCATTTTATAGGTGAGGAAACTGAGGCAGAAATTAAGTGACTTACCCAGAATCATGCAGCCACAAATTTAAATTCAAATTCAAACCAACAAGCATTTATTAAATGCCTACTACATAGAAAGCACTATGTGCTGGGTGTGAAAATACAAAGACAAAAATGGAGGCTTTTGTGTTATGGTATAACAGAAAGAGCACTGGATTTGGAATCAGAGAAGTTGGTTTTCTTGGCTCTCACTTCCCTCATCAGTGAAATGAGGAATGTTGATCTACATGATAGCTAGCATCTTGCTAGCATAATTGCTAACAAGAGAATCTTTTATTATGTTATCACATCATCTGTATATCAGTTTATATGTCTCTATATAGAGAAATGTTTATTATCTTTATGTAGACATAATGTGTCTATAAATTTATCTAGATTATGTGTAACATGATATCTATATTATGCCTATAGTAGATATATGATAGCATTATCTCATATACATAATTATAATATCTCATTTTATGCTCAAAAGAGCCCTGGGAAGTCATCATTTGATGACTCTCAAGGTCCCTACTAGCTCTAAATCTCCAATCATTTATTTCTCAGAGTTTATGTGCTTTTTAAAGAGAGACAACATACACGCATGTAATTATGGGTGTCAGAAAGAGAAAGAAATGAAATGACAAGAGTAAAACATTAGGGAGTGCAGAACCCCCAGGCATCTTGTGGTGGAAAAAAGCAAGACCAGTGAGGAGTGAATGGGGCAATAGAATTTTCTTCAAATAAAAAAGGATTGACAGGTGCCAACAAGATATAAAAATTCAGAGAAAATGTATATAATCTGGAAACCATTAAAGAATTTCTTTATTTTCAAAAGACTTTCAAAGATTTCCAAAAGAAAATGATGGAAGGAATAGAAGATCTTTATCCAAGAGTGAGTTGGATGAGAGTCAGTCAATAAAGAAATTAAAATCCACTGATAAACCAAGAGGTTTGTCCCAAGGTCTAGATCCAGGTCTAGATTCCAGAGGGAAGAATTGATGCTGCAGACAGCAGAGGAAAATTAACTTTTCTCTTGAAGTAGAAAGATTCCAGTGAGACCCATTGAGTGCTAACAAAAAGATCAAATGTGAAGTATCCTCAGAGAGGCATACATTTCATAAAGAAAGTTGAGCTATTATTCCTGGTCATCCAGAAGCTAAAATAAAATTGTTTCCTTTGATTTTATATACATATTATACATATACATACATTCCATAAACGTGCAATATATGTATGCATGTATATAATTTCACATGTATGTATAATTATGTGCCTATAATTACATATATGTACACAAAAGTGTACCTAAATACATGTTTATACATACACACACACACACATATATACACACACAAATATATTTAATAAAATCTGAATCTCACATTCTTTGATTCAATAATCATGTGAGGAACCATTAACTTTGCATGAGAGCTTACTTAAATGAGTTTTTAAAGTTTTTCTTTTATTTGAGTTGGTTTGAGGTTTGGGGTTTAGTTTTATTTTTTTGTTTGGTTTTGGTTTGGTTTTTTGTATCAACAACACTTGTAGCCTTGAATAAGCAACTATGAGTTTTCTGCCTTAGCTTTATCACGTAACAAAGGATTTGATATCAAAGAACTATTAACTTCACATTCAAGGAAAAATGTTTACAAATATTTATTAATATCATTCACTAACAAATGTTTAACCCATATATGCCCAAATTTACCTGAGAGAATTGTCTGCCTCGGTAGAATTTGACATTCTCCTGAAATCTAGCTTGTTAATAGAAGCTACATATTGTGATTAGAGGTAAATCTACCTAAAAGGAAAGAAGACATATATGTAAATAAGGACAGGAGCAGAATTTACAGAAAGTACAGCTAGTAATCATTGATCTTAGACAAAGATTCAATCAAAAGAGAAATCTACATTATATGTCAGCCATAATAATATTGTTTTAGATACATGTTTACATATGGGTAAATGTGTGTGTATGTGTGTGTGTGAATATATGTAGATATGTATGCATGTTGTTCTATGTGTATACATATAGATAGATGTGTAGGAGGTGAATATATATGTATATATGTGGGGGCAGAGGTGTATGTGTGTGTATGTATCTATATCTACATGTATGTATGTATGTAGCATGTATATCTATGCTTAACTATAACCTGCTTGGGGAAAGTAGGGGGATGAAAGGGGAAAAAAAGAATACAATTTTAAAAGTGTGTAGAAGAGAACAAAAGGACAGCTTACAATGACGCAAAGAAAAGATGTATACACTCATGAATATAATTTCATTTACTATTATATATTCTTTCTTGAACTGAAAATTTATTGAATCTTTTGAATCCTCCCTGATGTTCTGCTAAGCACATGACAATGTTTTGTTTTTCTTTTCTGCTTTTCTTTTTTTATTGTTTTTTTAATTAAACAGAAAATAAAATTTTTTTAAAAGAAGAAACAAATAGTCTTTTAGGTAAGCTTACGATTGTCATTCAAACAACATGGCCAGTCCATCAGATTTGCACTTCTCTGCAGTACAAACACTAACCTCTTAGGAACAGACCAGAAAGATTTTTTTTTAATCTTGCTGGATGGTATAGAGATATATAAATAACTATTCTAAAAATATTCGTCATTTATTAAGGTGGGGATGAATATCTTCCCTATGGTTCCAAAGGGGGCCCTGCCTGGACACAGGTCTGAAAATAACTCCAAATTTTTCCAAGAGGCATCTAAGGAAAATAAACTTTCTCTCTAAATCCTCATTGATGATGATTCAGATGGACAGAGTTAGGATGGAAAACAACTCCTCTCTGTCATTCAGTATAAAAAGGTAGCCATACCTGTTTGCATAATCCCAAAATCTAGGTTCTCATTTGATGATGTTACCAGTCTAAAAATTTTCAATTGTAGGTTAGAAACATGGGTAAATGCTGCCATTATGATTAGAAATAAATTTTGTTTTTAAAACTTGTTTTTAAAGAAAAAAAAATGCTAAAATACAAAATCATTTTTGTGTTGATTTTCAAAGAAAATAATAGACTTCCTGATTTGGAAAATAGGAGTATTCCATCTTATTTTACTAATCAAAAGGTCTTCTCTTAATCATGGAGTTTTTTGTGAATGTAGAGGAGGTTAATAGTATCAAATTCTTTTTTGTGTGATAAAGTCAATACAGAAAGCTTGTAGTTACTTGTTCAAGCTACAAGTGTTGCTGATGCAAAAAAACAAACAACATCCCCATCTGCTGGAACCTTAATATTCTTCCAGTAAGGATAGATATTTGACAGAGTTGCATTTTTATCACTATGGGCATATTTGGGCAAGCAAATTTACCAGTATTTTATAGTCTTCTACATGAATGTTTCTCTTTCTTTATCCCAGCCCATCCTTTAAATACAAAGGACCAACCTTTTTATTATTTGGGTTTCTTAGTTCCATAGGACACAAGCAAAACTAATTTTTAGTCATTGGAATGTTTCATAACCAAATATTGTTTACTTTATTGTAAGTATTAGTGAACGATAGTCAATAAATAATTGCATATTCTTCTTTTAAAGAACCATCTAGGAAAAAGCAAAAGGAACAGGTACTTAGCCAGAAAATATTCTGAAGATTTAGTGGTCTCTAATTTCAACATGGAGCAGGTACAGTGGATAGAGCACCAAGCCTGAAATCATGTCCCCGAGTTCAAATGTCGCTTCAGACACTTCTTAGCTATGTAACCTTTGGCAAGTCACTTAATCCTGTTTGCCTTATCTGTAAAACTAGCTGGAGAAGGAAATGGCAAGCCACTCCATTATCTGCCAAATGGAGTCATAGAAAGTCACAATGAACACATACATACAAATTCAGTATGAGTCAATAATGTGTTGTGATGGCCAGAAATGTTTGGGCTACATTAAAAGCAGTGTAATTTCCAGAATAGGGAAGTAATTTAAGAAAAACATTCATAAACTGGAGAATATTCAGAAGAGCACAATCAATTTAAGAGATTTAGTCTGGAGACTCAATTTATCTGGATCATTTAGTCAAAAGCAGAGGAGACTTTGGGGAATGGAATAGCTATCTTCAAAACTTCGAAGGGTTCTCATGTTTATTCTCTTTGGTCCCAGATGGCAAAACCAGTAGCAGGGAATCAAAGTTACAAAAATTTAGGATTGTTAGGGAAAACTTCATTCCACTTGGAGCAATCCAGAAATGAAGGGACTTCCTGGAAAAGTAATGAATTGCTTCTCATCAGAGTTCTTTAGGCAAAGATTGGATAACCATTGATTGGGTATGATTATAGTACGATTCCTTTTGAGTGTAATTAGTTAAATTGTTTTTCCAACTCTAAAATTCTGATTCATTTCCTTTCATTCATTCATGAAATATCTTTAATAATAGCAGGTCCCTTGCTAAGCCTTTAACCTGCAATAACCCAGTTAAACATCTACTATATTCAGAATATTGGGTTTTTAGTAGCAAGTTTTGAGAATGGAAAGGGAATTCAAAGACTTGGTCCATACCCTTGAGGAATTCATAGTGCAAGAGGAGAAATCAAGCACATATTAAGGAATATAAATTAAAGAATGATGAGTAAAGAGAGGGGTACAGGGTATTACAAGGATTAGAGTTCAAGGTAGGGAGATAAGACTTTCAGAAGTTGGGAAAGGAGATAACAAGTAGAGCTCCATGGAGACATTTCAACTTGACCTTGAAGAATGAGTAGAATATGAAAAGGTGGACTTTTCAGGAAAGGGATGCATTCACCTGTAGGGCAGGTGAGAAACAAGAGGATGAGATATATTTAGAAAATAAGAGGTAGTCCACAATGACTGGAACATTTCACAAAAAAGGGACTAATTATAAGAATGTGCTTTAAAACAAGATTTCTTAAACTTTTTCTATTTGAGACCCCTTTTCACCTAAAAATTTCTTTTTTAAAAAATTATTTTATTATAGCTTTTTATTTACAAGATATATGCATAGGTAATTTTTCAGCATTGACAGTTACAAATCCTTTTGTTCCAACTTTTTCCCTCCTTCCTCCCATCCCTTCCCCCTGATGGCAGGTTGACCAATACATGTTAAATATGTTAAAGTATAAATTAAATATAATATATGTATACATGTCCAAACAGTTATTTTGCTGTATAAAAAAGTCAGACTTTGAAATAGTGTACAATTAACCTGTGAAAGAAATCAAAAATGCAGGTGAACAAAAATAGAGGAATTGGGAATTCTATGTAGTGGTTCATAGTCATCTTCCATAGTTCTTTCCTTGGGTGTAGCTGGTTCAGTTCATTACTGCTCTATTGGAACTTATTTGGTTCATCTCATTGTTGAAGATGGCCACGTCCATCAGAATTAATCATCATATAATATTGTTGTTGAAGTAAATAATGATCTTCTGGTCCTGCTCATTTCACTCAGCATTAGTCCATGTAAGTCTCTCCAGGCCTTTCTGAAATCATCCTGCTGGTCATTTCTTACAGAACAATAATATTCCATAATATTCATATACCACAATTTATTCAGCCATTCTCCAATTGATTCACCTAAAAATTTCTATGTGAACTGAGTATAGAGGTATATAAAAATAGATATATAAATCAAACAATTGATGATAATAGATAATAACTCCATGATTTCCACATTCAGTTATGAGACCCTATACAGGATCACAAATCACAGTTAAGAAGCTTAATTTAAAAAAAATTTGGAAGTAATAGTCTTTGTTCTGAGGGCCTTCCCAATTTGAATATTCTTTTTAAACCATCTTCCAGAGCTAAGATTATGTTCTAAGTCTTCCTTCTAACTTGATGTTCCATATTCTAAAGCCTCTTCAAAAATCTAAAAATTCTCTATTGCTGACACTCTTTGATTATATTCTAATCCATGATCTTTGCTTGTTCCTTCCTAGGGCAGACGACCAGTCACTTTGATTGGCTTCAGCCTGGGAGCAAGAGTCATTTACTTCTGTTTGCAAGAGATGGCCCAGGAGAAAGGTGAGTCTCATTCAGCTGAATACAAATGACAACCAAATCCATCTTTAAAACAACCCAGAAAGGGGCTGTGTTCTTTGCTGGCCCTGTAAGGCCCACATAGCAAGAAAAAATCTGATAGCCTTTATTTTTAAAGTATGCACACCAAGTTGCCATACAACTTTAACTGGAATTTTAGAGTGCCATTTCCAGTTCTTTAAAGCTGGAGATGGAGACTGATCAGGACATGATTCTTCTGAATGCTAGTTATAGGTACTGAATCTCGTTTGGGAGAATTACAACTTCACATAATCTCCCAAAGTTATAGAGGTTGTGAATTGTGACTCATAGAAATTAGGGTGAAAGAGCACAATTGGGGTGATGGATCAAAGGTGAGTTTCAAAAGCCCCCTATGTACCCAAATCACAGAAGAATAGGTCTTTAAATTAGATTGCATAAATTAGATGCATAAAATGCTGACATACATTTATCAAATTTGTCCTCCTTTTGTGAGATTTACACTGAAGTATATGGAACAGTGTTAGAACAATCAGATCCTTTCTCACTCTAGAGCCAGGATACAAAGTATACTCAAAAAGGAATCTGAACCATGATGAGACTTGGACTGAGAATCGGGTATCTGGGTTCTCATGATTGAGCTCAAGCCCCTATCACCTAGAAAGGTTTTTTGTGATGAACACCTAACATGACTTAAGTGATGAAGCAAGAAATACTGACAGCCTCTGGTCCATATGGAGTACAGATGGACCCATTTTTGGAATTTATGCCGAGTTGTTTTAGGGCACAGGGCATCCTGGGGAATGCAAGCATGGGATATCATATAACGTGATACTGATTCCGAAGGACTTAGGTACCAGCAGCTAATGCTGCCCATGTCATATACCACCTAAGTAATATTTTCATAATTATCATTAATCAAAAGAAGCATTTCAATATTTGAAAAAAAGCAAAATAAGAGGATTGTATATGAAAATATAAACTGATTACAGCAGAGTTTTTAAAAGTCTATATTAAATTTAACATAGTAGTAACAAAACAGCTTTCCTTGTGTCCCCTTCAGAAATCCTTTTATTTTCTCCTGTGTATTTTTAAATGTTTTATTGATGTTCTTTTATTTTTTTAATCTTTGTCTTTCATATGCCACTAAACCTTACCTCCATCCAAACAAAATAATAGCTACCATATTTTCATTATTTACCCCATAATATAATATTTATTTAATGTAAATAAATTATAAGCATTTATTAAATAACCCTTTACATATGTTATCTCATAACAAATCTGGAAGGTAAGTACTATATTATTGCCATTTTTCAGATGAGGAAACTAAGGCCAGGAAAAGTTAAATGATGTGCCCAGAGTCACACAGCTAGTTAAGTATAAGAGGCAAGATTTAAATTCAATTCTTCCTGGTTCCAAGCCAGTTTTGTATATCCTGTGCTATTTAGCTACCCTCTCTTATAACAAGTAACTAGAATCACACAAAGCAAATTACATTTTTGGCCAGGCGTATCTGAAAATACATGTCTTATTCTTTACTTTTATTCCATCGGTTTTCCTGCCAATATGTGGGCAGAATGTTTCATCATCAGTCTTCTGAATCATGATAAATCACTGCCTAACTCAAAGCTGTATCATCTTTCAAAGTTGTATTTTTGGTCATTCTGTGATATTTGTATTATGGTGATCCTGAAAATTGTTCTCCTGATTCCACTCATTTCATTCTACCTTCGATCATACAAGCCCTCCAGGTTTCTCCAAATCAGTCATATTATTGATTTCTTACAGCACAATCACATCCCTTTATATCTATATACTGTGATGTATCTGACCATTCCCCAGCTGATGGGCATCAGCTTTGTTTCCACTTCTTTGTTACAGCAAAAGAGGTTGCTATAAAATCCTATAAATATAGGTTTTTTCCTCCTGTTTTGGGTCAAGTGTATGTGTCAAGTATGCAGTCAAGTGACTTTTGGCCATAATTCCAAATAGTTTTTCAGAGTAGCCAGACCAGTTCACAGTTCCAATAGTGGAATAGTGTATCTATCCTCCTCTCACAATCCTTTCTACCAATTTTCATTCCTTTACAAAAAAAAGTTTATTTATTCGTTTTCAACATTTACTTTTATGATATTTTTATTTCCATGTTTTCTCCCTCCCTCTTCTCCAAAACTACAATTAATTTGATATAGGTTATACATGTATAATCATATTAAACATATTTCCATATAATTCTCATTTCTTTTTTTGTCTTCCTTGTTTCATTTTTTTATTATCCTTGCTAGTCTCATGGGTATGTGAATTGAAGCTTCATAGTTGTTTGAATGAATAATTAGAGAAGATCTCTAATTATTAATGAGTTATAGTATTTTTTCCATATAGTTATTGATATCATGGATTTTCTCCTTTGAAAATTGCCTATTCTCCATTCTTTAACCACTTATCTCCTAGGAAAAAGCTCTAGATCTTATATATTTTTATCAGTGTCAACCATTAATAACTCACATTTATGCAGAACTTTGATATTTGTACAATTCTT
The DNA here is from genome assembly GCF_016432865.1 of Antechinus flavipes. Classification (NCBI taxonomy): domain Eukaryota; kingdom Metazoa; phylum Chordata; class Mammalia; order Dasyuromorphia; family Dasyuridae; genus Antechinus; species Antechinus flavipes. Next base: position 585,627,023 of record NC_067400.1, read on the forward strand.
CATAAACATTATATCATTCAATGTTCATATTCTCTATGGGGGCACAGTTGTGCTGATATCTCCATTTTATAAATGAGAAAATTAAGTTTTAGAGAGCTAATCATCAACACTTAATATAGTACTTTAAGCTTTGTATATAGTTCACAAATATCTAATTTGATCTTCACAACAACTCTGGGAGGCAGGGACTGTTATTATCCCCATTTTGCAGATGAGGAAACTAAGGTAGACAGCGGCTAAGTGATTTGCTCAGTCCCATATAGTGTCATGGGTGGTATTTTTAACCCAGATTTCCCCAACTCCAGGTTCATTCCTCTTCTCATTACATGTGCCAGTGATTATACAAAATAAGGCAATTACCATTTGTGGGGAAATTTATATATAAATATATAAATTATATATTTATAATATATTTTATTTATATATAATTATAAATATATTAAGATATATTTATAAAATTGAGATAATAATAGCATCTGCCTCTCAGTAGTGTTGTGAGAATAAAATGAAAGAAAATATTATAAAGTGCTTTACAAACTTTAAGTGTTTCACTTTTTTGGTTATTATTTCTGACTTCAAATATAACATTTCACTGCACTGCCGGATTGTTAGGGAAAACTCTCTAGCAGTTAGAGTAGTTCAGGAAGGCTTTTTCTATTGTCTCTATAGAATCAATGCCATTCAACACACTTTTATTCAGGGCTGATTTGGGAAAAGCTAGGTGGCGCACTGGATAAGAACACCAAGTCTGGAGTTGGAAAGACCTTCTGTGTATCCTTAAGACAAGTCACTTAACCCCAACTGCCTCTCCAGGGAGGAAAAAAAAAAGGCACTAAATAAATCCTAAAATAAAATAAATGCTAAATGTTCATTGATTATAGAGAAGCACTAAGAAGTAAAGTGATTTGCCCAGAATTTACACCCAAAACTTGAACTCTGAAACCAGCTCTCTTGTCCTCTAAATCATGCTGCGTTTTAATTCCCTAACAATGCTTCTGAAGTGGTTGGGGGAAAGTGAGAAAAGCTCCAAATTTAGGATCAGAAGACCTGAGTGTGAATCCCATCTTTGTTATTTCCTTCTAGATCAGAGGAGTCAGACTCATGATAGTGAGCTCCAAGGGGCTCAAGAAACTCCCCAGCCAGAACCAGACGAAAATGCCATTAGGAAATATTTGACCAAATAAATACAAATATAGTGTGATATGGATAATGTTGATTTGTGATGGACCATAGGGATCCTTTCTTTTTTGAGTTTGACATAATTGTTCTAGAAGTGGGCAAATTGCTTAACCTTTCAGGTCCTCAGTCTCCTTCTCTATAAAATGGAGAGATTGGGCTCGATGACTGCTAAGATCCCTTCTTTGTGAAGATCCCTTCTGTGACCAGTGATCTTCTGATGCTCTCTTCCTGCTGAAAAGATGGCCACTTGCCATGTTGTAGTTTTGTTCAAAAAAGCTTTTATTGGTATCTTTTTTTTTAATATCATCACCATTAACTCTAATCATATCCTGAACCATCCCATATAATAAATAGTATTTTTAAGATTAAAAAAAGAAGAAAAACAACAACATTAGTGACCAATAAACTAAAAGAAGTCTGAAAATTTGTGGAGTGTACAGCACTTAGGGATCTCCCACCTCTGCAAAAAGGATGGGAATGTCTTCTCAAATCTCTTTCTTGAGCCGTGTTAGTTCTTTCTAATTTTGCAAAATTCACTTTTAGTTTGTGTGTGGTTATTCTTTCCATTTACATCGTTGTAGTCGTTCTATATTGTTTTCTTGGTTCTACTTACTTCCCTCTGCATCACTTCTTATAGATCTTCTTAATGCTTCTCTGTCATCACCTTGATCACGTACATCATTTCTATGGGACAGTAATATTCCATTATATCAGTAATTGGCACAGTGGATAGAGAATACTGGGTGGAAATCAGGAAAACCTGCATTTAAATTCCAATCAAACACTTAGTAGCTGTGTAACCCTGTTTGCCTCAGTTTCCTCCTCTGTAAAATGAGCTAGAGAAGGGAATGGCAAACCACCTCAGTATCTTTGCCAAGAAAACCTCAAATGGGGTCACAAAGAGTCAGATACAATGAAAACGTCTAAGAAACAAGAACAAACACTCCGTTGCATTCATGTACAATGGTTTGTTTAGCTGTTCCCCTGTTGAGAGTCATCTACTTTAGTTCCAATCTTTGCTATCACAAAAATTACTGCTATAAATATTTTGGCATATATGGGTACTTTCTTTTAATAATGGCCCTTCTAAGCAGGGTGTGTTCATATCGGCTCATTTAGCCAGTTGTTAAATTTTCAGTGTGAACTTTTGCACTTTGGAAATCAGAATTTGCTACAGTTCAGGATTTAATTGCTTTGTTGACTTCTAGACTTAAGAAAATCATGAGAAAAACAATAATGCAGATTAAATTTAGAAGTGTGTCATACCTTTTCAGAGTGCAATTGTAAAACGTTTACTATTTTTTTTTTTTTTTTGCTTTAGTGAGGCAGTTGGGGTTAAGTGACTTGCCCAAGGTCACACAGATACTAAGTGTTAAATGTCTGAGGCTGGATTTGAACTCAGGTCTTCCCGACTTCAGGGCCAGTACTCTGTTCATTGTGCCATTGAGCTGCCCCTAAAACATTTACTAGTACAGCCTATTAATGGAATCTCAGGATCAAAGAATATGGTCATTTATTCACTTGCATAATATCAAATTGTTTTCCAAAATGGTTACTGATTTACAATGCCACCAACTATGTATCAGTTTCCCCGTCTTCCACATCTACTCAAGCATTCATTCTTTCAATCTTTTTGTCATCTTTTCCAATTTTCTGGACGCCAAATGAAACTCCAGGATTGTTTTAATACATGCATTCCTCTCTCTCTCTCTCTTTTTTTAATTTAAATTTTATTTTATTTAATAATAACTTTGTATTGACAGAATCCATGCCAGGGTAATTTTTTACAACATTATCCCTTGCACTCGCTTATGTTTCGTTTTTTCCCCTCCCTCCCTCCACCCCCCCCCAAGATGGCAAGCAGTCCTTTATATGTTGGATATGTTGCAGTATATCCTAGATACAATACATATTTGCAGAACTGAACAGCTCTCCTGTTGCACAGGGAGAATTGGATTCAGAAGGTAAAAATTACTCGGGAAGAAAATCAAAAATGCAAATAGTTCACATTCGTTTCCCAGTGTTCCTTCTTTGGGTGTAGCTGCTTCTGTCCATCATTTATCCATTGAAACTCAGTTAGGTCTCTTTGTCATAGAAATCCACTTCCATCAGAACACATCCTCATACCATATCGTTGTCGAAGTGTATAATGATCTCCTGGTTCTGCTCATCTCACTCAGCATCGGTTCATGTAAGTTTCTCCAAGCCTCTCTGTATTCATCCTGCTGGTCATTCCTTACAGAACAATAATATTCCATAACATTCATATACCACAATTTACCCAGCCATTCCCCAATTGATGGGCATCCATTCATTTTCCAGTTTCTGGCCACTACAAACAGGGCTGCTACAAACATTTTGGCACATACAGGTCCCTTTCCCTTCTTTAGTATTTCTTTGGGGTATAAGCCCAGTAGAAACATTGCTGGATCAAAGGGTATGCACAGTTTGATAACTTTTGGGGCATAATTCCAGATTGCTCTCCAGAATGGTTGGATTCGTTCACATGCATTTCTCTTATTATTGGTATTTGTACTAGTTAATTTCCATGTACTTAAAGGTTTGTCTTTTTTTTTTTTTTTTAATAAAGACTTTCTGAAGGCATTCTACACAGTCCCACAAACTACCCTTTAGAGGAGCCCTTGAAATACATTCATGAAATGCTATCTGTTGTTTCCAAGGCCACACACTCCCCTCCTAAGCTAGCCAGAAACCATCAGACAATTTCCTTATGACTTTCTGGGCTGTTGTTTTACTAACAGAACAAATTCTTAATTCAGGTCATTACAGGCAATTAATATGAATTACAAGTTACTCATTGGGTCATTATCCCTCTGAAGCCTTTGCAGGGATAATTCTAGACATTACCCACTTGTCTTTATAGAGTGTTAGTTATAAATGACAAACTGCACAGAGCAATGCTTATTATTGGGGATTCGTGGGAAATAACTGCCTCTTGAGGCAGCCCATCGATCAGTTAATCAACATTCATCTCTTAAATACATACTGTGTGCCAGGCACTATGCTAAGCACTAGGGATACAGAGACAAAAAGTGGATGCTCTCAATAAGTTTGTATTCCATAGGAGGAGAAAGCCTGTATGTACATTTATCCATCCATCCATCTCTTTGTTTCTCTGTTTCTCTCTCTCTGTCATCTGTCTCTGTCTCTGTCTCCCTCCCTCCCTTTTCTCTCCTCTCTTTCCCTCTCCTTTCTATCATTCTCTTTTTCTCCCATTTTCTCTCTCACTCAGAGTCTCCCTCTCCCTCTGTCTCTCTTTGTCTTTATTTCTCTCTCTTTATGTGTCTTCTCTCTCTTTCTATATATATATACAAATATACACAGCGACATCTATGTCTGTGTGCGTATCCGTTTCTCTCTCTTTGTCTTTCTTTTTGTCTCTCTCTCTATACACACACATGTGTATGTGTTGTATCCATCTATCTCTCTTTGTTCATATATACACACATACCTACATATACATATATATTTGCACACATACCGACACTTACAGATAATACATAGTATTCAGGGAAAGCCCTAACCAATGGGGGTGGGGTGGGAACCAGGAAAGATTTCATGCAGAAAGCAGTGCTTGGACTCAATTTGGAAGGAGGTTGTTTGGGGCAAAAAGACCTCCCCAAATTGACTCCTCAGAGATCACTCATAGAAAGCAGAATTATTTATTAGAATCTCCAGAAGCGGACCCCACCCTGGTCTGCCAGCAAAATTCACAGCAGCAGGAGAGGGCCAGAGCCTTGAAAATGCTTACAGCTTTTATACATTTCAGACAAAGAACCTCCAAAATCCCGCCCTCTGTATGTTGTGATTGGTCACCTAAGTCTAGTGTTCCCCTAGTTGGTCAGTGGAATGTAGTAGACAAGGTGAGATACAGTTTCTTCGCCACGTAGTCCAAGCCTTATCTAAAATCCCGTGACTCCAGAGAAACCGAAACTGAGGCCTATAGGCTTGATCTACTTTAGCTAACAGTCTCTGATCAGTATGTGCTTAATCTCTTAAGTTCTTCACCCTTTCCCACACAAGGTAAAATGAGAAGAGCTGCATTCCAGGCATGGAGGATGGCCAGTGCAAAGGAATGGAAAATGGAGTCAGTCAATAGTCAATAAGCACATATTAAGTACCTTCTGTGTACCAGTCATTGTGTTGAGTCCTGAGGATATAAAGAAAGGCAAAAACAAGGTCCCTGCCCTTAGAGACCTCACAGTCTAATTAGGGAGACATCATGTAAATAATTGTTCATAGCAGGATATATATTGTGGACTGAATGGCCATGGAAACAACAGATAGCATTTTATGAATATATTTCTTTGGCTCCCCTAAAGAATGGCTTGTGAGATTATGGAGAGTGGCTTCAGAGAGTGTGTGTTAAAAAAAAAAAATACAAATGATAAGAGAAGACTCTTGAGAGCTGGGGGTTGGGGTGGGAGTGAGCCACAGGATCAAGAAATCCCTCCTGCACACAGGGGCCTTAGAGTTTAGTCCTTAAGGAAGCCCAAGAAGGCAGAGGCTGGGCTTTAAATGCCAGCAGAGGATTTTCGATTTGATCCTGTGGATGACAGAGAGCCACTATATTTTATTGAGTAGAGGAATAACATGGCCAGACCTGGGATTGTAGGAAAATCACTTTGGCTATTGAATGGAGATTGGCCTGGAGTGGGAAGAGATTTGTTGGGGGGGAGACCAGCCTGTTGCAAGAGGCTGTCAGGAAAGGATGAGAGGCTGGACCAGAGTGTGTCTGTGAGTGGAGAGAAGGAGACATACCAAATCAATCCATGACACAGCATGTATTATGTACCTTCTGAGTCCCTGTCCTCAAGGAGCACGCGAAGGAGGGGAACTGCATATAAAGAATCTTGAATAAGACAATTTTTAGATGAAGAAACCGAAACCATCTCTAGCCACATGAAAAGGTGTTCTAAATCACTGTTGTTCAGAGAAATGTAAATTAAGACAACTCTGAAATGTCACCTCACATCTCTCAGATTGGCTAAGATAAGAGGAAAAGATAATGACGAATATTGGAGGGGACGTGGGAAAACTGGGACACTGATACATTGTTGGTAGAATCGTGTACGGATCCAGCCATTCTGGAGAGCAATTTGAAACTCTGCCCAAAGGGCCATCAAAATGGGCATACTCTGATCCAGCAGTTTCTTTACTGGGCCTGTATCCCAAAGAGATCTTAAAAAGGTAAAAAGACCCACATGGGCAAAAGTGTTTGTGGCAGCCCTTTTTGTAGGGCTGTAGGGCTGGAAACTGAGTAGAGGCCCATCAGTTGGAGAATGGCTAAATAGGTTATGGTATATGAACATCATGGCATATTATTGTTCTGTAAGAAACAACCAGCGGGATGATTTCAGAGAGTCCTGGAGAGACCTACAGGAACTGATGCTGAGTAAAATGAGCAGAACCAGGAGATCTTTGTACACAGCAACAGCAAAATTATGTGATAATCGACTGTAATGGATGTGGCTCTTTTCAATAATGAGGTGAAAAAAAAGAACACAAAAAACTATGAAGTGATTTGAGACAATTCCAATAGACTGGTGATGGAAATAGCCATCTGCATCCAAAAAAAGAACTATGGAATGTGAATGTGGATCAAAGCATAGTATTTTCACTTTCTATTGTTGTTGGGTTTTTTTCTTCTTTTTGGTTTTTTGTTTTGTTTTGATCTGATTGTTCTTATGCAGCATGATAAATGTGGAAATATATTTAGAAGAATTGCACATGTTTAAGCTGTATTGGATTGTTTGCTATGTAGAGTAGAGGGAAGGAAGGAAAGAAAGCAGGAGAAAATATTAGAGCATAAGTTTTTACAAAGGTAAAGGTTGAAAATGATCTTTGTATTTAGAAAAATTTTTTAAAACTATTTAAATCCCTCCCAAAAAAGGAAGACAGACAGAGACAGAGAAAGAAAGACAAAGATGTAGACAGACCTGGTCAGATCACCTTAGGACAATCATTTTGACAGCTGAAAGGATGGATTGGAGTGGAGAGAGGTTTGATGTAGGAAGAGCAGCTGGCAGGCTATCGCAGTCATCCAAGTAGGAGCTGATGAGAGCTATACCAGAGAAATTTCATTGTCAGAGGAGAGAAAGAAGTGTATATGAGAGGCCGTATGAAGATTCTGAGCCTGGGTAACTGAGAAGATTGGGGGTCTCTGTCAATACAAGATATAGCAGGAGGAAGTCACCAGAGATTATTGAGCAGGGTAAATGACCCTTTAAGAAAACCATTTGGACAGGTTTGTAGAAGATGGCTTGTTTCCACAGTTGGACAGTTTTCATTATTAGAAAGGAGGAATAAGTTCTTTTGTAGCTCATGTTTCTGAAGCATTTGGGTTTACTAAAAACTTTTCCCACATTGTCCTTGGGAAATTATGTAGGTTTTATATATTCCCATTTTAGAGACACAAAAACTGAGGCTCAAGCTTGCCCACAAACACACCTCTGCCTACTCTATTAACTGTCTCAGAAACAAGAAACTTGTAATGTTTTAAGGGCAGAACATGGGGACAGCTAGGTGGCACAATGGATAGAGCACCAGCCCTGAAGTTAGGAGGACCTGAGTTCAAATGTGGCCTCAGACACTTCCTGGCTGTGTGACCCTGGGCAAGTCACTTAACCTCAATTGCTTCAGCAGCAAAAAAATTAAAAAAAATTAAAAGGGCTGAACATGAAACACTTGGCAACCCAGAATAATTTGGGATCGAGAGTGCTGGGTCAGTACTCTTCTGGCCTTCCAAAATGGGGAAAATGACCCATGGCTAGAATATCCGAGCATCCCATCTGGTGTCAGCCATCTAGGCATTTTCAAAAATATGAATCCCAAGTGAGATGAGCTGAGGCCTAAAATCCAAATATCTTTCCATGGCTTAGCCTGATATAATAACTTCCCCTTTCTAAAGTGGGTGGTGAGCCATATCTTCATTCATTCACCCCTCCTTCCACCTCCATCTTTGCCCTTGATCTTTGAGGAAGGCTCCCTTCTGCCGAGATAGGGATGCCTGGGGATTTCTACGCCTTCCCATTGATCAGAGCCAGCTGCAGTCACATCTGGCCGTGGCTACATCAGCAGGGATGTGAGCCCACGGCTTCCTCTCAGCATGGATAAATAACATCCTTGATCCATTTGAAAGTGCATAATTTTAATTCAGTCCTCCTGGTGGGTTTCCTAAATGGCTCCACGTGGGTTCAAAGACCTTTCTTCAGATAGCCCCCAAAACCACTTTGCATTTTCCATGTTCCGTTTTCTTTCTCGAGGAATAATTGAGTGAAGTCCTGTTGGTTGATGCAAATAGAAAAAAGCTGTCCTGCAGATGGGGGCCTGGAAGGTATTTGCTTTCTGTAACATGGGCCCCATTGACCCTCAGAGTTATGGCTACCTCCTGACAGGCTCCTGTAAAACTTCATAATATCACCAAAGTCTTTCTCATCAAAATGCATTTTAGATGGATGATGACAACCCCAGGAATCAAACAGGATGAAATGGGAATTGGGAGTGCCCCACCCCTAGTTCTGGGCTGGACCTGGCCCCTGGTGGTTTATGTTTATTTGGAACAAAATGAGGTCCTCACAGGTCACTGAACAGATAGCAGAAGGATATTTATTTAGCTGTTGAAAGAGAAGGATCTGCACTGAGGACCCCCTAAGTTGATTCAGTCAAGCAAGAATCCTGTCTTTCCATTTCCCGTTGTGGTCCAGCAGCCAAACATCAGAGACTACCTATAGAAAGCATCTTTTTGCTGTTTTGACCTCAACTGCCAGGAAATGATCTCAACCACCTGAGTCTCTCGTCCTCTGAATCAATTAAGCCAAGGATGGTTTCCATTTCTTCTGTTAAAAAAAATTTTTTTTGCATAAGGGTAGGATTAGTATGTTGCTCCCCCACACTCCCTCCACACATTTATTCTCTGTGATCGGGCGAAGGAAAGGGGAGGGGAATGATATTTTATCTGGAGAAGGACATACTTATTGGGGGAGGAAGAGAAATGTTTCTTGCCTTTAATTATCTGAAGGGTTACATAGAAAAGGGCTATTATGTGATAAGGGTCTGTACTAGAATAATGACAATCAATAAATATTTATTAAGCACCTACTATGTGCTTAATATACTTTTTAAAATTTGAATATACTTTTTTAATAGATGTAATATACTATTTGCTAAGCATTGGGGATACAAAAAGAAGCAAAAGACAATCCCGACTTTCAAGGAGTTTACAGTCTAGTGAGGAAGACAACATATAAGCAAATATATATGAAGAAAACCATAGACAGAATACATAGGAAATAGTGGCGTGGGATGTTAGTTCGGACTGAAAGGGAGCCAAGAAGGTCAGGAGTCACAGATGAGAAGAGGCTGTTTTAGGCACGGAGGACAGCCACAGAAAATGCCCAGAGTTAAGCTAAAGAGAGTCTTTCTGGAACATCCAGGAGTCCAGTCTCATTGGATCAGAATACGGGAAGGAAAGTAAGAAGCCTTGGAAGGTAGGAGGGACCTAAGTTATAGCGGACTAGCACTGGAGTTTCTTGAGTAAGGGACTGATCTGGTCAGACGTGAGCTTTAGGAAATCACTTTGGTGGCTGAATGGAGGATGGATTGGAGTGGAGAGAGACCAAGGCAGGAGACCTAGGATATGATAATCCAGGTACAGAGGGATGAGGATCTGCACCAAGTGGGGCAATGTCAGAAGAGACAAGATGCATTCAAGAGATGGTGCAAAGATGAAATCAACAGGTCCTGGTGACAGCTTGGATTAAAGGGGAGGGGGGAAGGGGTGGAGAGATTGTAAGAAGTCCAGGATGACCCTTAGTTTGGGAGCCTGAGGGACTAGGAGGATAGGGTTGCTCTCTACAGTAATTGGGAAAATAGAAGATAGAGGATTGTGGATGGAGTGAAGGGGAACAATGAATTCTGTTTTGGATCTGTGAGTTTCAGAAGTGTCCTGGATATCCAGTCTGAGATAGCAGAAAGGCAGGATTGGAGATCATCATCAGAGAGGTTGGGGCAGGATTCAAGAATCATCAGCATAGAGATGGTCTTATCCATGGGAGCTGATGAGATCCCCAAGTGAAGCAGTACAGAGGGAGAAAAGGACCCAAGATAGACCACTTTAATCTGTGGTTAAAGGGTGGGATCTGTGGTACATGGAGATAATGTCATGTATTGTTCTATAAAAAATGAACAAGCTGCTTTTAGAAAATCCTGGAAAGATTTACACGAACTGAAGCTGAGCAAAATAGGCAGAACCAGGAATACATTGTGCACAGTAATAGCAAGAATGTGCGATGTTCAACTACGAAAGGCTTGATTCTTCTCAGTGGTTCAATGATCCAAAGCAATCCCAATAGACTTTGGACAGCAAATGCCATCCGCATCCAGAAAAAGAACTAAGGAGACTGAATGTAAATCAACACATGCTATGTTCACTTTTTTCTGTTTTTTTTTTTTCCTCCCTTCGTTTTTGCCTTTTGTTCTGATTTTTCTCTTCCAACATGATTCATAAAGCAATGTTTATTAAAAATAAATTGAGAGAGAGAGAGAATGAGAGAGAGGGAGGGAAGGAAAGAAGGAGGGAGGAGGATCCAAGAGAAGGAGGACTGAGAAAAAGCCCATTGGATTTGGCACTAAGAGATCATTGTAACTTTGGAAAGAATAGTTTTGAGTGAATGGTAAGATTAGAAGCCAAATTGTAAGGGTTCAAGAAGAGAGTTAGAGGAGATAAAGCAGATGGTCTTTTTGAGGAGTTTAGCTAGAAAGAACAGGAGAGATATATGAAGGATGAAATGAGGTGGTTGTTTTTTTTCAGGCTCAGAGAGAATAGGAATGTTTGTAGGCAATAGGGAAGGAGCCAGCTGTGTAAAAGATGTATTGGGGTGGGAAGAAAGTAGAGACAAGGAAATCAATGGGGGACTTGTCAGAGAGATTAGGAACCAGACTAGTAGTTACATGAATGGAGGGAAGAGGATGAATGCAAGAGATATTATGGAATAAGACTATCAGTTTGGGGCCACTGCTGGATATGGTGGAGGAGAGAAAGGAAAGGGTCAAATATAACTCCAAGGTTTCAGATATAGACAACTGGACCCAGTGATTGACCCTCATTAAAAACGAGCTCAAACTTTTGGGGGTGAAAGTTTACAACACTCTCCCTCTCTCTCTCTTTGGCTGCCATCATCTATGTACATGGCAGAAGTATAATCCAGTCAGTTTCCCTCTTGGTCAGTATGCACTATTTAAGCTAAATAGAATATTTGAGTTAAAGGGATCTTATAAGTCATCTGGTCACATTGCTCATGCAGACGTCCTCTCTTTGTCGTCCCCAGCTGGTGGCCATCAGTCATATGCATGAACATTTCAGGTAATAAGGAGCTAATAATTTAACAAGTCCATTTCTTCCATCTGTGATTATTAGTAAGTTCTGCCTTTTATTCAGCCAAAAATTGCTTTTCTGTAACTTTCATTCATGGGTCCTTGTCTGTTTCTTCAAATATGAAAAGGCAGCAGACATATTTTCCCTCCACCTTCTCTTCTAATGGCTATAATACCCCCGTTCTTTCAGCTGATCCTCATATAGCCTGGCTTTCTTCCTGGTCTCCCTCCTTTAAGCACTCTGCAGCTCATCCATCTGCCTCTTAAAATGGGGCACCTAAACTGGAACACAGCCTGGTCAATGCAGAAGCACCATGTCTATGTTTTCTCCCATGTTGAAAACACATCTGTGTTCTCTGTTAACAAAGTCCAAGGTTGGATTTTTTTTTTTTTGGTTGTTGAATCATACAACACGTGAATTTATGCCTAGTCACACTTCCCACGTCTTATAGTTTTGCTACTGATTTTTTAAATGCAGGTATAGAACTTTACATTTATCCCTATGAGATTTCATCTTGTTACAATCTACTGCTCCGGACAGTGGAGATCTTTTTGAAACCTGATTCTGTTGCCCAATTTATAATAATAATCATACTTAGTTACTTTTAAATTTACTATTCTTTATTTTAAAATAACTTTTTATGGTTTTTTGTTTCCTTAATATCCTTCCCTTTTTCCCTCTCTAGAAGTCATGCCTTGTAACAAATAGTATTTTTAAAGCAAAAAAAAGAGAGAATAAAATCAACAGATTTAAGATAACTGATCAATATAATGAAAAAGACTGAAAATAAGTGCAATCTACAATATTGTGGACTTTCTGGCTCTTCAAAGGGGAAGGATGAAAATGTCTTCTCATCTCCCTTTTTTTGAGCCATGCTTGTTCTTTCTCATTGTACAACATTGACTTTGGATTTGTGTGTGTATTCTTATAATAGTAATTTTCCATCAAATTCATGTACCATAACCATAATTTATTTAGCCATTCCCTAATCATTAAGAAACTTCTTTACAATCACAAAATTCTTTATTTTCTTTCTTTCTTTCTTTTTTTGGTTGTTGTTGCTGAGGCAATTGGGGTTAAGTGACTTGCCCAAGGTCATACAGCTAGAAAGTGTAAGTGTCTGAGGGCAGATTTGAACTCAAGTCCTCCTGATTTCAGGGCTGTTGCTCTATCCACCCCACTATTTAGCTGCCCCACAAAATTCTTTATCATTACAAAAATACTGTAACAAATATTTTTTATTTTATTTTATAATACTTTTTGTTGACAAAACCCATGCCATGGTAATTTTTTACAACATTATCCCTTGCACTCACTTCTGTTCCGATTTTTCCCCTCCCTCCCTTCACCCCCTCCCCTAGATGGCAAGCAGTCCTATATATGTTAAATATGTGTAACAAATATTTTGATTTTTATGGGGACCTTTTTCTTCTCAGTGGCCTACTTGGGATCTCGATTCAGTAATGCAATCTCTGAACCAAAGAATATGGACATTTTAGTCACTTTACTAATAAAAGTTTAAATTGCTTTCCAAATGACAGTACCATCTGACAATTCCACCAACAGTATCCTAGTGTGCCTATCATTCCCCAATCCCTCTAACATTGACTATTTCTGTCTTTTGTCTTCTTTGTCAATTTGCTGAATGTAAGATGAAAACGCAGAGTTGTTTTGATTTGTATTTTTCTTATAATTACATATGTAATCACCTGATTCTGTTGCCCAATTTATAATAATAATCATAGTTACTTTTAAATTTACTATTCTTTATTTTAAAATAACTTTTTATGGTTGTTTTTTGTTTCCTTAATATTTCTTCCTGGATCTCAAATTCTCATGACTGTGTCTCTCATATACTGGTGGAATTGTCTCTGATCCCAAGCTGCTGGCTGCCCCAAATGCCTAAATTTTCTTCTTTGCCACTTCTACCCATTTCTCCTATTTCTACACTTAGGGCCAAGCAGATCTTAGGTACATCTGTCATTAAAACAGTATAGTAAAATAGAAAGAGTACTAAAGTACTTGGATTAAGTCAAAGGACCTGAGTTCAAATCCTACCTTTGATGCTTTCTACCTGTAACTTTGGACAAGCCACCTAATCCCTGTGTGCCTCAGTTTCCTCATCTGTAAGCCAGTATGTGGCAGACATTTATTAAGCACTTATTGTATGTCAGGCACTGTGTTGAACATTGGTGATACAAAGTCTGAGCAAAAAAAAAAAAAAACCCAACCTCACAGTGCCTGCCCTCAAGAAGTATACATTTTAATAGATGTGACGACATATACATTTTTAATAATTTATTTTTTTATTGACAAAACATATGCATGAGTAATTTTTCAACACTGACTCTTGCAAATACTTCTATTCCAACTTTTTCCCTCCTTCCCCCACCCCTTCCCCCAGATGGCAGGTAGACCAATACATGTTAAATATGTTAAAGTATATGTTAAATACAAAATATGTACACATATATTGTACATATACTTGACATATACATTTTTAAAAAGTAAATGAATAGCATTTCCCCCATCACAGAATGATATTGACCTATCAAACCTCGCAGCTAGCAGGGGTTCTGCCTTGTGAGACATCCAGTGTGAGTAGACCCAAAGGCACCAAATCCTAAGCGAGTTCTGTATAAATCACTCCTGCTAAAAGCCAAGCTTGAGACAACTGGGATTCCTGCTAAATATTTAGACCCTTAATCAAAAATAAAGACACAGAGTAAGAATTTGAGGAAAGGAAATAGATCTCTGATAGACTAAGGAAGCCTTGAGTTTCTTCCTGGAACAAGGAAATAATAGGATTAAAAGGGCACTAGCTTTGGAGTCAAGAGACCTGACTTTGAATTCTGGTCCTGTCACTTACAGACTGTGTGAGTTGTAGCACTTGGATTCTCCATTCTGAGTTACTGTCTCATCTGTGAAAAGAAAAAAAAAAGGAGAAATGCTCTCCAAGGACCTTTCCAACCTTAGAATCCAAGATGCAATATGTTTCCCGCCCCTGCCCAAGTCCCTGAGTCAGTTGTGTCTTGCAGCATTCACAGATGGCACTGGGGTTCTGAAAACCAAATTGCTTTCTTCCCCTCTATTCCATGATGCATTTACATTAAAATGGTTTCATCATTTAGGAAATCATCAGGAAGGGAGCTCAGATCAAGCTGTCATAAAAATAGACCTGAGCTGACTGAGTCAAAATTAGGTAGAGCAGGTGGCTTGATGAGCTATCCTTGCAGGAAGACAAAGAGATCCCAGCATCCTTGCTTAGAGCAGGCATCTCACACAACCTCCCACCCACACCCACCCCCAGCCGCCCACAGCTTCCCTGACAGGTGTTTTCCTAGCCTTTGCCCAAACACTCGCAGTGACAGAGAGCTCCTGGCCCACCCCAGTATTTTGCAGTTTAGAACACTGAAGTCCAAAGAGCTCACATATGCAAAGTGCTGTGCAAACCATACAGGGTTATATAAATGCTGGCGGTTATTATTACTATTATTACCATTAGCAAAGATGCTTTTAAATGCAGCTATTTCCTCTTCCATTACTGAGAGTGGTACACCTGGTCAGAAGGGTACATTCGCTTTCATGGTAGTGGAAGCTCAGTCCAGCCTGAGAGATACCTACTAATTGAGCACTAATTTGATTAGAACAGGGGTCCTCAAACTTTTTAAATAGGGGGCCAGTTCACTGCCCCTCAGACTGCTGGAGGGCCGGACTATAGTAAAAACAAAAACCTTGTTTTGTGGGCCTTTAAATAAAGAAACTTCATAGCCCTGGGTGAGGGGGATAATCGTCCTCAGCTGCTGCATCTGGCCCATGGCCGTAGTTTGAGGACCCTTGAAGCTGGGAAGCTCTTGTCAGTGGCTAAAGCTTGAGACAATTAAGTCTGCAGATGATTTTTTTTTTTTTAGGAAGAAACTATCCTATTTGTCAAAGTCTTTCCAGTGGGGCAGCCACAGGTCCAAACCGTAATTATAGTGATTTTGTTGCTGTTTTTGCTGCTGATGATTATGATGTTGGTGGTGGTAGTGGTGGCAGCTAGGTGCTGCCATAGTGCAGAGAGCACTGGGCTTAGAATCAAGAAGACTCACCTGGGCAAATCACTGCACCCTGTTTGCCTCAGTTTCCACACTTGTAAAGTGAGCTAGAGAAGGGAATGGCAAACTTCTCCACTATCTTTGCCAAGAAAATCCCAAACAGGGTCATGGAAAGTCCTACACGACCGAGCAACAATAATAGATTTGCTTCTACTGAACTATTAATAGGCCACAGGCCTACACTGAGCCCAGAGCTGTATAAAGCAGGTGCTCAATAAATGTTTGTTGAAACAACTTTGAAAGGCTTACAAATTTCCTTAACACAGTCACCAAATACAATTCCAGAGGACTCATGATGGACCAGGCTGCTCCTCTCTAGACTCTGAAGGCAGATTTTTTTATTTTAAGAATAAAAAATGGAGGAATTCCTTTTAAGTGACTGTAAACTTTTCTAGCAGGTTTTGTTTTTTCATTTCAATGGAAGAAGAAATAGGAGGGGGAAAAACACAGACTTGAAAATAAAATAAAATTGAATTAAAAATGATAATTTTTTGAATGTTTGCTGTTTGACTTCTTCATACTTATTTATAGATGAGAGAGTTGAGACTTAGGGAAATTGCTAATGAGTCACTAGATTCCAATCTCTTCCAGTCATTACTTGACCCCTTTTCCTAATTCTTATCCAGAACACTGGTCACCAGGGTTCCATTAAACCTTTCAGAGGCTCTGGAAGCTGTGGAGGGGACCTATCTGAGACAATCCTTCTCCTCTCATGGAACTCTGAATAATAATAATATAATAACACCTCAAAGAAGCCATGAGGGAGGGAGATTGACTAATCTGCCTATTCATGAATAAGCTAGCACTGGACAACCTCTTCCCATCTCAGAGTTACATTGGGACTAGGTGATGAAGGATTAAGCAAAAAAATTTAGATCTGATCTTAGAGGCACTAGGGAGCAACCAGAGTTGTTTGAGTAAGGGTAGTCAGATCTGGATTTAGGGAAAAACACTTTGGCAGAATAAAATGTCAGTGCTGGGAAAGATCTTAGAACAGAAGGAGCCTTGGAGACCCATAACTGAATAAGAACTTCAGTTACGATATTCCCAACAGATGACCATATAACCTTTGCTTAAAAAATTCCATTTGTGGGCCACCACCACCTCCAGAGGCGGCCTATTTTGGACACATCTAATCCCCTTACCTCATAACATACTTGAAGAGACTTATCATATTTCTCTCTGGTTTCTTATTTCTAGGTTAAACATTCCCAGATCCTTTCATTGATTTTTATATGGTCTGGTCTCCAGTTCTCCCATTTTGTTTCTACAAAACACAAGGCGTTCGCAATTTTAAATAAAAAACTGGGCAAGATTTCTGAGATCTGCTTAGATTTTTATATCTTTCTGACATCATTATCACCTTAACTCCATCGTGTACAAAAAGTACTGAACTCAATTACCAATCCCTGGTTTGATTCTTTAATTAATTAGTTTAATTAATGCACACACATACACACACAGATACCCTTAATTCTAGTGCCTTCCCTTTGTGGATTATTTCCAATTTATCTTGTGTCTTGTTTGTATATAGTCATTTGCATGTTTCTACCCCATTAGACTAGAAATTCTTTGAGGGCAGGGATTATCCTTTGCCTTTATTTTGTATAAGTGTAGTAGGCACTTAATAAATGTTTATTGACTGCCATATAACTTATTGCTAGCCATATAACTAACTCACTGGCATCTTGACCAAGTTACTTCCTTTCTGTGGGCCTCATTTCCCCCTCTCTGAAATAAATTGGAATTGGCTAGTTGATGTCTCTGGCCCCTTGTCCATAGATCTGTGGTTTTCATCTCAATGGGATATCTAAAAAATAGTCAAATCCTAAGCTAGAGTTAATGGGTTTTTTTTTTTTAACTATATAAAAGTTAAATATAAATGCTGCATTAGTAACAGGCCATCTGGTGGAACCCTTTTCTCACACTGAATCTATACTATCCCTGAGAATGGAGGATTCCCAAGTGTGAATTTACTCACAGAATGTTAGAGCTGGGAGGGCCCTTAGAACCCAGGAGGTCAAAGCTGGGAGGACCCTTAGAATCTAGGAGGTCAGAGCCGGGAGGGCCCTTAGAGCCCAGAATGTCAGAGTTGGGAGGGTCCTTAGAACCCAGGAGGTCAGAGCCGGGAGGTCCCTTAGAACCCAGGAGGTCAGAGCTGGGAGAGCCCTTAGAACCCAGGAGGTCAGAGCTGGGAGGGCCCTTAGATCCCTGGAGGTCTGAGCTGGGAGGGCCCTTAGAACCCAGGAGGTCAGAGCTGGGAGGGCTCTTAGAACCCAGGATGTCAGAGCTGGGAGGGCCCTTAGAACCCAGGAGGTCAGAGCTGGGAGAGCCCTTAGAATCCAGGAGGTCAGAGCTGGGAGGGCCCTTAGAACCCAGAAGGTCAGAGCCGGGAGGGCCCTTAGAGCCCAGAATGTCAGAGTTGGGAGGGTCCTTAGAACCCAGGAGGTCAGAGCTGGGAGGGCCCTTAGAACCCAGAATGTCTGAGCTGGGAGGGCCCTTAGAACCCAGGAGGTCAGAGCTGGGAAGAGCCTTAGAATACAGGCTATTATACTCAGAAATGACTTTGCAGATCATTTAATCCAGTCCTCTCATTTGAATGGAGTAGTATGCCACTATGATCAACTTGTTTAACACAAGATAAAGAGGAGCTAGTTTTCCATTAAACTCTGTGTCAAACCCTGGCATCTGAAATTGAGGAAAAGCTAGAATCTGGCTACATAATCACTCAGTTTAACCACTGCAAAAGCCATAAAGAAATTCTGTAAGGAACTTTCCTTTGGTAATTGAATTCAACATATTAATCAACTAGCCAATATTTATTGAGGATCTAGCAGTTGCTTTCATTAAACATTCCAACATTCTGTGTTTCAAGCTCCTTTCCAGTTCTGACATACATTCCATGATACTTCCTAGCTTCAAGACTCTTTTCTGTAAGTTCCCTCCTATCTGACATCCTGGGTTTCAAGGGCCCCCTGCTGTGACATCCTGGGTTCTAAGGTCCTTTGTAAAAGCCATCCCACCCACTCTTCACAGCCCTCCCAGCTCTAATATTCATTGATTCTATGATTATCAGTCTGCTTTTGGCCCTTTGTTATTATAATTGTTATAGAAATGGAATGATCACTCAGCTGAAAAGAAAGAGAAGAACGGCAACACAGAAATTATATTCTGCTGTCTTTTTCCATTAAATTAAATAAACGACACAAAAAGAACACGTGCCCTCAGCCTGCGAGGCTGCCATTCTCCTGAGACGAACCCTGACATCCTTTCAGTGAAAATAGGACGGGAGAAGGGAGCTCAGCCCGCTTGGCTTCTGGCTCCTCCCAAGGCCAGAGATGTCCCCACAGAGGGATGCCCCAGCGAGGGCCACCTGCCTGTATCCCCAGGGCTGACGAAGACACGGCATCTCAGGGGAGCCAGCTAGGCCCGGGGCCTGCTTCACTGCCCGTGAGGCATCAAAGTGTTAAGTGTCCAAAGGACCATTTTAAAAGGTCAGATCCTTGGAGGATCTTTGGATTCCTTTGGATTCCACAAGCATATATTAAGAGTCTGCTATCTACTCATTGCACTCATGTGAAGATTTTTTTTTTTCACTGTTCTAAGTGGGGTAGGCGGAAACGGGGTGCAATGGGGCTAAAAATGCAATGTCCATTTGGTCATTTCAGTCATTTCCAACTCTTTGTGACCCCATTTGAGGTTTTTTTTGGGGGGGTTGGCAGAAATAATAGGGAGTAGTTAACCATTTCCTTCTCTAGTTCATTTTACATATGGGGAAACTGAGGCAAACGGGTGAAGAGACTTGCCCAGGATTGGAAAGATAATAAGTGTCTGAGGCTGGATTTGAACTCAGAAAGATATCCACTGAGCCACCTGGCTGCTCCAGTATGTATATAGATAAGTATAGATAAATAGGGCAAAGAGCTACCAAGTGATCTGGGACAATGTTTGATCTGCAGGGGTCGGGGAGTGGGGACAATAATAGACCTAAATCAGAACATCAGAGTTCTCATTCCAGCTTTCCTACCTATTACTTTGTGACCCTTGACATCTTGGCCCCTCTTGGCCTCTGTTTCCCTAGATTTAAAATATCAAAGTTGACTTGGGTGAACCAAAGGACCCTCCAAGCTTTGACAGTCTGTGTTTGAAGGCCCTTCCCAATTCTGACATTCCATATGCTAAGAAACTGTTTAATCAGACATTCTAGACTAAAACTGTCCTAATAAAGGCCCTCTCTGGTCTAATATTCTACCTTCTGAATTATTTTTTTCTAATATGAATCTCATTCCCGAAGAGAGGAAATGGTAGAAAATATTCTCTGTGTCTCTCTGTTTCTATCTTTGTCTCTGTCTCTGTCTGTCTTTCCCTCTCTGTATGTCTCCTCCCTCTCTCCCTCTCTCTCTCTGTCTCTCTGTCTCTGACATCCTCTTGCTCTTTCTCTCTCTCTCTCATTTTGTACATCTCAGTGGGTGCTTTATATTTCTTCCTCCAAGGCATGTTGCCTGGGTCCCCTGACAAAAGGCAATTACCTCATCAGGTTCCCGGGCTTATCGCTCCCTGCAGACGCCGCCTCCTGCCAAGTAGAGAGAAATCCTTCTTTTCAGCCCATCAGAGGGTAGCTGCTTTGGCTTCTACAGACCAATAGACTCTCTGTTGACAGATCAAGGCCTTCTGGGCAATGCTGCCTTCCCAGCCTGGAAAGGAGAGGGACTGGTCTAAAGCAACCGGAGCCTTGATTATAAACACGTCTTGCTTTAAGGTGTCCAGTGTGAAAATCCACATCCCTCACAGATCAGTCGGGGCACAAGATGCTCCTGTTGGGCCCCTGACTGCCCGGTTCCATCCTCGCTTTCCATACCAGTCCCTCCCCGCCTCTAGGATCACATATAAATGCCCTTATTTGTTTTTTAATAGCCCGGGCCTCTACAGGACTCCCCTTCACGCTCCCTTCCGCCTCCACAAACTGACCGCCCATCCAACATCCCGCTTCATCTCTGGGTCTTGGTGTGATTTCTCTCCCTTCGCCTGCTTCTGTTCAGAGCATCCCAAGCCCTCCGAAGCTCAGCTCAGGTGCAGCCTTCCCTTCTAATGTCTTCCTGCTCACATCTGCTTTGTGTAATTTTTGTCGTCATTGATGTTGTTCAGTTGTTTCAGTCACGTCGAAAAATTGGGAGTTTTCTTGTCAGAGATACTGGATGGTTTGCCATTTCCTTCTCCAGCTCATTTTTACACAGAAGGAAACTGAGGCAAACAGGGAAGTGACTTGCCCGGGGTCACTCAGTGGGAAGTGTCTGAGGCGGGATCTTAACTCAGGTCTTCCAGACCACAGGCCCGGCACTGAGCTGCGCTCGGTGTGTTCATATTATCTCTCCAGGGGGAATATAAACTCCTTGAGGGCAGAACTTGTTTCACTTTTGTCTTTGTATCTTCATAATCTAGCACAGGGCTTCTGAAACTTTTCCCACTCACGAACCTTTTTGCCTGAGAAATTTTTGTGTGATCCAGATATATAGGTATGTAAAATAGGTATACAAATCAAACATTTACTCATTAAAAATCATAATTTCACAGCCCCCATATTCAGTTACAAGATACCATGGTTGCAAGTGACAAGACAGCATATTAATATATTAATAAATGCTTATTGATTTATTATTATTGATTTATTTATATTACTATTTGTTATTGATTAATAAATGCTTATTGATTTATTGGTATCAAGATGGATGGATGGATGAATAGATATATTGATACATAGATAGATAGATGATAGATAGATAGAATATTTATTAACCCTTTTTATGTGGCAGGCACTGTACTAAATGCTAGAGATACAAATGTAAGTAAGCAAGATAGTGACTTCCTCAAGAAGCATACATTCTAGATGGAAAGCAGAGTACATAAGGGGAAGCTGGACTAATGATGGAATGCTTCTCTTTAAAAAGGAGTCATCCTTGGGGATCTTTTACTGCTGCAGTAGACAGAACATATGGGCAGCTAGGTGGTGCAGCACATAGAGCTCTGGCCCGGAATCAGGAAGCCCTGAGTTCAGATCCAGCCTCAGACACGGATTATCTGTGTGATCCTGGGCAAGTCACTTCACCCTGCTTGCCTCCATTTCCTCATCTGTAAAATGATCTGAAGAAGGAAATGACTCACTGCCCTCTGTCTTTGTCAAGAAAACCCCAAGTGGGGTTCACAAAGAGTTGGATGCAATGGAAAAATATCTGAACAACAATAACAAAAAAACCACAACACTGGGCTAAGAGTCTCAGCAATGCGGAATCTCGGAGTTGGGGAGGACCCCGGCAGCCCCCTAGCCTGACCAGTACCTGAACAAGGGTTCCCTACAAGTATTTCCTTATGACCGTTGGCCTTCAGTACAGTGATGCAGACATGGCGCCAGACTTTCTCACCCCAGAAACACGTCTACGAGTACTTTGTAAACTTCCGTGTGCCCTAGAGACGAGAGCTCTTGGCGTTGGGCTCGGCCTTTTGAGCCGGAAGGAGCCCAGGAAAACCAAGACTTTAAACTGAGATCTTTTCATTTTACAGACAGGGAACGGGAGGCTCCAAGTTGGAGAGCAGGTTCCTTAGGTCATGGGAGGCGCTTTGGCGTCCTTCCTTACAGGACAAAGAGCTCCCTACCTCTGCAACAGCTCGTTCCACTCGGAGAATTATGTAGTATATACATTATATACTATCATATACATAACTATATATAGTATATATATAAGTATAGTGTATATATATGTATATATATACACAAGAATATAGCATCTATATTTATAAACTATATGTTATACACATATATATAGTATGTAGTATATAGTGTGTGTGTGTATATATATAGATATATAGATATATAGATATAGATATCTATCTACCTATGAAACTGTACTGGTATAATTTTATATACCATTTATAACTGGAGGAAATTTTTCCTTACAGCCAAGCTTCTCTTCACTTATTTTCAGTTCCCATCCATCATGACTGGTTTTATCCTCTAGGACCTAGCAGAATAAATCTCATCCTTCTTCCCTGGAACAGCCCTTTGTATATTTTAAAGAGCACTACTATCACCCCATAGCCCCCATCCAAATCTTCTCTTCTCCTTCCATGTTCCCCAAATCTGAGTTCAAATCCAAGCCGTAATTATACAAACCCGAACAAATCCTTCCATGAACCTCAGTTTCCCCATCTGCAAAAATGGGTATTGTAATAATGGCACTGCCTCCCTCCCTTAAAGTACTGCAGAAATAGATTCCCTGACGCAGTTTATTGAGAAGTGACTGCCCTGGTCTTCCTCTGTACCCCAGGGATCGGCAGGAGAGAGCTGATTTTATGTGACAGTAAACCCACTGCTTAAGGACAAAGGGTGTATTAATTCTTGGGAAGAGCCCTCACAGCATCCCTCCTTTCCTCGGAGGCCGCCAGCCAAGCGTCATCGCCGAGGCGATGCTGGACCTCAGAGCTGTTCTCCAGAAGCTACAATGATCTGTCCTAGAGAGGAAATTCGGCTCTTCCCAGATTTCCTCCCCAGATGGTTCCGCTGATGCAGGATGCGGCTGCAAATGCCCTGGACCCTAGAACCTGGCTGTTTGGGATCCAGGGAGGGATTCTGAGACAGAAGGTCAGGGGAGGGTTCACATTCCAGCTATAACTCACTGACTATCTCAAAGAGCTAGAAAATTGTTTGTCAAATGAAGAGATTGTAGTCTAAAGTCCTGGCTTTCTAAGGTCCTTTCTATCTCTTAGCTTTGTTTCCTCGTGATATCCTTGGTCTTATTGTAAAAAGAAGAAGAAACGAGAAACAAAACAAACAATATTAGCTCCTGTCCCTATGGTACACTGAAATTTACTTCATATACTTTCATATATATTTATATATTTGAGGGAAGGAGAGTCCTGGATCTATGACTTCATCAGCATAAGAAATTTCTAATGTACACACCTCTCAGATTGGTTAAAATGATAGGAAAAGATAATGATAAATATTAGAGGAGATGTGGGAAAACTGGAACACTAATATATCGTCAGTGGAGTTGTGAACAGATCCAACCATTTTGGGGAGCAATTTGGAACAATGCCCAAAGGGCTATGAAACTGTATATCTTTGACCCAGCAGTGTCTCTACTGGATCTGTATCACAGAGAAATCATAAAGAAAGGAAAAAGACCCACATGAGCAAAAATGTTTGTGGCAGCCCTCTTTTTTTTTTTTAATTTAATTTTATTTAATAATAGCTTTATATTGACAGAATCCATGCCAGGGTAATTTTTTACAACATTATCCCTTGCACTCGCTTATGTTTCGATTTTTCCCCTCCCTCCCTCCACCCCCTCCCCTAGATGACAAGCAGTCCTATATATGTTAGATGTGTTGCAGTATATCCTAGATATAATATATGTTTGCAGAACCAAACAGTTCTCCTGTTGCACAGGAAGAATTGGATTCAGAAGGTAAAAATAACTCGGGAAGGAAATCAAAAATGCAAATAGTTCACATTCGTTTCCCATTGTTCTTTCTTTGGATGTAGCTGCTTCTGTCCATCATTTATCCATTGAAACTCAGTTAGGTCTCTTTGTCAAAGAAATCCACTTCTATCAGAATACATCCTCATACAATATCGTTGTCGAAGTGTATAATGATCTCCTGGTTCTGCTCATTTCACTCAGCATCAGTTCATGTAAGTCTCGCCAGTCCTCTCTGTATTCATCCTGCTGGTCATTCCTTACAGAGCAATAATATTCCATAACATTCATATACCACAATTTACCCAGCCATTCTCCAATTGATGGGCATCCATTCATTTTCCAGTTTCTGGTCACTACAAACAGGGCTGCTACAAACATTTTGGCACATACAGGTCCCTTTCCCTTCTTTAGTATTTCTTTGGGATATAAGCCCAATAGAAACACTACTGGATCAAAGGGTATGCACAGTTTGACAACTTTTTGAGCATAGTTCCAAATTGCTCTCCAGAATGGCTGGATGTGTTCACAATTCCACCAACAATGCATCAGTGTCCCAATTTTCCCGCCTCCCCTCCAACATTCCGCATTATCTTCCGTGTCATTCTAGCCAATCTGACAGGTATGTAGTGGTATCTCAGAGTTGTCTTAATTTGCATTTCTCTGATCAATAGTGATTTGGAACACTCTTTCATATGAGTGGTAATAGTTTCAATTTCATCCTCTGAAAATTGTCTGTTCATATCCTTTGACCATTTATCAATTGGAGAATGGCTTGGTTTCTTATAAATTTGAGTCAGTTCTCTATATATTTTGGAGATGAGGCCTTTATCAGAACCTTTAACTGTGAAGATGTTTTCCCAGTTTGTTGCTTCCCTTCTAATCTTGTTTGCATTTGTTCTATTTGTACAAAGGCTTTTTAATTTGATATAATCAAAATTTTCTATTTTGTGATCAGTAATGGTCTCTAGTTCATCTTTGGTCACAAATTTCTTTCTCCTCCACAAGTCTGAGAGATAAACTATCCTATGTTCCTCTAATTTATTGATAATCTCGTTCTTTATGCCTAGGTCATGGACCCATTTTGATCTTATCTTGGTATATGGTGTTAAGTGTGGGTCCTTGCCTAATTTCTGTGGCAGCCCTCTTTGTAGTAGCAAGGAACTGGGAACTGAGTGGATGCCCATTATTGGGGAGTGGATGAATAAATAATGAAAATGGAATATTATTGTTCTATAAGAAATGACCAGCAGGAGGATTTCAGAGCGGCCTGGAGAGATTTACAGGAACTGATGCTGCGTGAAATGAGCAGAACCAGGAGATTGGCCATGACAAGAACAAGATTATACAATGATCAATTCTGATGGACGTGGCTCTTTTCAACATTGAGATAATTCAGGTCAATATCAATAGATTTGTGATAGAGAGAGCCATCTATATCCAGAAAGAGGTCCATGAGGGTTGAATGTGGATCACAACATAGTATTTTCTTCTTTTTTGTTGTTTGTTTTTCTGTTTTTTTCTCTAATTTTTTTTTCCTTTTTGATCTGACTTCTTGTGCAGCATGATAATTGTGGAAATATGTTTAGAAGAACTGCACATGTTTAACATATATTGGTTTACTTGCTATCTAGAGGATGGGGCAAGGAGGGAAGAGAGGGAGAAAAATTTGGAACATAAGGTTTTGCCAGGGTGAACTATATTTGCATACATTTTTAAAACAAATATATTGGATGGAAGGAAGGAAGGAAGGAAAAAAGAAAAGGAAGAAAGAGAAAGAGAGAGAGAGAGAGAGAGAGAGAGAGAGAGAAAGAAAGAAAGAAAAAGAGAGGAAGGAAGGAAAGAAAGGAAGGAAGGAAGGAAGAAAGAGAGAGAGAGAAGGAAAGAAAGAAAGAAAGAAAGTTAGTTCTAGTGTGGAAATTCCCTCACTAATTCATGCAAT
The DNA here is from genome assembly GCF_016432865.1 of Antechinus flavipes. Classification (NCBI taxonomy): domain Eukaryota; kingdom Metazoa; phylum Chordata; class Mammalia; order Dasyuromorphia; family Dasyuridae; genus Antechinus; species Antechinus flavipes. The sequence goes on from NC_067400.1 coordinate 585,653,111, forward strand.
AAGTTAATGGCCTTAGAAAATGGCCTGAGGTATTGGGAGGGAGCAAGTATTAGAAGGGCAAGATTTGAATTCAGAACTTCCTAACCCCCAATTTACAATTGGGGAAACTGAGGTAGATCAAACATCTGTCTGCCTGTCTGTCTGTCTTTTATTTCTCTTCCTCTTCTCAAATAGAATAAGTTGATGTGGTCAATAGAAAATTGGTCTCAAAGCCAGAAAGATTTGTGTTTGAATCCTGTCTCTGACACCTCGTGACAGCATGTCTCTGAGTAGATCCCAGCCTCTCAGTGGGAATGCTGTGAGTGGCTGAGAAGGTATTGACTCATATTGATAGAAGGAGTTTGCCCACCCAAGGTTCTTCTATACCGATGAAATCACAAGCCCAGCCCTTTTTCCCATTCACTGACCTACTGTGCCGTATCTCTTTATAATTTAATTATATGTAACTATATAATATTAATTATCATAAAATATAATATATAATATTATCACTATATAATGTTATTGAGGTAATCTATGGTATTAATATATTTGTAATATAAATATATTGGTAAAAAAATGTAGTGGAGGAAGCTGCCGTGACACGCGGTGGGGTTGGGAGGACACCCTTACGGCTCATCCATCAGAAGTAATTACACAGAGAATGAATCGTATCCAGAACCGAACAAATGGAAGCAGGCTGCCTCTTGGAAATTGCCAAATGCCTTTAATGACCCCAATCTTCTCCCACAAACAAAAGCCCATTTTTCACGACATTCAAGGTATTATTGTGGGGCTGAGTCATCCAGCACTTCATTCTCCAAAGGGTTGGAGTTGGGGGTCACCCAGAAGGTGATGGAGATGCTGGCAGGAGACGTAGGCGAGCTGCGAGAATGATAAATTACCCAGAAAAGTGGGGACTGGAGCGTCATCCAACAGAAGAGCTGCTGCAAAGAGAATTCCTGACTGACAGCCAAGAAAGCCCCCCCAGTAATTCTGTGAGAATGCATCTTCCTCTGCTCAGCCTCAGTTTCCTCATCTGTAAAATAAAATAATTATAGTTGATGGTCTCTAAGGTCCTTTCCTTAGAGAAGGGCCTGTAGTTAGGAAGACCAGTTCAGATCCAGCCTCATTCACTGGCTGTATGATCTTAGGCAAATCACTTATGTTTGATGTGCCTCAGTTTCCCCAGTTGTAAATTGGGGGTAATAACAGCACTTCCCTCCCAGGGTCAGGATCCAGTGAAATGTGTTTGTGAAGTGTTTAGCACAGTCACCGTAGGCATCTTAATAAATGCTTGTTTCCTTTCAGTGCTTGGCCCCTTCCTGTTCTACTTAACTATATTGTAACATATTATCTATATTTGTTATATATAATATATCTTATCTACATCTGTATCTATGTTATAATATATTATATTATCTATACTGCGGATGTCCTGGTGCTGCTGTAATGGTCCCTTATAAAACTTCCCTTTTGTTCTTAACCATTTCTTCCATCTCCTTGAGCTCAATTGACTTTCATAAGGAATCCGACCCCAAATTAAACGGCCCAGGGCCCAGCACGGTGGAAGAGGTGTGATGATCAGCTTTGTGTCGTATCTTTGCTTCCAATCCTATTTTGTAATGCCTCTGCCACCAGGCTCAAAGTCCCCGTGGCTTGTTCATGAATTCTCAAGAGGGAGGTGTCCCAACAAGCCTCCCCACGCAACTTTCCCTCTTCCCTGTGGAAATCTTACCTGGCCTAGTACACAGTAGGTGCTTAACAAATGCTTGTTGGTTGATATCATAGAAGTCCCGTCTTTCTTAACTATCAAGTCCATGTCAAGTCTAACTAGAAGAAATAACTTTGGAAGCATATTATCTGGATGGATAGTGCACTGTTTCCAGACTCAATCACAGGGCTAAGAGCTGGGGGATAACTGGATATGTGATCTTGGACAAGTGACTTTCCTTTGGGCCTCAATTTCCCAATCTGTGAAATGGGAATATTAGTACTGCCTCCTTGACTGTGTAACTGATATAGACTCTATATTAGCTTCAGTGCAATATTGATGATGTGGACACTGTTTTCCCCTCCAGGGAGGAAATGTCAGAATTGGGGGCTTACAGAAGCCTCTAGAGACCTCATCCCTCTCAAGCTGGGAATGGTTTGTTACCCAGTTACCATGCTAGCCAGGGAGCTTTTTTCCTCTGACCCTGAGACACACTGGCCATCAGCACTTACTCGTTAATTTCCAGAGGGCCATTTCTAGGCCGGGGACGCCCCGAGAGTGATGGTCTTGAGATGGTGCCATGTGGGAAGGGATTGAAGGAATTATGGATGTTAAGGCTGGATTTGGAATCATATTTTTCAGGATCTGAAGAGATTGCACGTGGAAGATGTTTTAGGCCTGTTGGCTCCAAAGGGCAGATTGAGGAGCAGTGGGTAGGAGTTACAAAAAGACCCATTTCGGGGGCAGCTAGTTGGTGCAGTGGTTAGAGCACCAGCCTTGAAGTCAAGATTTCAAAAGTCAGTACTTTTGAACTGATGATTTTTCATTGTGTTGGTTGGAATCAAAGTTGTTTTTCTCTATGATATTGCTATCATTGCATAAATTGTTTTCCTAGGTCTGCTAGCTTCTCTCTGCATTATATAGAGTCCTTTCCAGTTTCCTTTGAAACTATCCCCCCTCCCCACATATGCAAAAATGTTTGTGGTAGCCAGAAACTGGAAACTGAGTGGATGCCCATCAGTTAAAGAATGGCTGAATAAATTGTGGTATATGAGTGTTATGGAATATTATTGTTCTGTAAGAATTGATCAGCATTAGTACAAAATATCTGGGAATCTATCTGCCAAGGAAGTCAGGAACCATATGAGCAAAACTACAAAGCACTCTCCACACAAATAGTCAGATCTAAGCAATTGGAAAAATATCAAGTGCTCGTGGATAGGTCGAGCGAATATAATAAAGATGACAATACTCTCTAAACTAACCTATTTATTTAGTGCTATACCAATCAGACTCCCAAGAAACTATTTTACTGGTGTAGAAAAAATAACAACAAAATTCATCTGGAAGAACAAAAGGTCAAGAATTTCAAAGGAATTAATGAAGAGAAAAGCAAATGAAAGTGGCCTAGCTACAGCAGATCTAAAACTATATTATAAAACAGCAATCATCAAAATCATTTGGAACTGGCTAAGAAACAGAGAAGCTGATAAGTGGAATAGGTTAGGTTCACAGGACAAAATAGTCAATTATAGCAATCTAGTGTTTGACAAACCCAAAGACAAACCCAAACTGTATCTTTGGGGATAAAAATTCACTATTTGACAAAAACTGCTGGGAAAATTGGAAACTAGTATGGCAGATGTTTGTTTTTCTTCTCGGGTTATTTATACCTTCTGAATCCAATTCTCCCTGTGCAACAAGAGAACTGTTCGGTTCTGCAAACATATATTGTATCTAGGATATACTGTAACCTATTCAACATGTAAAGAACTGCTTGCCATCTTGGGGAGGGAGTGGAGGGAGGGAGGGGAAAAATCGGAACAGAAGTGAATGCAAGGGATAATGCTGTAAAAAATTACCCTGGCATGGGTTCTGTCAATAAAAAGTTATTAAAAAAAAAAAAGAAAGAAAAAGAAACTAGTATGGCAGAAACTAGGCACTGATCCACACTTTACACTGTACACCAAGATAAGGTCGAAATGGGTTCATGATCTAGACATAAAGAATGATGTATAAATAAATGAGAAGAACATAGGATAGTTAACCTCTCAGATCTGTGGAGGAGGAAGGAATTTGTGACCAAAGAAGAACTGGAGATCATTATTGATCACAAAGTAGATAATTTTGATTATATCAGGTTAAAAAGTTTTTGTATAAACAAAACTAATGCAGACAAGATTAGAAGGGAAGCAGTAAACTGGAAAAAACATTTTTGCATCCAAAGATTCTGATAAAGGCCTCATTTCCAAAATATACAGAGAATTGACTCAAATTTATAACAAAGCAAGCCATTCTCCAACTGATAAATGGTCAAAGGATTTGTAGTCATATGAAAAGGTGTTCCAAATCACTACTGATCAGAGAAATGTAAATTAAGACAACTCTGAGATATCACTACACATCTCTCAGATTGGCTAAGATGACAGGAAAAGATAATGACGAATGTTTGAGGGGACATGGGAAAACTGGGACACTGATACATTGTTGGTGGAATTTTGAAGGAATCCAGCCATTCTGGAGAGCGATTTGGAACTATGCTCAGAAAGTTATCAAGCTATGCATCCCCTTTGATGCAGCAGTGTTACTACAAGGCTTATATTCCAAAGAGATCTTAAAGGAGGGAAAAGGACCCATATTTGCCAAAAATTATTTATTTATTTTTTGTAGTGGCCAGAAACTGGAAACTGAGTGGATGCTCATCAATTGGGAAATGGCTGAATAAGTTATGGTATATGAATGTTATGGAATATTATTGTTCTGTAAGAAACGATCAGCAGGATGATTTTAGAGAGGCTGGGAAAGAATTACATGAAATGATGCTAAATGAAACGAGCAGAATCAGGACATCATTATATACAGCAACAATAAAATTATATGATGATCAATTCTGATGGACGTGACTCTCTTCAACAGTGAGGTGATTCAAACCAGTTCACTGTGGGAACTGAGTGTGGATCACAATATAGCATTCTCACTTTTTCTGTTGATGTTTGCCTGCATTTTGTTTTCTTTCTCAGGTTTTTTTTTTTTTCTTTCTTGATCCAATTTTTCTTTTTTTTTTTTTTTAATAACTTTTTTATTGATAGAACCCATGTCAGGGTAATTTTTTACAGCATTATCCCTTGCACTCACTTCTGTTCTGACTTTTCCCCTCCTCCCTCCACCTCCTCCCCTAGATGGCAAGCAGTTCTTTACATGTTGAATGGGTTACAGTATATCCTAGATACAATATATGTGTGCAGAACCGAACAGTTTTCTTGTTGCACAGGGAGAATTGAATTCAGAAGGTAGAAATAACCCGAGAAGAAAAAGAGAAATGCAAGCAGTTTATAGTCATTTCTCAGTGTTCTTTCTCTGGGTGTAGCTGCTTCTGTCCATCTTTGTTGATCCAATTTTTCTTATACAGCAAGATAACTGTATAAATATGTATACATATATTGGATTTAACATGTATTTTAACATATTTAACATGTATTGGACTACCTGCCTGCTGGGGGTTGGGGGGAAGGGGGTGGGTGGGAAGGAAGGAGGGGAAAATTTGGAACAAAAGATTTTGCAAGGGTGAATGTTGGAAAATCACCCACATATGTTTTGTAAATAAAAAGCTTTAATTAAAAAACACCCTAGAATATAGAATATTAGAGCTAGAAGAAACCTTAGAACATCAAATATCATAGCTGTTTAAAAAACACCCTAGAAAATAGCATGTTAAAATTAGAAGAAATCTTGGAACATAGACCTTAGAACATAAAATACCGTTGCTGTTACGAAATAGAACACTAGCCCTGGAGCCAGGGAGGCCTGAATTCAAATCCATCCTCAGACACTAGCTATGGGACTCTAGGAGGCCTCTCCCCAAAACAATGCTGGTTCCTTGGACCTAAGACTCGGACCTAGATTTGCATCTGTGCCCTTAACATTAATCTCTCCCTGGATGGCTAACTATGACAATGTTTCCTGCCCTCAGATTGCCAAGGGATCATTGAGGACGTCGTCCTTCTGGGAGCACCGGTGGAGGGGGAAGCCAAGTACTGGAAGCCTTTCACAAAGGTGGTGTCTGGGAAGATCATCAATGGCTACTCCAGGTATGTCTAAGAGCCTCTGGGTTTGATTCCCTTGGGGTGAGCCTCCACTGACCTGATTCTGTCCTAGGTCATCTTTTAACTTGGGTTCCAAAAACTAGCCTCAGAGTGGTCCAAGGTCTAAAGAGATCTGGGTGTCTCAAAGAACTTCAGGCTTGTCAGAGTCCAATGGGAGCCAGAAGGTCTCACGGGATTGGGGGCTACATTTAGAAATAAGGAAGTAATCATCCATCTGTCCTCTGCCCCACCAGGACATGCAGGGAGTATTGTGTCTATTCTGGGTGCCACATTTTAGGGCCGATAGTGATAAGCTAGGGCAACAGTTCTCAAACTTATATAAATATTGAATTTATAAATATATATTTATATTATATAATTTTATTTATTACAAATAAAAATTATATATGTGTACATATAGTAATTTAATAATAAAAATTATTAAATGTCTCCCCAAAGAACTTTTGTTTATGTGGATTATATCTCTTGACTTTTACCATGTTTGAAATTATAATGTCAGTAGTTTTATGAAAATAATTTTTAGTTTGAGGCTTTCTGAAAGGGTCTTTGGGTCTCCCTGGAGTCCCTGAATCACACCTTGAGAACTGCTGATCTAGAGCTGGAGTGGGGGAGTCTAACCTGCATGATGAAAGGCCTTGAGTGTGTTACATAGGAAGATAGTATAAAGGAACTGGGGATGAACAGCCCAGGAAAAAGGGGGACTTTGGGGAAGGGTGAGAGTGGGGGAGGGACACATAGCATAAGTTGGGGGGAATTTAGCCTTGTTGGGAGTCCTGAAGGGTAGAAGAAGGCAAAAATGGAGAGGGGTAGGAGTGGGAGGAAATCACCAAAAAGGGATATTAAGCATGAAATCAGGAAAAACTTCCTATAGCCAATAAATATTTAGTAAGTGCCTGCCATATGCCAAGCAATGTGCAGAAAGCTATCCCCAAATGAATTGGTCTGCCTTGGGAAGTTTTCTGGGGTTTTCCAGCAAAAAACAGAAAAGATAATTGCTTTTCTGGTGGTTAATAAAAAAGCTTCATGATGTCTAGTTCTGGGTGCAATCAGAGGCCTACTTAAGGCTCGTTATATCCTGAGATTCTGTAATTCTGAGCCCCTGCCGTGATGAGAATTGGAGATGGAAGTCAGTGGGCCTGACCATGAAAAGAGAGGAACTACTCCAGAATGATGCTGTTGGGGCAGCCAAGTGGCTCAGTGGATAGAGCCCCAGCTCCGGAATCAGGAGAACCTGAATTCAAATCCAGCCTCAAACTTACTGTCTGTGTGACCCTGGGCGCCTGATTGCTTTTGTGGGGGATGGAGAGAAAGAGATTGTTAGTGTCTTGGGTATATCCTGCTGAGTCCAGGCCCAGAAAGAAGCAGCTGGGTGGATGCCCTGGGGGCAGGAAATGAATGTGTTAAGATCTCTCTCCCCCTTCCAATAGGGTTTCCACAATAAGTGACACTCTTGAAGTATATTATTGCACACATAATGGGATTGGGTTGTTTTTTTGTTTTTTACATTTCACAAACTCTAAAAGAAAAATAAAATAAAAATAAGCAATTAGAGTTTTACATTCCAAAGGAAAGCAGAGCTTTATTAAAAACATCTATTTTGTCAAGAGCAGGGTTTGAGAAGGGGTGATTTTCATATCTTTTCATATCAAATCCAAGGTCTTTTATTGTCCTCTTTATGGGAAAAAATTTGTTTTTAAACAATTACTTAACCGAAGAAATAAATAGAAATATAGGCCCTAAATTCCTCTGTTTGACCATGAGGTCACAGAAATGACTCAAATTAAAACTGCTGAGAGGGCCCTGAGAGCACAAAATATCAGAGCCATATGTCTGTAATGCTTTAAGCTTTGCAAAGTGGTTTGCACGTGTTCTCTCACTAGAATCTTACCTATGTGATAGGTTCTATTGTTATCTCTATTTTATGTATGAGGAAATATGAGAAGAAAAAGGTTGTCCAGAGTTACCCAGAGACTATGTGTCTGATGAAGGAACTGCCCCTCCCAGCTCTGACCTCCTGGGTCCTAAGGGCCTTCCCAGCTCTGACATCCTGGATTCTAAGGGCCCTCCCAGCTCTGACATCCTAGGTTCTAAGGGCCCTCCCAGCTCTGACCTCCTGAGTTCTAAGGGCCCTCCCACCTCTGACATTCTGGGTTCTATGGGTCCTCCCAGCTCTGACCTCCTGGGTTCTAAGGGTCCTCCCAGCTCTGACATCCTGGGTTCTAAGGACCCTCCCAGCTCTGACATCCCAGGTTCTAAGGGCCCTCCCAGCTCTGACATCCCGGGTTCTAAGGGCCCTCCCAGCTCTGACATCCTGGGTTCTAAGGACCCTCCCAGCTCTGACATCCCGGGTTCTAAGGGCCCTCCCAGCTCTGACATCCCGGGTTCTAAGGGCCCTCCCAGCTCTGACCTCCTGAGTTCTAAGGGCCCTCCCAGCTCTGACATCCTGGGTTTTAAGGGCTCTCCCAGCTCTGACATTCTCTGTTCTAAGGGCCCTCCCAGCTCTGACATCCTGGGTCCTAAGGGCCCTCCCAGCTCTGACATCCTGTGTTCTAATGGCCCTCTCAGCTCTGACATCCCGGGTTCTAAGGGCCCTCCCAGCTCTGACATCCTGGGTTCTAAGGACCCTCCCAGCTCTGACATCCCGGGTTCTAAGGGCCCTCCCAGCTCTGACATCCTGGGTTTTAAGGGCTCTCCCAGCTCTGACATTCTCTGTTCTAAGGGCCCTCCCAGCTCTGACCTCCTGAGTTCTAAGGGCCCTCCCAGCTCTGACATCCTGGGTTTTAAGGGCCCTCCCAGCTCTGACATCCTGGGTCCTAAGGGCCCTCCCAGCTCTGACATCCTGTGTTCTAATGGCCCTCTCAGCTCTGACATCCCGGGTTCTAAGGGCCCTCCCAGCTCTGACATCCCGGGTTCTAAGGGCCCTCCCAGCTCTGACATCCTGGGTTCTAAGGACCCTCCCAGCTCTGACATCCCGGGTTCTAAGGGCCCTCCCAGCTCTGACATCCCGGGTTCTAAGGGCCCTCCCAGCTCTGACATCCTGGGTTTTAAGGGCTCTCCCAGCTCTGACATTCTCTGTTCTAAGGGCCCTCCCAGCTCTGACCTCCTGAGTTCTAAGGGCCCTCCCAGCTCTGACATCCTGGGTTTTAAGGGCTCTCCCAGCTCTGACATTCTCTGTTCTAAGGGCCCTCCCACCTCTGACATCCTGGGTCCTAAGGGCCCTCCCAGCTCTGACCTCCTGTGTTCTAAGGGCCCTCCCAGCTCTAACATCCTGGATTCTAAGGACTCTCCCAGCTCTAACATCCTGGATTCTAAGGACTCTCCCAGCTCTGACATCCTGGGTTCTAAGGGCCCTCTCAGCTCTAACATCCTGGGTTCTAAGGGCCCTCTCAGCTCTAACATCCTGGGTTCTAAGGACCCTCCCAGCTCAGACATCCTTTGTTCTAAGGGCCCTCCCAGCTCTGACATCCTGTGTTCTAAGGCCCTCCCAGCACTTATGTCCTGGGTTCTAAGGCCCTCCCAGCACTTACATCCTGGGTTCTAAGGGCCCTCCCGGCTCTGACATCCGGGGTTCTAAAGGCCCTCTTGATTCTGACATTCTGTGTGATAAGGTCCCTTTCATCTCTGGTTCTGTTCTCTAAGGACCCTTCCCCCTTTGATGTTCTATGTCCCATAGTTGCCTCTTGGTCTAACACTTTATTCTATGTTGAAATTTTCTTCCAGACATAGGACTCTGAGACTCAGATATCACATGAACAGGCTCTCACCAGGTTAGCAGAGAGGGTAGAGATAATTCCAATTCCTTAACCTGCTGTGTAGGCCCGGGGAATGGAGCCTCCTTGGAAGCTCTATGGATAGAAACAGCTGCTGAGATGGAAATTCAATTTTACTTTCAAGTCATTTGAATGAACACCAGTGGGCTTTGCCCTGAATGCAGAGCCAGCCTTTGTGGATTATAATAGAGGATAGAAAAAGGAACAATTACATACTTTTCTTTTTGATCCATTACCGGGGGCCAGAGCTGCCTTGCTATCTCTCTCCTCAGCCCCCAAAAAACCGCTATTAGCCACTTCTGTGAATAAATGAATTGTTTGGGAGATTGAGGTTTATTGACGTGTGGCAGAGTAATTGTGCTTCCATTCAATACCCTGAAGATACTGAATTTGATAACATCAAGATCTCAGAAGACTTTCACAGCTTGAATATGCTTTAAAAAAAAATACATAATAGGGGTATTGTCCAGACAGAAGCACAGAGAGACTGATAGGAAGAGAGGGACAGAGAGAGAGAGAGAAAAAGAGAGGAGGTGAGGAAGGAGAGGGAGAAAGAAAAGGGAGAGAGGGGAGAGAAAGACAGAGCAGACAGAAGGGAGAGAGAGAGAGAAAAAGGGGGGAAGAGACACAAAGAAGAGAGGAAGGAAGAGGAGGTAGAAGAAGAGAAAGGGAGCAAGATAGTCAGAAAGAGAGAGGGAGGGAGGAAGGAAGGGAAGAAGAAACAAATAGAGGAGGGAGGGAAGCAAGAGAGAGATAAGAGACAGAAACAGAGAGACAGAGAAACAGAGACAGAGAGAGAACAAAGAGACAGAGAGAGAGATCAGGGTACCCCATCATTTTTTTTCCTTAAAACTTAGAGAGCGCAGGGTCAGGATGACACTAAGAACTGAGTGCTATCCCAGTTCTCTATAAAAGACCTTTACCAAGTCCTGCTGCCTCTAAGTCTCAAGTTTCCTTTTCTGTGAAATAAAGGGCTGTGTGTTCAACTTCAGCTCTGCCTCTAATTTCTTTGTGACTTTGATCCATTTCTGGGCTTCAGTTTCCCCATTTATAAAATAAAAGTTAGGATGTATTATTTATTTATAAAATGTACTTATTTATTTAGTCAACGTCCTCATAAAAATGAGCATTTCCCTAAACAAAGCAGAATTCTACTTGGATTCTAGGAAACCTCGAATCATTGTGGAATAGATTATTTCATTTAATGTTTTTTCTAGTTCCGATGTTCATTCCCCTAGGCTTCCTTCTAGTTCTGACATTCTGTGTTTTAAGCCCTGTCATATCTCTGAAATTCTGTGTTCTAAGATCCATTGCCTTTGTCTCCTTTTCTGGATCCTCCTCCAGATCACACTTTCTAACCATAGGTGACCCTCAGGGTTCTGTCCTGGACCCTTCAGTCTTCTTCCTCTGTACTACTTCACTTGGAGATCTCCTCAGCTCCCAGGGTTCTCTCTGCTGATAATCCCCAACTCTATCTCAGCTGTCCCAATCTTTCTCAAAGCACCGGGCTGATCATGTCACTCCCTATTCAGTAAACCCCAATAGCTCCCTATCATCTTCCTTTTAAATATAAACTCCTCTTTTGGACTTCCACTTGTAAGCCAGCTTCCTCCTAATTTCCAGGCTTTTGATGCCTTATTCTCAGATATATACTCTTGGATCCGATGATACTGACCCCCACAAACAAGACAGGGTCTTAACTGTGTATTTTCTCTGACTATCCCCTATGTCTAGAATGTTTTCCCTCTGTTCTAACTACTGACTTGCCTGACTTCCCTAAACTCCCACCTTCTTCAGAAAACCTTCCTTAATGCCAGTGCCTTCCCTCTTTTAATTATTTCCTACTTATCCTGTAACTTGTTTGTATTTATTTGTTTGCGTATTATTGCCTTCATTAGACTGTAAGCTCCTTGAGAGCAGGGACCATTTTTTTTTGGTATCCCCCAAAGATTAGCACAGTTCCTGGCACATAGTAAACACTTAATAAATGTTTATTTTTAAAATAAATTTATTGATTAATTAGTTCATATTTTATATTCCAAGGTCCCTTCCACCTCTGAAATTCTCTATTCTAAGATTCCTCCTCTCTCTGGCATTCCATGTTCTCAAGGTCCTCCCAGCCCTGACAAAATGTGCTTCCCTGATTTCACTATTCCTATTGGGAGAGGAAGCCCTTACCTATTATTATCACTTAACATTTTTATCACCTCCTTTACTGATGTTAATACTAAGTAGTCTCCCTGCTTTTGGTTCCTTCCTCACCACTCCCATCGGTCCATCACTCCTACGTTCTCTTCCTAATCCATTGGTCTGATGGAATCACTACCCTTCTCAGATTTCTGCAATAGTTCCCCATTGACAATAGGATAAAACACCAATATTGAAGGCCCTCTACCCTGAGGTTTCAATTTACCTTTAATGCTTTATTTCACTCTCCTTTCCTTCCTATACATTATTTTTAGTCAAAGTAGGCCTCCAGCAACTGTCCAGTGCCCAGGAACTGGCCTTTCCTGCTTATGTGTATCTGCTAGAGTCAGCCTTTGGGAATAAGAATTCTCCCCCTCCATCTCTGACTATGGAGATCTAAGGATTTATAGCTCTGTCCATGGATCAATCAGCTGCCGCTTCTTCAGCCAGTCAGGGGTTAAGTGCTTACTATGTACCAATGAAGGATGAACAACAGTTTTTGTTGTTGCTCCATAGTGACATTGGTCCTTTTTGAAAATGAAGGACAAGGAAAGGAGGAGGAAATTTGGAACAGAAGGTTTTGCAAGGGTCAGTGTTGAAAAATTACCCATGCATGTGTTTTGTAAATAAAAAGCTTTAATTAAAAAAAAAGAAAAGAAAACGAAGGATAAACAACATGGTCACATGCCAAATACTATGCTAAGTGCTAGAAATGCCAAGAAAGGCAAAAGGAAGAAGAAAAAAAATTTCTTTCCCTCAAAGAGCTTATATTCTAATAGAGAAGAAAACATTTTCAAATAACGAGTACATGCGAGATTAATACAGAATAGAAGTAGACAGTCTCAGAGTCTTCATTGGGAAAGATGCTGGCAGCTGAGGGCAGCTGCCAGAGAAAGGGGTCCTTCATAGAGCCTGCCCCAGTTTCCCAAATTAAAAGAGATCTTTCCCTCTTCAGATTTCTTATAACACCTCGTCCATACCTCTCCTCTGGCCTTGTCCAAGGCTGTGCTGGAACCAGCTTGATTTTTTGTTTCATTTATTGTCTGGACTTAAGAAAGCGATGGAAAAAAATCTTAATGTTGCAGATTAAACTTTAAAATGTATCATTAAAAAAACTGTTTTTGGAGTGATGAAACACTTTTTAGCAGCCTCCTGCTTACCGAAGTCCAATTATTTGTACTCATGCTATTTCTCCCTCCTGCCAGTTCGACCCCATCCAAGACTGTGAGCATGGAAAACTATGGCAGTGTTTCCTATTTTATATCCCCAGCAATAAGAACAAGGCTTCAAACAGAGTAGGCCCTTAATTGTGGAGAAAGGGAAATGAAAGCAAAAGTTAACAGTTCTAACTCCACAATTAACAAGTGCTCCGAGGTGAGAAGGTTTTATGGTCCCTCTTCCCTCTTAGGCTCCGAAACCAAAAGACTTAATTATATCCACATCTGGGAGTTTGCTGGAGCCAGCTCCATGAGAACTAATGGTTACAGTTTCACAATGATCATTCATCCTTAGGAAATAGCAAATGCATAAATCAGAGCTTGGTTTCTTGTTTTGTGAATTGTCAAAATTTAAGAAAGTGATGGAGAAAATAAATGACAGCAAACTTTTTTTTTTCTTTTTGATTTTTTGCACATTTTTATTTTTTTTTTATTTTTTTATTTTTTTAAATAACTTTTTATTGATAGAACGCATGCCAGGGTAATTTTTTACAGCATTATCCCTTGCATTCACTTCTGTTCCGATTTTTCCCCTCCCTCCCTCCACCCCTTCCCCCAGATGGCAAGCAGTCCTTTACATGTTGAATGGGTTGCAGTATATCCTAGATACAATATACGTGTGCAGAACCGAACAGTTTTCTTGTTGCACAGGGAGAATTGAATTCAGAAGGTATAAATAACCCGGGAAGAAAAACAAAAATGCAAGCAGTTTATATTCATTTCCCAGTGTTCTTTCTTTGGGTGTAGGTGCTTCTGTCTATCCTTGATCAATTAAGGCTCTCTTTATTGAAGAGATCCACTTCCATCAGAATACATCCTCAAACAGTATCGTTGTTGAGGTATATAATGATCTCCTGGTTCTGCTCATTTCACTTAGCATCAGTTCATGTAAGTCTCACCAGTCCTCTCTGTATTCATCCTGCTGGTCATTTCTTACAGAACAATAATATTCCATAACATTCATATACCATAATTTACCCAGCCATTCTCCAATTGATGGGCATCCCTTCATTTTCCAGCTTTTAGCCACTACAAACAGGGCTGCCACAAACATTTTGGCACATACAGGTCCCTTTCCCTTCTTTAGTCTCTCTTTGGGGTATAAGCCCAGTAGAAACACTGCTGGATCAAAGGGTATGCACAGTTTGATAACTTTTTGAGCATAGTTCCAAAGTGCTCTCCAGAATGGCTGCATGTGTTCACAATTCTACCAACAATGTATCAGTATCCCTGTTTTCCCACATCCCCTCCAACATTCCCCATTATCTTTCCCTGTCTAAATGACAGCAAACTTAAGGAGAGAGGAAAAGAGACTCTGTAGGCACCCGAGCAATGATGCTGTTGATTCCTAGCATTGAGGAGAGAAAAGAAAGGTATGATGGTAGAAATAGGAAGGGGAAGTTCACCTGCATTCATTTGATACAAAGTGAAATGAATTACGAGAGCAGTGACTATAGCCATATGAAATTTTAATTTTGGAAAAAAATTTGAATAAATTTGGTAAATTACTTGGGACTCATTCTTTATTATCCATAGAATGTTAGAATTTAGAATATCATTAAAATGTTTAGAATGTTAGAATTTAGAATGTCTCTCTGACGTTCTAAGGATCCTTAGAACCTGGGATATTAGAGCTGGGAGGGCCCTTAGAACCCAGGAGGTCAGAGCTGGGAAGGCGCTTAGAACCCGCAATGTCAGAGCTGTAAAGGGCCTTAAAACAGGAAATGTCAAAATTTGGATGTAATGTTAGATATATAATTTAGTTTAAATGAACTTTTTTTTTCTTTCCCTTTTTAATTTTTTGTTGTAAAGAATGACTTTCTTGGGAAAGTATTTGGAAATGCAAATATGAAAAAACAAGAGAGAGCAAGAAAAATGTATTTTCACAAAAAGCCTAAAAACTGTTCAATTATATTGAATTGAGTTGAGTTGATGGCCTCGGCTTTCCCTTGTTCCCCTCCCAGGGGAGACTGGCTGCTGAGTTTTGTGTACCGGACATCTTCTGTGCAGCTGAAAGTGGCTGGGCTGCAGCCTGTCAACTTAGATGACAGGAGGATGGTCAACATGGACTTGTCTTCAGTGGTAAGTGCCGGTTCGCCCTTCCCTGCTTGAGTGGGAGGCCGTAGGAAGCGGCTCTTTCTCTTCCCTGAGAGGGTGCTGTCCTGGGAGGCTTTCACTGAAATAGGTGATTGTTGAGCAAGAATAGTGACTCGGCAATGAAATAGGAGGTTCATGCACCAAGTCCGACATTGCCATGAAGAGCCAAGCGAGCTCTGGAAGAGGAAGGAAAGGATTGCCAGACTCAGACCGGAGCCCACTCTTTCTCCCATTCCAATTTGCCCCTTTTGGAGAGCGGCTGTTTTCTAGTATTAAGTGCTGAAGGAGGTCCCCAGGATACCCAAACACAAAGGGAGCCATCCCTGCCCCCAAGGAGCTTACTTTGTTTTGGACAACGTGATAAATAAATGGTAGCGTACAGACTGAATGAAAGAAAGAACATCTTCCCCAGATCAGGAAAGGTCTTCTGTAGGAAGCAGCCACTGAGCTAAGCCTTGAAAGACCAGGAGAGGGAAGCTACATGATAAAGCTCTGACATTCTATGTTGATAGTCTCTGAGTATGACTTGAGTTTCCTCCCAGCTCCAATATCTCTGTCCTCAGGTCCTTTTCCAGGCCAAACTGGTAGGTAAATCACTTAAGGAAAAAAAAAAAGAACATGGAAAACTTCTTTAGAGAATGGAACTGGGAGGGCCCTTAGAACCCGGGATGTCAGAGCTGGGAGGACCCTTAGAACCCAGGAGGTCAGAGCTGGGAGGGCCCTTAGAACCCAGGAGGTCAGAGCCGGGAGGGCCCTTAGAACCTGGGATGTCAGAGCTGGGAGGGCCCTTAGAACCCAGGATGTCAGAGCTGGGAGGGCCCTTAGAACCTGGGATGTCAGAGCTGGGAGAACCCTTGGAGCACAGGAGGTCAGAGCTGAGGGGACTCTTAGAACTCAGGATGTCAGAGCCAGTAGGGTCCTTAGAAGCCGGGATGTCAGAACTGGGAGGGCCCTTAGAACCCGAGATGTCAGAGCTGGGAGGGCCCTTAGAACCTGGGATGTCAGAGCTGGGAGGGCCCTTGGAGCATAGGAGGTCAGAGCTGGGAGGGCCCTTAGAACCCAGGATGTCAGAGGTGAGGGGACTCTTAGAACCCAGGATGTCAGAGCCGGGAGGGTCCTTAGAACCCAGGATGTCAGAGCTTGGGGGGGGGGCCCTTAAAACCCAGGAGGTCAGAGCTGGGAAAGACTTTAGAATACAAATTATCATAAATGGACAGGAGCTTAAAAAGAAAATGTCAGAGCCGAAAGGGACCTTAGAACTTAAGAATACCAGAGCTAGGAAGGAGAGCTGGATGAAACCCTAGGAATTATTCACTCCAGGCTTTCTATTTTATAGCTGCACTAACCCAGGCCCAGAGCTTAAAGTAATTTGTTTAAAATCACAATTAATTATTGTCAGAGCTAGATTTAGAGCTCAGGTCTCATGTCATTTACTCTAGAACTTTGGGATATTTGTAAGTTCCCCTCCTTCTTGTCCTTAGCTTCTTTCCTTCCTTCCTTCCTTCCTTTCCTCTTTCCTTCTTTCTTCTTTCTTTCCCTCTCTCCTTCCTTCCCTCTCGCCTTCCTTTCTTCATTCCTTCCTTCATTCTCTCCATCTCTTCCTCCTTCCTGGCCTAACAAAGAGCTGGCTGGAGATCTGGGTTCACATCCCAGCTCTGTGACCCTTGATAAATCATTAACCCCTCGTTGCCCCAGGCAGCTCTTGAAGACCCTAACTGCAGAGTAGGTACCCATTGATCTGAGGCAAAAAGAGTCTCCTCTTTCCCTAAATCCAGGGATCCACAGGGTTCATCTCCTACTTCCTCCTACTCCCCGACACCCCAACACACACACACATGCATGCATGCACACACACACCAGTTCCAGGGAAATGCCATGTGCAGGAACAGCCGGTGGGCCACATTAGCTAGAACATTGAGTACATCAATGGGAGGAATGGGCCAGTTGTTCTCTTTCGGCTGTGTTCAGATCCTAGCTCTGTTCCCTGCCATGTATGGGCTCTGGGGGAGCTGGCTCAGATTGCCTGGTAAGGCCTGCACACCTCTGCCTGCTTCAGTTTCCCCCCATAGAGGATAATGGTACTTTCTCCTCTCCTCCTTTTCCCTTCCCTGGCATCAGGTTCTCACTGAAATCCACCCAACCCCTCTTAAATTCTCTTAATGATTTCCTATTTATCCTGTTCATAGTGTTTTTGTACATATTTGTTTGCATATTATCTCCCTATTAGACAGCAAGTTCCTTGAGGGCAGGAGCTCTTTTTTGCCTTATTTTGTATTCCCAGAGATTAGCACAGTACCTGGCACATAGTAGGTACTTACTAAATGTTTATTGACTGACATTGCTCCCTCCTAACTGTTTACTTCACTTTGGGATCCCTAAGATTCAGGGGAGCTCTGCAGTGTCATAAGCTTTAAGAGTGGAAGGGACTTCAGAAATTACCCCATAGACTGAAAGTGAATCACAACATAGTATTTTCAACTTTTTTGTTGTTTGCTTGCTTGTTTTTTTTCTCATTTTTTTCCTTTTTGATCTGATTTTTCTTGTGCAGCATGATAATTGTGGAAATATGTATAGAAGAAGTGAACATGTTTAACCTAGATTGGATTATTTGCTGTCTAGGGGAGAGGAGAAGCAGGAGGGAAGAGAGAAAAACGTGGAACACAAGCTTTTGCAAGGGTGAATGTTGAAAACTATCTTTGCATATATTTTGAAAAATGAAAAGCTATTATTTTAATAGAAAAAAAATTACTCGCATATAAACCCTGATTTCTACAGATCAGACAACCAAGACCTGGAGAAGTTAAAAGCAATGCCCAACATCACCCAGCTAGAAAATGACCAAGACAGAATTTCAAACCCAACCGGTCCAAATCCAACACCAGTGTTGGTTCCTTCTTTCAACTACATCGTGTTCTCTGCTTTAATAGTCCCACCTCTAGTGGGCACAGACACCTTCAGTTCGCTTCCTTGAAGACATCCTGGGGCAGATTCCTTGTATTGTGACCACGGTGCACCAGGCTTATTTTCCTTCACTAGTCTATCTACGAGAGGAATCTGTGTAATACTTGACATTTTTCTTAAACTCTGTAACAAGTGTTTCAGAGCTGAAGAGAGACCTCAGAGGTCACGCAGTCCTGCTTTTACCTGAAGCAAGAGTCCTCCTTCCCATAATGTCAGTGTCCCTGACAAGAGATCACCCCCCTCCCTCCCAAGGCAAGCACTAACAGAATTCCCTAGAAGCTTTTCTAAATAGTGAACAAAAATTTGCCTCCTTATAACTTCTATGTAATGAGATGCTAGCAGACATCTTTTGGTTCTTTTCTGAAGCAGACGAGACACTGGTGAAGGGTTGGAGTGGCCCAGCAATTGGTCTTCCCTACATCACCTGCCAAACCCACTCTGCATTCCAAGCCAACAGCCCACATGGAGATTTCCAAAGGTTTCATAGTTGTCAGCCACCCAACTCACTTGCCTCAAGTAACACTGGGAAAAGTTGATGAAGAAGGAACAGATTGGGGGGCTCACCCAGCTGGAGAGAGAAGAGTCTCTGGCAAGCGGCAAACAGACAGAATCTCCCAGAGCCCACTCTTCAAAAGGGGGTGACTCAGATTCCCCTGCAGCAGTGAGTTTCTGCCTGCTCCTGTGGGATGGAAGAGCTAAATCAAGCTTAATGAGGTTTCAGGACTTCAAAATAGAGTACAAAAAGCTCTAAAGGCTTCTGAAGTCCCGGTGAGGTAGGGAATTATTCCTATTTTATAGATAAAGAAAAAGGCCCAGAGAGTTAAAGTGAATATAACCAGCATCATATACATAGAGGGTGCAAAGCTTCCCTGTAGAGGAAAGACCTAACTTGGGATGGTAAGCATTGGATTTGGCCAGTTCACATAGTGGATGCTTCAATGTAAGCTGAGATCAATGTAACCTGGGCTTGGATCCCAGATTTGCCATATCTCGCTTGCATAACCCTAGGCATTCTCTCTCTGAGTCTCAGTTTCCTCAACTTTTAAAGGGGGCTAATAATTCTTGAGCTACCCAAACTTCACAGGTTTGCCAGGTTTATCGAATGAGCTTCCACTTGATTCTTTCCCTTGACTGAAGGACATTACCCACAGTTTTCTTGAGGACAATCTGGGAGAAGGAGGTACAAAAACAAAGTAGGACCTCAAATGGGAATTTCAAAGTCCCTTCTCCTCATCTGCCTTCTCTCTAGGCTCCAACATCCTCCCATTCCCCCATCTCTTCCTGCCACATGGAATGATGAAGTCTAGGCCATTATTCATTCTGCCGAAGCCTTGGGCCCCAAGGACTTAACTAGGCCAAAGAGCATTAGCGAGTGAAAACACACATGTGCTTCAGACATGTACACATAGAACAGGAATAGACAAATTGCATTAAGGCCTGGTTTGGGTTAAATCCCATAAAATCATCTTGAAAAGGATGTGAAGCTCTTCAGATCTGTCAGACTTTTTATTATTTGTGAGTTGTGGTTATGATTGACCTGGATGCTACATCTGTCAATTTATGATCCTGTCAAGCATTTACATTTGATAAAAGAGATTTTTAAAAATTCTTTTCTGAGGCACTTACAGAAGAGCAGAGTTCTTGGTTTCATGTTCCAGGCCAGAGAGGAGAACTGAAAGAAGACTTTGGGTCAAAGACACCATCCCCCATGCCCAAGGACTAGAGATGATTATACCCATAATCAGCTATAAATTTTTTTAAATGATCAGGCAAAGGAGAAAGAAAGGGAATAGAGAAGACCAGATTTCATTTTCAGAAGAGGATACTGAAGCAAAAAAAAAAAAAAAAAAAAAAAAAAAAGCCTTTCTATCCCAATGAGTAATGTTAAAAAAGAATTCATAAAAGAACTCAAAAAAGACTTTTAAAAATCAAATGAGAGAGATTAAGGAAAAACTAAAAAAAAAAATTCAAGAAAAACAAGAAGATTATGAAAATAAAGTCAGCCAACTAGAAAAGGAGATCTCCAGAATCCTTAAAAACCAAAATTGGGCAAAGGGAAATCAACAAATTTATGAGACCAAAAAATAATAAAACAAAATACAATAAAAAATAGAAAAGAATGTAAAACATTTCATAATAAAAACAACTGACCTACAGAACAAATCAAGAACGTAAAACATAAAAATAATTGGGCTACCTGAAAGCTATGACCAAAATAAAAAGAATCTTCGTAAAATAATACAAAAGATAATTTAAAAGTATTATCAGCCTCACTGCTTCAATTAATAACAACAATATAATAGTTCATACATTTATTTAACACTTTAATGTTTGCAAGGTGCTGTACAGTTATTATTTTACTTAATCCTCACAACAACCCTGTGTGGTAGGTGCTTTTATTATTCCCATTTAACAGATAAAACTGAGAGAAGTCTCCCCCCTACACTATGTGGTCTCTTCAGGGTTGCCATAGCACAGAACATACATTTTCTCATTTTGGATCCTCACCACAAACTGAATGAGGTAGGTATTTTTTTCCTCACTTCACAAAAGGTTGAGAGAAGTTAAATGTTTTACTTGGGGTCACACAGCTAGTACATATAAATCAATACATATAGATCAATCCAGGTCTTTCTGATCCCCAGCCCAGTTATCTTTCCATGGACTATTTCTCTTATTTGATTTTCATTGTAATTGGCAGGAAGGCTAATTTTTTCTGTGTTTTTCAGAAAAAGAAACTGAGGCTCAAGCCCCAAGGGAAGTGACCTGCTATTAATATTAAGGCCTGGAGCAGGACTGGGAGCCAGGGCTTCCCTGACTCTGTTGTCCCAGGCTTCTCATTGTGCTCCTTGCAGGTCAGTGGCCACCTGGACTACATGAAGAAAATGGACACCATCCTGAAGGCTGTGGGGATTCGCACCAGAGAAGACGTTTCAGGAGACAAGATTTTCTCCATCGCTCCCAGCCTCCAGGGAAGAGAGGAGCTACAGCCGGAAACCTCAGAGCCTTCAAAAGAGAAGGCAGCCAGAGACCCCGGCTGCCAGGCCCAGGACCCCATCCCCAGCCATGGGCACGTCCAGGACAGTGGAGTGATGGACCAGCCCAGGGGCTCCCCCGAGCCTGGACCCTGCCAGGCCCAGAGCCTGGATGAGGTCGGCCATGTAAACCGCCCCACTGTCTGCAGCCACATCCTAGGCCCAAACCCACTGGGCTGCCCGGACTGTGCCAACAACAATGAGGCTGGCAGCCCTGAGTTCGACTGATCCGAGGAGAATGGAAGAGACAGCATCCCCCGGTACCCTCCTCTCGTCCCTCCCCCTACCCTCTGCCCGCTGGCAGAGCGGGGAAGGGATTGATATCTGCTCCCAGGTGTTGGGTATTCTGGGGCTAGATCTTGGGAAAGCAAAAGGAGGTTCTCAAGGAACTGGAAGGTGAGGGGCTCAAAGAAATGAGAGCTTGTCATAGGCTCGGCTTCAGAGAGCTTTTTATGGGTCAACTAATCAGACATTTGTAAGACTGTTAAGCCAATCAGACATTTCTCATACGTCTTGCCAATATCAGATGGAGGGTCCAACTGAGAAAAGTGAAGGCGATCCAGGGTCAGGGTGGATATAGGGAGAGACTAGGCCTGTACCTCTGTTGAGCCATTTCTGCTTCTCTCATTCTATCTCCTCTGTCTGTTCTTGGACAGGGCAGTGCTTAGGGATCTGGAGATGAATCCTTGGGGCAGGAAACATTTAAACAAGGAAAGGGCAATCACAGAAAACCCCCTAGTGTTGTTTGAAAACTGATGGTTAGAGAGAGTCCAACACTGTCTATATACACGGTAAGTGGGGACAAGGGATACCAGGCAAGGAGCTCCTGGAGCAGGGATGGAGGGAATACGACCTCCTCTATTCTCAGGCCACTCCTCCCTCACCGAGTGTGCTCGGAACCTCCCTGGTACCTCTTGACATCCCTGGGAGGGAGAGAGGAAGTCAGAGATGTCTCTGAACCAAACCCAATGAGACACTGAGGTCCAGAAGCCAATGGGCAACTAGGTGGAAGAGGAAGTGAGAAAGAGGGAAGGAGCTGGGTCTCGGCCTAGTCTGCCCTTCTTTCTTGGGGGCAGCTGTGGTTAGGAGGCAAATAATAAACTGAATGGCTGAAAAGTTGAAGATGTTCTGTGAACTTTTATTACCGACCTCCATGGGTCAGTGGGATATAGGACTACAGTACATGAAAGTTAAGGGAGTGCTTAGAACATAAGAGCTGGGAGGGCCCTTAGAACCCGGGATGTCAGAGCTGGGAGGGCCCTTAGAACCCGGGATGTCAGAGCTGGGAGGGCCCTTAGAACCCAGGATGTCAGAGCTGGGAGGGCCTTAGAACACAGGAGGTCAGAGCTGGGAGGGCCCTTAGAACACAGGACATCAGAGCTGGGAGAGTCCTTAGAACCCAGAGTGTCAGAGCCGGGAGGGCCCTTAGAACCCAGGGTGTCAGAGCCGGGAGGGCCCTTAGAATCCAAGATGTTAGAGCTGGGAGGAACCTTAGAACACAGAATATCTGAGCTGAGAACTTAGAACAGAATTTCAAAGCTGAGAAGGAATTAGAACATGAAGTGTCAGAGCTGGGAGACATTTTAAAGCACAGAATACATAGACCATGGGATCATGATGGAGATCACTGAAGATCACATCTTGGTGGTCCTACTTTTCACAGATAAAAAGGGTGAGGGCCTGTGGTCCTAAGTGGCACAAGACCTCAGCAGCACAGCAGGGCCTCCCACTCAGGGCCCAGGCCCAGGTTCCCTATGGGCCCCTCTGCATTTTCCCACATCTCCCTCACACTGAGAACACCCCAGCCTCTTGGCTGAGCTCCCACCTGTGAGAAACGGTACAATGGGAATGTTCCGCCACCTTAACCAGCACTTTGTGCTTTGCAAAGTGCAATCCACATAATCCTGTGAGGTAAAAGATTATTCCCATTTTAGATGAAAGAACTGAGGCTCAGAGACGTATAATCCAAGATCTGAACCCAGGTCTTCAGACTCCTGTCTGCCCTCTGTACCAGAGCTTCTGTGGCCTGCTACCCCATGTGGAATCACATAACTAAATGGGGGGGGGGGGTTTTACAAAAATGTGGCAACAGTAAAAGGTTTCTGAACAGAACAACTAAAAGTTGTCAGAATCAAGTGCATAAAGAGCATGAGGAGTTTCTGGCAGCGCTTGCCCGTGTTGCATGGCAGCCTCGGTCCTGAACCCACAACGTGGGCACCTTGGTACTGCGCCTGCACAAACGCCACCAAAAATACCTCGGCTCAGACTCCAGACAGGGGCACGTAAAAACTTCTTGGGTGAGAAGGGGTCTCGAGTGGCAAGTTTAAGAAGCCCTGCTGCCCACAGTGCCTATGCTGCCCACAGCGCCCCATGCTGCCCTCTCCCCCTCCAAAAACCCATCACCTCTGATTCCCATGAGCTCCACTGACCTGAGGCCCACAAGCCCTCCCCCCCCATGTAGCCCCCAGAACTTCCCCGGCCTCAGAACGGACCTGGGTCTCCTCGCCATGGAGCTTAGAGCCCTAGGGCCGCCCCTTGGCTTGTCGGAGCCGATCCCTCCTCTCTGGGGTGGAGAGCCAGCCCCGCCCCGTCGCCCTGTATTCTTTCTCCTCCCTTAGACCGGGGGCTCCCCGCTTCTAACTGAGCAGGAATGGCCACGGTTTCCCTCCCCCACCCCGAGTTAAGACTCTCCCACATAAGACTGAGAGGTCCCAGGGTCAGGGCCCCCTCCCTTGAGACACAGCCCCAGAGGCCTCCTGAGGGCAGGAATTGGGTTTTTTGGGAGGACATCTGAGAGCCTCGGCTACTTCCCAGTCCGTACCACTCCCCCCCGACACAGCCGAGGCTCCACACAGTGAAAAGTTCTCCGACGAGACCCCCACAAACATGTCCAGGTGAGCACGGAGGGACGGCTCCGGAGCCATCAGGAGGATGCTAGGGGGTCGGCTTGTTGTGGGCGGGGGCTGCTGGAGGGTCTGGCTGCCCTGGAAGGGAGGGGCCCCCTCAGAGCAAGGCCACAGGCCCCGACTTCCGGGCTCAGTCCGTGGGGGCGTTGAGGGGATAGAGCTTTAGCTCAGGCTCCCCAGGGTCCATGTCGAAGAGGCTGAGGGCATCGGCGCCCGTGGGCGGGGAGTGGCCGGGCAGGGCCTCCCGGGGCTGCTCCATGACCTGCAGGGTGGAGGTGCCTGAGTCCGCCTCCCCCGGGAGGGTCATCCTGGGCTGCAAGGAGAAGCCCACCTGCGAGAGGTACTGGGGGGCCCCGCTGTGGGAATTGCGCATGGAGAGCGAGACGAGACTAGTCCTGCGCTCCCAGGCCCAGCGGGCACAGGGCACGAACTTGGCCAGCGCCCTCTTGAAGTCCCTCATGAAGAGCGGGTAGATGATGGGGTTCATGGTGCTGTTGCAGTAACCCAGCCAGGTGAGGACATCAAAGAAGGCTCGGGGGATGCAGTCGCACACCGTCTGTGGAGGACAGGAGAGGGGTCACAGGGAGACCCACACACGGCCTTCCGCCAAGGGCCCCGGCTGGCAGCTCTTAGCTCAGAGGAGCCCTCAGCTTACCCCGTCTCAGCGGAGCCTTCCAGGAGCCCAGCCCCTTACTTAGGGCCAAGTTCATTTTAAAGATAAGGAAACTAAAGCTCTGACACAAAGTCAGTCAACAAACTTCCTTATCTACAAAATGAGGGGCTTGAACCCAATAGTAAGGGAGCTTCCACCTATGAAACCATTCTAAAACTTCTCCCAACTCTGACCTCCTGGGTTCTAAGGGCCCTCCCAGCTCTGACCTCCTGGGTTCTAAGGGCCCTCCCAGCCCTGACTTCCTGAGTTCTAAGGGCCCTCCCAGCCCTGACCTCCTGAGTTCTAAGGGCCCTCCCAGCTCTGACCTCCTGGGTTCTAAGGGCCCTCCCAGCTCTGACCTCCTGGGTTCTAAGGGCCCTCCCAGCTCTGACATCCCGGGTTCTAAGGGCCCTCCCAGCTCTGACATCCTGGGTTCTAAGGGCCCTCCCAGCTCTGACCTCCTGGGTTCTAAGGGCCCTCCCAGCTCTGACATCCCGGGTTCTAAGGGCCCTCCCAGCTCTGACCATCCATATTCTAAGGTCCTTCACATATCTAACATTATATGAATCGAGTCAATGACAGAACCATTATTGTTTTCTGCCAGACCTCTTCTTTTCTGGGACTCCACGCATTTCTTTTCATTCCCTAGTGCCTGGGGCTATCTGAGTTTCCAGATCAGACCTCCCCAGAAAAGACTGTTCAAATGATCAAACAGCTGAGAATGACAAGGCAAGAGCAGCAGGAAAAGACAAACTAAATACTGAGGACAAGGGGCTATTAATTAGAGTTCAGGAATCACATTAGACAGGAGCTTCTCTCATTCACCCCCTAGTGACTACCCTAGTATCAGGCAACAAATTGGATTTTGGAGACAGACCCTCAGGTTCAGTCTAGCTTAACTACCAGAATCCTGTCCAGAACGGTTCATTAACTCAGCCTAAATTAGCAAGCCCTAACACTCTAGATCCCACTACCTCAAGGAGTCTGAGGTCATCCCCTACCTACAGAAGACCCCCTCCTGCCCCTAAGCCATGGAGACTCATTTGCTGTAGGCTGGGAGAAGGAGATTCCCTAATTTCTTCTCCTGATTCTTTAGAGAAATTCCCCTAGACTCAAATAATGTCTGAGTTGGGAAGATTTTAGAACAACTTTGTATGTGGAAGATCCCTTAGCACTGGGTCCAAGCCCCTCATTTTGTAGATAAGGAGTCATCTGGTCCAGGAACATCTTCTGGAACACCTCTGATAAGTGGGCATCCATCTTTCCCTCAGCACTTCATGATAAGAAGACGCCCACTACCTCCCCAGGACATCCCATTCCATTTTTGGACAGCTCCAGTTGGTGGGAAGATTTTCCTGACCCTAAGCCTAACTCTGCCCATGTAGCTTCTACCCACAGCTACTGGTTCTGCCCTCTGGATAAACACACAGAGATAACCCCACTAATACATAAAGAAATAAGAAATAAGAAAAGAAATTTAAAAAAAAAATAATAAAGTCTTGCCTTTTCTCTTCCCTCACTTTCTTGTGTTCTCTGAGCTAAAGAAACCCCTCCCTGTTCCTTCCCCTGTTCTTATCTAGCATGTTTCCCAGAACTCAGCACCCTGGACAGCCTCCAGACCCACCATAGTTTGTTGCAATCATTGCTGGGCTTGTAGGCGAGCGTCTCCACACTCCAGATGTGGCCTGACTAGAGTAGATTACTCCATCTGTGTCAGACTTGAGCTTGTCCAGCTACCATGTCTTTTATGGGCATTTACTCAGCAGAGAACCAGGTCTCTCCATTACAACATCACCCACGTACCCCCTTACCCGCTCCAAAATTCCTGCTTCGGGATTTCTGCTCAGGAAGGAAGTCCACAGAACGTGTTTCACCCTGGCCTTTTCCTCCACAAACTTTGCCCTCGGGAAAGTCTTACCTGGATCACATTGGCTACAAAGAAGGGCAGCCAAGCCACAAAGAACATGCCCAAAAGGATGCCCAGTGTCAAGCTGGCCTTCAGAGCCTTCCTGCTGTGCTTGGAGGCAAACCGTCTGTTCTCACTGGAGGTGGACGCTGCTGGATTTGGAGTCCTCGGCACCTGCAGGGGTTACATGTCTTTGAGGCTCCTTGGGGGTAGCTGCGACTGACCCTTCCCCCTGACCACAGAGGCCCTCCCAAGCCCACCTCTCCAGCCCCGCTTCCAGACAACTAACCTTGACCCCAACCGATCATCTCAAAAATGACCTTGCTCATGAATGGGAATTTGGACAGACCGAACACTGGGGATGGAAATCCAAGTCAGAATACTGTCTGTACAAGTGGAAGCTTCATTTTCATGTCTAAGCACAAGAGTGGAGGCCCATCCAAAGTACCCTCCAGTTCTTCTATTTGGGTCAAACTGTATTTCACTGAAGATGGCTTTGAAATAAGAAGCTTGGAAATCTTTCTGATCTATAAAAACTCTCATTGTATTTGCTGTCACGGGATTTATCTGTGTGCTTGGAGATATGTTCCTAAAAAAGAAGGGTTTAATTCAAATTATTCTTTTCCATTCATTCATGCAGAACAGTGGATAGCCCTGGGCTTGGAATCAAGAGCTCAAATATGGCCTAAGGCGCTTATTAGCTGTGTGATCCTGAGCAAGTAGCTTAATTTGTATCTGTGGCAGTTTCCTTAACTATAAAATGATAGCACCTACCTCCCAGAATTGTTTTAATTATCAAATACAATATGAATGGTCCATGTTGGGAGGATAATATATTAAGCTATGCTTAGTACAGTGTCTAACATACAGTAGGCACTTAATAAATGCTTTACTCCTTTCCTTTCCCATCTAGTCCAACTACATACCTTTACTCAATATTTAGTCCCTGGGGAAAAAAAAGACCTTTGGACCATCAACTGGGAAATGATTCTTAGTGTAATAAATCTGAATGAATAGAAATGTCACCTTAAAATCTGCATAAAATTTCCTGATTATTTGTTTTCTTTTAAATGCTAACTTTTAGAGGACTTGCTTGTATATCTGAGGGAAACTTTAATATAATACAAATCATTTTATCTTAAAACAAATAAATACAAACAATTAGTGCCCAGTGCTTCACTTGAAGAACTCTGGTAAGAGCAAACCTATGTCTCTCAAGATTACCCCTTCTACTTTTGTTATTGTTCGTTGTTTCAGTCATGTCTAACCCTCCGTTGCCCCCATTTGATGTTTTTGTTGGCAAAAATATTGTAGTGTTTTCCCATTTCTTTCTCTAATACATTTTATAGATGAGGAAATTGAGGCAAACAAGTTAAGTGACTTGCCCAGGGTCACATAGCTGGTAAATATCTAAAGCCAGATTTTAACTCATGAAGATGAATTTTCAGTGCTCTAACCATTGTACCACCTAGCTGCCCCTTCTACTTTTAGTTACTCTAAATTATTTTGAAATAGATTTCCTTATGTAGAACTAATTCTGCTTCTCTGAAATTTCTTCCCATTATTCCACATTCTGAGGTCAGACAGTCCAAATCTAATCCCCTTTCTATGTACCTTTTTTAAATACTTGAAGCTTGATATCATGACCTCCACCACATCACTCTTGAGCCTTCTCCAAGCAAAACAATCTCCAATTAATGCTTATACGACAAAGATACTTTCCAGCTTATTAATAGTCTTCTTAAATTGTAGTGCCCAGAAGGGATCCAATACTCCAATCCCTTCATTATACAGGAGAAGATCAAAATGGACTCCAGAGCAGAGATCGGATCTTAAAAAAACATTTTTTTTTATTCCTCCATCACATCTATAAGAATGAGGAGGTCATCTAGGAAAGATACCTTCTCAGAATCACATAGGTACTCTTTATCAGGGACAAGACTCAAACCCATCTTGGTTCCATATTAAAATAGCCTATGAGCTATTGCTGTATAAATAACAACCAAGTTGTATGTTGCATTTTGTATGCTTATGGGCAATGTGTATGCTGGGAAAGAATTTCAGGTCAGCGAAGTGGGAAGATTGGCTGTCTCTTACCAAACTTTTCAGGGATCTGGCCAGAGATGGAAAGACTTCTTCTTTGCATTATGAATCCAATCCAACCCAATGTTGGCCAGCCCAGTCCTGTCCAATCCATTCCAAAACAAAGATAGATATCTTATCCTTTTGAGTCCAGTTCAATCCAAGTTCAACCCAATCTAGTATAGTTTAATTCAAGCCAGTCCAGGTCAAACCATACCAGTCCAATGCAGGTCAAGCCAGTCCAGTCTAGTCTAATCTAGTCCAATCCAAATCAATCCAATTCAGTCCAGTCCAGTCTCATCCAATCTAGCCCTGGTAGTCAGTCTAGTCCAGTCTAATCCAATCCATTACAAAGCTATCTTATCCTATTCTTTTGAATCCAGTGCAGTCCAGCCTAATCCATTCCAATCCAGGTCAATCCAATCCAATCCAATCCAAATCAAACCAATCAATCAGAAATGAGAGGGTCAAGAAGAAGTCATAACCAACTGGGAGAACATAGAAAAAGGAATGTGCACTAGAGACTGGGAAAAGAGGTGATTTTGTCTGTGAACAATAGAAGTCATAGACCCTCATCTCATCTCAGGGCCCACTAGTACTTCAATACTTATTGTGATACAGGATCTATAACACAGAATGCCAGAGGAGGAAATAATATTAGGTTATGTAAAGATGCAATTGGCATATACTCTTGTCAAGCCAGAGAGACTTCTTGGATACATAATCTGTTTGAACTTCCCCATTTACAGATGAGAAAACTGAGTCTCCTCAGGTTAACTGACTTGCCCAAGGAGTAGCAAAAGAAGCAGAGTTGAGGATTCCAACTCTTCATTTTTTTTTCTTTTTTGCAGGGCAATTGGGTTAAGTGACTTGACCAGGGTCATGTAGCTAATAAGGGTCAAGTATCTGAGGTCTATATTGAACTCAGGTCTTCCTGATTCCAGGGCCAGTGCTCTACCCACTCTAGGAGCCTTCCAAAGAGAGGGGTCCTGTCCGTGGTACTGAAATTTGCTCTGAACAATTTTGTGCAACTAAACCTGCTGCAAATTCTAGAACAAAGGACCATAGATCTAGAATGGGAAATCACCTTAAAAGTCATTTCCCACATTTAATAGATGAAAACATTGAAGGCACCAGAGTGCCTTGCCTAAGGTCACAAAGTGGCAGAGTGGGATTTGAATCTTATTTCCTGACATCAAACTAGATCTCCTTCTGAATCACACTGCTAAAATGTCGGTCTTGGAAGGGACACGGAACACAGAATTCCAGACCATGAAAGGACTTTAGAACTCAGAATGTCAGAGCTGGAAGGGACCTTAGGAAACAATGCCAGAGCTCAGAGAGTCCTTAAAACAAAGAATATTAAAATTTAGAACCCAGAATGTCAACATGGAACATAGAATGTTACAACTTGAAGGACCTTAGAACAAAGTAGATCAGAACTAGAAAGCATGTGCCTTCAACTCCCTGATGGGGCCAGAGAATATCCCCTCAACACCCATTCCTGTCAACACTGACAGGAATTTTAATGAAAATTCAGTCCAAACATATACCTGACCAAGACTTTCCTCTGCATCATTCTTGACATCCAGCCCTTTTACAAGTCCAACCTTAGTCCATCCAATCTAATGCAAGACAATCCAGTCCAGCCTAATACAATATGATGCTATCCTATCCAGTCCAATTTAATGCAGGCCAGTCTAATCAGGTCCAATTCAAGCACCTTGTCTCAGGGGAAAGCTGATGCCTGACAGTCCAGGAAACTCTTTCTTAAGGAAGAATGGGTTGTAGCCATTGCTATATTGCCTTGTGTACTCCTTCTTGCAATGTAAGTTAAAATGCAAACACAATATTCTAGGGCTGTAAGTGTTAGCATCCATCTTTGACAGATAAGGAAACTGAGACTCACAGATTGTGACTCACTGAGAGTCAAAGAACTAAGAAGTATCGTAGGCTACTCAAACCCAAATCAATCTTCCTGACTATAGCTTAAAAAACACACCATCCCTGTTGCCACAGGAAATCAGGGTGGGCTTTTCCACTGCTTATAGTCTCATTACAAATCAATTCAGTTCAACAAGCTTTTATTTATTAAACGCCTGCAGAGGCAGTAGGGTGCAATACAGTGATATCAACATTCAATTAGCCAGTAAATCATTCAAAAGAATCTCTGCAAGTTACATATTGACCTAGAAAACCACATAAAAATATTATCTGTGTTCTATTGTATTTTTATTTATTTTACAAAATGTTTCCCAATTCCATTTTAATCTGGTTTGGGCCCATTTGTAAATATTGTGGTCCACATGTGGCCTTCAGGATGTGTTTGACACTTTAGTGTAGAGGCTGGAGCCTGCCTTGAAGAATAAAGCAGGGGTGCAAGTTTATACTTCTATTGTGGTTTTTGGTTAACAAATATTTTCTCTAAGATAGGCGGGACAAGTACAAAATCAATTTTACAGAAGAAAACCAAGACAATAAAAATAAAAGCCTAGGATTCTGTCTCTCTCTCCCCCCTCTAGAATTCAGGAAGAGGGGCAATGAAATCAATAATAGGAGTGTTCTCATCCTTATTTAACAGATGAAGAAGCTCTTCATTTTACAAATAAGGCCTCTGAGAGGTGAAGGTGGTAGTTAGGATTTTGAATTCAGGGCAGATCCTCCCACCTAAAAAAGAGACAATTTAGCCCCTTGATAATCAGGAGACCATGTTTTGAGTATAAGTAAGCCAGGAGCTGATTCCACTCCCACCATCAATGCCAGCAGTAGAAATAATTAGAGAGCAGAAGCTTGTGGCCTAAGAAACAGGGATCATAACCAGATCTCAACCTTCCTTGAAACCGAACAAAATGGAAGAACTTAGAGCAGACTTTCTTCTGGCTTATTCCTAATGTCTTTATGTGAAAGCCTCTTCATGGAAGGCTTTGTGGTCTAATCACCAATAGAAAGCATTGGGGATCTGCCCTGAATTCAAAATCCTGACTACTGCCATCACCTCTCAGATATCTCATCTGTTAAAATGAAGACCTTCCTCATCTGTTAAATAAGGATGAGAACACTCCTGTTATTGACTTCATAAGGCCATGGGAAAAGCACCTTTGCAAACCTTAAAGCTTTGTAATAAATCTGACTTGTTATTTTTTCAGTGTTCTAGTTTCTCTTCCAATTCCAATACTCGATCTATCAATGGCCAGCAAGAGATATACAAGAAAAGCCCCTTGTGATTTTATGATTCTCTATGACCTGTGGCTCCTAAAGACGGAGCCCAGCAAGAGATATACATGAGCCCCTTAGGAATTTATGATTCTCTGTGATCTCTCTCTCCTACAGATGGAGTTCAAAAAGAGATATACAGGAGCCCCTTAGGATTTTATGATTTTCTGTGACTTGTGTCTCCTAAGAGATGGAGCCCAAAAGAGATATACCCAAGCCCTTTAGGAATTTATGATTCTCTGTGACCTGTGTCTCTGAGGGATAGAGTCCAGAAAGAGATATACCTGAGCCCTTTGTGATTTTATGTTTCTTTGTGACCTGTCTCTCCTAGAGATGGAGCCCAGAAAAGATATACAGGAGCCCCCTTATGATTTTATGATTTTCTGTGACCGATCTCTCCTAGAGATGGAGCCCAGAAAGAGATATACCCAAGCCCCTTATGATTTTATGAGTCTCTGTGACCGGTCTCTCCTAGAGATGGAGCCCAGCAAGAGATATACAGGAGCCCCTTATGATTTTATGAGTCCCTGTGACTGGTCTCTCCTAGAGATGGAGCCCAGAAAAGATATGCAGGAGCCCCCTTATGATTTTATGATTTTCTGTGACCTGTCTCTCCTAGAGATGGAGTCCAGAAAGAGATATACCCAAGGCCCTTATGATTTTATGAGTCCCTGTGACCGGTCTCTCCTAGAGATGGAGCCCAGCAAGAGATATACAGGAGCCCCTTATGATTTTATGATTTTCTGTGACCCGTCTCTCCAAGAGATGGAGCCCAGCAAGAGATATACAGGAGTCCCTTATGATTTTATGAGTCCCTGTGACCGGTCTCTCCTAGAGATGGAGCCCAGAAAAGATATGCAGGAGCCCCCTTATGATTTTATGATTTTCTGTGACCTGTCTCTCCTAGAGATGGAGTCCAGAAAGAGATATACCCAAGGCCCTTATGATTTTATGAGTCCCTGTGACCGGTCTCTCCTAGAGATGGAGCCCAGCAAGAGATATACAGGAGCCCCTTATGATTTTATGATTTTCTGTGACCCGTCTCTCCTAGAGATGGAGCCCAGCAAGAGATATACAGGAGCCCCTTATGATTTTATGAGTCCCTGTGACCAGTCTCTCCTAGAGATGGAGCCCAGAAAAGATATGCAGGAGCCCCCTTATGATTTTATGACTCCCTGTGACCTGTCTCTCGGAGGGATGGAGCGGAAGGAATGAAGGTGGGAGAAGCTGGCCCGGCATCCAGCATAATCGATTACCTGCAGGGCCTCCATGTTGGTGGCAAGGGAGGCCACTTGCACCGCCTGCTTTCGGGCAGTCACCAGGATCCGACAGTAGGTGAAGGAGATGGCCACAGAAGGCAGGAAGAAGGTAAGGCCGGACGCCACCAGGACAAAGGGCAGGCTGGCCAGCAGGCGGCACTGCCCCCCGGGGGCCAGCTCGGGCCAGGCGGCCTCGGCGGTGGCGTTGGGGGCCGGCGGGCGGCCCTGCCGGTGCCAGCCCATGTGCGTGGGCAGGAAGGAGGCCAGGGCGGCCAGGCTCCAGGCGGCCAGGATGAGGGCCAGGGCGCGGCACGGCGTCATGCGGCCCTTGTAGCGCAGCGGAGACAGGATGAGCAGGTAGCGGTCCAGACTGATGAGACACAGGTTGAGGATGGAGGCGCTGCAGCACATGACATCGAAGGCCACCCAGAGCAGGCAGAGGCTGCGCGCCAGCACCCAGCGGCCGTACAGCTCGTTGAGCATGGCTGGCGGCATCACCACCAGCCCCACCAGCAGGTCCGACGTGAAGAGCGACACGAGGAAGTAGTTGGAGGTGCTGCGCAGGGCCGGCTGCGTGCAAATGAGCAGGATGAGCAACGAGTTGCCTCCCGCGGTCAGGGCGATGATGAGACACAGAATGGCCGCCACCCATCCGCTGCCCTCGGGAGCCCCCAAGCTCGGGCTACTGCTGTTGGCCAAACCCACCTCTGAGGCCATGGGTGGGGGGCGACAGCGACGCCTGGCGGACGCCCCGATCCGGAGGGATAACCGAAGGGAGGAGGGGGAAAACGGGTGATGATGCTGAGAGCCCCGCGGGCCTGAGAAAAAGGGCGAGGGAAAGATGGTGGCCTGAACGCGGGCTGGCGAGAGGGTGGGCACTGGGAGCCACGCGGGGGTGGGAGGGGCTGGGAGGTCTAGGCCCAGAGGAAACAGATCCCGAGGGAAGCGCTACCGCTACCGAGGTGCGACGTGGCGGGGAGACGAAGGGGCATCCCGGAGTCTAAGCGAGCAAGGGGGCTGCTCCTGGCGAGGTCGGCTTTCTGTTACGATCGGTTGCCCATTTTATAGATGAGGGGGTACAAGAGCAAGAGATGGCGGTGGCGAGGTTGAGGTTGAGAAGAAAGATGAAGGTGAGAACGAGGTGCAATGTGGGCTGAAGGATGGATTTGGGGTGCACGCGCGGCGCGCCACAAAAGCGGAATTTAGGAGAGGGGATAGGAGTACGTAGAGGCATGCGGAGCGGAGCGGGAGCGCGACTCCGGGAGGGGGGACGTGGTGATGGAGAAGGGTCGGGAAGGTAAGAACCAGGTGGAACGTGGGAGGGTGGAATAGAAAGGCTGAAGGGGGAGACTGGGGCACGGAGGTCCAGAGGGACTGGGCTGGAGAAAGCCGGGAGGCCCCTCTAGTCTCAGCCCCGCAGTCGCGCTCCGGGGATGCCTCCCCTGGGGATGAAGGGGCGTGGCCTGAGGAGCGCGGGTGGTGGGGGGCAAAGGGGGGGCGCTAAGGAGTCAGCTCCCGAGACCAGAAGCTAAAGGCAGCCGCTGGTCTTGCGGATAGGTTCGGGAGCCCGCCAGTCCGCAGTGGGTCTGCAGGGAGGAGGAGTCGGGAGCTGGGGCACCGCGGGTTGGAGCTGCTGAGCGTCCCAATCTTAATACCGGAGAGGTTCTTCCTAGCCTCGCTCCCGCATGCTCCCGGTCCCCTCCCGCGTGAGCGAGTCTCTCCGCCGCCCCCTACCTGGGCTGCGCTCCAGGTCACTGCAACAGGCGCTGCCGCCCCCGAGGGCGGGGGTGGGGGCCAGGGGCGTGGATTTGGGGGGAGAGGGCGGACCTGGAGCTCCCTCCTGGCTCCGGTTTTCCTGCTCCACGCTCCCGCTCTATAGGATGAGGAGTTGGAGGCTGGATAGCCGAGGACTGCAAGCACTGGAACTAGGCACAGGTGCCTCTTCTCCGTCCCGAGTGCGGAGCCCGAGCCCTCGCGCCGGTGTGGAGATAACGGGGAAAGCCGATGCCCTATGGGGGCTGTGAAAGTTCCCTCCCCTCGTGGGGGCGGCGCCACGGGGGACCCCAGAGGCGGGGGAGAGAGAGCGGAGGAGCCCGAGCCGGGAGAGGGATGCCTGCAGCGTGCTCTGCGGGACGCAGAGCTCATAATCATAATGGACCACATTGCCTTCTGCAGGAGCTTGTCGGGGCCCAAAGAGATCTTAAGAGACTTTCTGAAAGTCAAGTTCAAGTTCTCTCAAGCAGCTAAAGAACTGTCCTGAGTACAACCCCACTGTTTGGCTGCAGGGGACACAATCAGGGTCAAGAGATGGAAACTGCAGAGAGTTAGATTAAGGTTCCTGGTAAAGAAAAACTTCCTTAGCAAAGAGAGCTGCCAGCTGGGACAGGGGAGAGTGGGGCGGGAGGAGGGGGGAGAGGGGTTGGAACGGGAGCTTTTGCAAAGGTGAATGTTAAAAACTATCTTTGCATGTATTTTGAATAACAAAAAGCTTTTTTTTTCTTCCTCATTTTTTCCCTTTTGATCTGATTTTTCTTGTGCAGCATGATCAATGTGGAAATATGTTTAATCTGGATTGGATTATTTAATGTCTAGGAGAAGGGAAAGGGAGGGAGAAAAATTTGTAACAAAAGGTTTTGCAAAAGTGATTGCAAACTATCTTTTTGTGTATTTTGGAAACACAATTAAAAAAGAAATGTTGGTGTTTATTGTTTTTCAAGTATATGATAATAAAAAAGTAAATAGGTAATTTTTAAAAATAGCCAGCATTTACATAGCTTCATGAATTATCTCATTTTATCTTCTCAACAACCCTGATGGATAGGTAGATAGGTATTATTATCATCCCCATTTTATAGATGAAGAAACCGAGGCAGAGATAGTAATTTGTCCAAATTCACACAATTAGGTGACTAAGGCCAGATTTGATCTAAGATCTTCCTGATTCTAGATCCAATGTTCTATCCATTTTACCACCTAAGTAATGAGTCACTCATCACTGAAGGTCTTCAGATTGGTCATCTGCTGGGAATATTGGAATGGTGTGGGAATCATGTTCAAGTTAAAGGTGGACAAAGGTAGGTAGGAACAAGATTTAGAACTGACGGTTCCTTAATAAAAGTCTTATTTTACAGATGAGGAAACAGGCTGAGGAAGATGCCTTGCCCAGAAGCTAGGATTTGATTTCATGTCTCCTGACTCCAAATTGAGTGAGCCACAATATTATAAGAAGGGAAGAAAAGTCCTTTCCAATTCTGAGATTTTATGTTGGAAAAATTCTGGAGACCCCCTTCCCCAGTGGCCTCCCAATCCTACTTCCTCTTCTGATCTGAGGTTTCCAATTTATTCTTTTTTTCAATTTATTCTTGCTGAAAAATCTTGGGCAGGTGGTATTTCTCATATGGAAGGAGTGATAGGTATAAAATAGGGTGTGCAGAGTCTTTTTGTAACAGGATAGTGCCAACGGTGTATCTGGATACAAATGTGCTAACCCCTTCACCTCTACACTTATAGGCTCGTTTTCTTGTTAACTCTCAGGGTTAAAAAAAAAAAAAAAGACAGGAGAAAGTATTTTTGAGATTATAACTAAAATTGCAGGTTCTTTCATTGGTGTGTGCCCATTCTCCAGATAAAATTGGAGAAAATCTTTTTTCCCTTTGAGTCATCTTTTCTTTTCAATCCTAAACTGCACACTCAAGACTTGGTTATAAATGATATTTAAAGATCATGTGTTTCAATAACATAATTAAGCAGCATAAAAACACAGATAGGAACTAAAGCAAGATATAGCAGACCGTGATAGAAATTGTGGATTAGGTCTTTCCTTTGATGCCCACTTTCTAGCAGTTGGAGGGGATGATGGGAAGAAGAGTGCTATAAGGGCTTTCTCAGACAGTCCTCTGAGTGTGATAAGTGGGGAGTTGGGGGAGAGATGGGAAACAAATGGTTTTACTTTTTTGCTTTCAGGGGCTGAAGGCCCAAAACACTTGTCAAGCTGCTGAGCTTGGTTAGAGAGGAATGGAAAGGTCTGTTATCCAAACATCTCTCTGGCTTTCCACAGTATAAAGTTCCTTCAAAGTCAAAAAAGATAATGTCTATGTGCCCGTATTCCCCCCCTAACCGAAAATTTACCTGGCCATCCCTCTGGGACAGTGGCAGAATACTACAAAAGCATTAACAAAGACAACAGTGAATCAGTTCCTCTGCTGGATATGGCTGTCCCAGCTGTTCCCAATTTCATTATCCCTTTCTGTTCCTATAAAAAGGGTTTTATTAGATGAGCTAACTGACATTAAGGGATTAAGTCATTTTTCAATGCTGCGAAGCATCAGAGAGAGAAGCGCAAGGCTTATTGTCTCCCAATCACCAAGAATATTCCTGGAAAACTGCAGCCTCTCTCCTCCCTGTTACGGTGATGGGACTGGCATTCCCTGGGAAGGGACCTGCCTGGCTCCCACAATCCCAGGGAGATAGAAGCATTCATTCCCTCCCTCCTGAGCCAGGACAAATTCTTTCAAAGCCGTAATGCCATCTTGTGGGAACAATGACAATAACAACTTCTTGGATTCTCTCCCACTTCCCAATCTACAGTAAATATATCTATATGGAGGAATATATATATGTATATATATATACATATCAATAATAATAACCTTATTTTTGAGAGCAGACAGGGATGGCCAATCAGTTACACTGGTAGTCCTCAATATTGATAAAAAGAGGTTTAAGATTCCCTGCCCAGTCTATTGAGTGGTCTTTCTGCAGGGACGTGAACAAGATGAACAAGATCACAGTCCCATAGGCATGGATGAGTGGCAATCTGCATCCCTGGAAGGGACATCTGAAATTGCAGGTCCATTTGAGTAGTTTAACACCAGATTAACACAGAGAGACAGACAGAGAGAGAGAGAGACAGAGAGAGAGAGAGAGAGAGAGAGAGAGAGAGAGGAGAGAGAGGAGAGGAGAGGAGAGGAGAGGAGAGGAGAGGAGAGAGGAGAGAGAGGAGAGAGAGAGAGGAGAGGAGAGGAGAGGAGAGGAGAGGAGAGAGAGAGAGAGAGAGAGAGAAGAGAGAGAGAGAGAGAGAGAGAAGAGGAGAGGAGAGGAGAGGAGAGGAGAGAGAGAGAGGAGAGAGAGAGAGAGGAGAGAGAGAGAGAGAGAGAGAGAGAGAGAGAGAGAGAGAGAGAGAGAGAGAGAGAGAGAGAGAGAACTCTTTCTTGTAACAAGGGAAATTTTTAGTAAAACCCAACAAAATGACTCCTACTTGTAGTCTATGACATTCTACATGTCCCTCACCTCTTTATCAAGAAAATTAGGTTGTGTTTCTTTCTCTATTATCTGGGGCCAAAAAGTATAGACCTTTTCCTCTTAAAAACACAATAAATTACTAGAGTTGATTTTTTTTTCCTGATTATGACCAGAAGTATTAAAGATAGCACTCATTACATTCTGGAGAGCAGCATGGAACTATGCCCAAAGAGCTATCAAACTGTGTATATCCTTTGACCCAACAGTGTCTCTACTGAGTCTGTATCCCAAAGAAATCATAAAAAAGGGGAAAGGATCCACATGTGCAAAAATGTTTGTAGCCGCCCCTTTGGTAGTGACAAGGAACTGGAAATTGAGTGGAGGTCTCTCGATTGGGGAATGGCTGAGTAAGTTATGATATATGAATAATATGGAATATTATTGTTCTGTAGGAAACGACCAGCAGGATGATTTCAGAGAGGCCTGGAGAGATCTACAGGAACTGATGCTGAGTGAAATGAACAAAATTCAGGAAATCATTGTATGTGGCAACAAGGTTATATGATGATCAATTCTGATGGACGTGGCTCTTTTCAACAATCAAGTAATTCCGGCCATTTTCAATAGATGTGTGATGGAGAGAGTCATCTGCATCCAGAGAGGGGACTGTAGGGACTGAGTGTGGATCACAACATAGCATTTCCACCTTTTTGTTGTTGTTTAATTGCTTCTTTCTGTCATTTCCCCCCTTTTTGAGCTGATTTTTCTTGTGGAGTATGATAATTGTGGAATTATGTATAAAAAAAATTGCATATGTTTAACCTGTGCTTGCTGCCTAGGAGAGGGGCGTGGAAGGGAGGGAGGGAGAAAAATTTGGAACACAAGGCTTGGCAAGGGTGAATGTTGAAAACTACCTTTGCATGTATTTTGAAGATAAAAGCCTATTAAAAAAAAAAGATAGCATTCATTCACAACACATGACTATCAGGGAATGCAAGGTCAGAGGGGAAATCCCATTTTAGAGATGGAAAAACTAAAGCCTTTAGTTTGGGGAGCTTCCCCAAAGTCACAGCAAATTTCCATCTTATCTTGGAAACAGCTGATTTTTTCCTCCCTGAGATTCTATTAAGAGCGCTTTTGTTCAGTTATTTCTCAGTTGTGTCCAACTCTCAATGACCCCATTTGGAATTTTCTAGGCAGAGACACTAGAGTGATTTGCCATTTCCTCCTCCAGCTCATTTTTACAGATAAAAAAAGTGACTAGACTTAGGAGTGAGCAAAAGCAAAATTACTGGAAAACTAATAGGTGGCTACATCTACTTTCATAGGATCATAATGTACAGGAAGGAACCTCAGAGACCATTTTATAGACAAAGAAATTGAGGCACAAAGAGACAAAGTATTTTCCAATGCCATACAGATAGTATGTGATTTTAGAAGGGGGAGGGATTTGAACTCAAGTTATTTGACTTCCAATCTAAGTCTTTCCAAGATATTATTTTAGTAATTCAGTTGCTAAACCTGCCCTAAATAGGAGAAATAGGGATGAACACCATTGTCCATCATCCACTGGTGAAGAAAAATTTCTAGAGCTCTCCTCCAGCTCTGAAATCCTGTTTCTCTGCCTGGTTCTCTTCCAGGATCCATTCTTGTGCTCATGAGTAGCCTAAGGTCATGTGGAAAAGTGGAAAAAATCCTGGAAGTTGCAACTCCAGAACATGACACAATGGTTAAAAGTCCTGGCTCCAGGGTCAGAGGATCTAAGTTGAATCCAACCTATATTACCTTGGGCTTCATTAATGAGGGGATTAGATGGGATGGCCTGGGAGATCCTGTTTATCTCTAAACCTAGAATCCCATGACCTGAGTTTAAGCCATGATTCAGCCTATTATTCTCCCTGTCATTTGAGGAGGTCATTTCATCTCTCAGTGACTCGGTCCTCTTCTCTGTGGGACAGAACATAGAAAGATCAACCTAAAATCAAGAAGATCCAAATTCAAATTTAGCCTCAGACATTTACTAGCTGTGCAGCCCCATTTGCCTCAGTTTCCCCATCTGTAAAATGAGCTGGTGGCAAACCACTCAAGTAGCTTTGCCGAGAAAACCCTACATGTGTCCATGAGAGGGGGACACAACAAAAGTGACATTATTATCCCCATTTTACAAATGAAAACTTAAGCCGACACACATACATGAGTTTTCCAGGATCACACTAGTAAGTAGGCATCTAGGTCTCCAAGTCCAGTGGCCGACATTACTAACAAGCCCCACCAGCTGGTCTCTGATCCACTGCCCCCCTTTTCCATTAACTAAGTTTACATTTTCTCCAGTCTGTCCGCTCTAAGTGGTCTCCTCCATTAGAATGGAAGCTCCCTGGGAGCAGAAGCTGTTTCAGCCTGTGTTTTCCCAGGACACGGTCCCCGGGCTGTATTGGTGCCCTGGCCGTTCCCAGCCACCCCCCCAAACACGCACATGACCAGCCAATGGCTCAACAAGGACACTGAACTTATTTATTTAGGAAAACCTTGAAGGAAGGAAGACAGGCTACTGGTTACAAGTTCCATCCATGAGTCATGAGGGTTGGGGAGGGGACTTTCATGGGTGCTTTGATGGAGGAGGCAATCACTTCCCTGGAAAAGGCAGTCCTGGGAAGGCCTTGGGAAAGCCCGGGCCATTTCCAGGCAGCAGGTCACTTGGACTCCCCCCACTTTCTTAGGAAACAGCATCAGCCTTTCTTGAGATTTCCACGTCCTTCACCTCCTCCCTCAGGTTTAAAGTGCAGTTGGTTAAGAAGCAGGAGTAGAATTGGGGAGGAGGGGTAACTGTACTTCTCTCAATGGGCCCCACTCAGCCCAGGATGCCCCCAAAGGCTTCTCGTTCACCCAGACTGAGGCTAATGTGGTTCCTTCTCCACCCACCGTCCCACTGGAGCAGGGTATCCTTCCCTTCTGATCTCCGCCTTTCCTCCTGGAAGGTTTCGAGGATGGGGTCCCCACTTCTAGGGGGCAGGAGAAGAAGCCCTGCTTTACCTCGGGGGGAACACCTGCCCTCCTTTCCCTAGGCTAGCCGGGCTCTAGCTGGAGAGGGTTTGGACA